>NC_080384.1:30551298-31157965 GCF_014773155.1 Arachis stenosperma
AATCATGCCGTAGTCAAGTAGCTGAGAACATAGAAATCTTCGTTATTGTACAACTTAAAGGAAATGTCGGCAGTGTTTCAAACATTTATTGTTTCTAGTGTTAAATTCAGTCAGTATGTAAGACTCTAACAACCTCAAAATGTTATTGAACCTAACAATCGAAACTATGATATGAGCCAATAAAAATGTGTTTCTGTTTACGAATTATCTGCTTCATATATCGATATATATTTTAAACTGCTTTCATACGAAGTGTGCCATTTTCCCTAAAATAAAATTTTCAATGAATACAGGAAATCCATAATAACAAAGCAGATTCACAAACTCAACGTTACAAAAGAGATTCGTAACCGTCTAAGAACAATTCAACCTTGGTGACTACAACCCATTCAATCAAATAATTTGGTTGGTAAATCAAATGCAATAAGAAAGGAAAAAAATTCATTTAACACAGCTCTGTTTTTTCAACTGTATTGCATAACCACAATGGTAGGAAATCCTTACTCCAAATGCAACCACAATAAACTTCAACTAAAATACAGCAATGTAAGCAAAACACATGCATATTGATTATTGTCATCATAATGGACTAAGTAGGGAAAAAAATCAATTTACACAACTCTAATTGATCAACTGAATTGCATAATCACAATGGTTGCAAATCGTTACCCAAAAGTCAACCGCAATTTACTGCAACAAGAACACAGCAATGTTCATACTTAACGTAAATAACTACAACTAAAAAACTCCTCAATACCAAGCAGTGACTAATACATTGCGGTCAGTAAATCAGGATAGATCATGCTTTTAGAACCAATTATACTTGCATTGCACTAAATTCAGAAGACTAATTCCTTGAAATGGTCAAAGTGTCCTGTGCATCGACGCGAACAATGCCATGTACGATCCTTGTTTGTTGCCACAAGGCAGTGACGATGTTAACGGATCTCGGACATCGATCTGCACATGTCGTGTGTCACATTTATCATCAACGACATCATTAACGCAATCATAGTTCTTGAATGAATGTCTCTTGTCCTGCTGTGACTCCTTCACCTGCTGATAACATCATAATCCCCAATCAGAAACTATAATCATGCATAAAACCATAATGGTCATTCATCGCAAAGTGGTTAAGAGGAGTTTTACGCATCACACCTGTGTTAACGAGTAGAGATTTTTATTGAAAACACCATTCGTGGACGCGATGTCAATGGATTCGCTGCTTTCATGGAGGCTCCGCTGTTTTATATTTTTTTTTTTATACAAGAAGTCCGAGATCATCATTAATTTACCCGGTTCATGACACGGAAATTAGATGTTTATATTCAAAAAAATTACCTCAACAAAAGTGTTGTCTTTACCCTTCCGGTTCCTCATACCCGTCGCCGTAAACTTCCTTGTTCCACCCTTTTTAAAAGGCTGCCCAAACAGAGAAACATTCACATAGTTTAATGGTTTTTAAAGGGACACACACCGAACAAGATTTTCACAGCAGGAGCCTATTTCGAATAAACAGATCGTACCTTGGTATTAGGTCCTGAGTGGTGTTC
Organism: Arachis stenosperma; assembly: GCF_014773155.1. Taxonomy (NCBI): domain Eukaryota; kingdom Viridiplantae; phylum Streptophyta; class Magnoliopsida; order Fabales; family Fabaceae; genus Arachis; species Arachis stenosperma. The sequence continues at coordinate 30,552,852 of NC_080384.1, forward strand.
GGACTTAATTGAGAACGACCTTGAAGAATTAGCAAACCTTTGTGGACTAAAACCTGAGTCCTTGGCTGATGCATTGCCGTATGATCGATCGCGAGGGTTGCCTTCCACACTATGCTGCATCAGATCTGGACAGCGCTTGTAGTAATGACCGTACTTGTGGCAATTAGAGCATGCTCTCTTCTTCCTCCAAGAAGACCTCTTGGAAGGGGCTCCTTTGCTTCTGACAACGAATGGATCGTTGATGCCTTCCACGTTAACATTAGGAGTTGACTTGCCTTGTTTGCGTGACTGCAGGCGGATAACTAAATTGACAAGTTCAGACTGGACTTCATCAAAGTCTGCAAGATCCTTGCAAGCAATATCACACAGCTTGTTGCAATTCGATGCCAACGCTCCAACTCGAAACTTTAAGACCCTTTCGATGTCATCATTCACAGGCATATCTGTGCTAATAAATTCGTTCTTTGCATTCTTTGTCCACCTTTTGTATATCAACGAATCTGGAAACTCAAGTATGTTTTCGAACTTCATGGCACAGAAGATATGACTACAGGGAATACCACGTGATTCAAACAGCTTGCACGAGCACGAGAACAGATTCTTACCTCTATCGACTTCCACCCGGCGATCTTTGGCCGGGTCTCCCAGAGCAGTCACACTGAACTCAACCTTGTCCAAGGTTGTGCTTAGTACCGTTATATTCAAAGCCCCTGCCCTCTGAATCTCATTACGAATTTCCTTGAAAATGTTTCGCGTGAAATAACAGGATGCAGATCTTTCATATACCTCCAATGAGGTAATCATCACAGGCTCTGAGCACTGAGACTTAAAGTCAGCTATTAATTCATTGTTTCTATACTCCTTTAAGGCCCTATCCAGGTTATGCATGAAGTCAATGAGGGTGTTCTTGCGATTAACATAAAATCTGATGAGAGAATTTATACCTTCACACTGTGATGTCGTCCTTATGTAACCGAAAAACTTATCCCGGAGGAAACAATGGGACCACATCTCACGGGTTTCGTACGTCTTCTCCATCCAGGTACTGCCAACAAGGTTGTGCTTATCCAAAATGGCTGTCCATCTCCGATCAAAGTCTCTCTGGTCGTTGTTGTCGTATATAAGACCCTTAAAATCGCGTAGGAAATTAGGATTCTTTATATTTTCACATGCATTTCTCTGCAGATGCCAGCCGCATAACCGATGGGTCGCATCAGGCAGAACATTCTTGATTGCATCTCGCATGGCAAGGTCTCCGTCAGTTATTACTGCTTTTGGACTTTTCCCACCCATCGCTTCAACAAAGGTTTCCAACAACCACTTATACGTCTCTGTGGTTTCGTCGGATAGTAGGCCAGAGCCGAAGATAACAGTCTGCCCGTGATGATTGCATCCAGAGAAAATGACCAAAGGCTTGTTGTATTTATTCTTCTTGTAGGTTGAATCAAAGGCAACAATATCTCCAAAGCAGTGATAGTCGATAATTGACTGCCCATCTGCCCAAAAAATATGCTCCAGCCTTTCGTCACTAGTGAACGTATACTTTCCAAAGAACAGTGGATCGTTGTTTGACTTGCCAATCAAATAGTTTATTGCCGCATTGGCATCCCCGTTTTTAACTTTTGCCCGACGATAGCGATCGATGTGGTTGTACAAATCTTTCCGTGTGAAGCCAGCATGACGATATCCACCCTTCTGGAATGCAATATACCCCATAATATGGCAGCTCTTGACACCAAAATTATGAAGATTTTCCACTTGGACTCTATCAGTCACAGTGAGACGACGATTGACCGGTACCAGATGCGCAAATTGGGGTGGCGTCAGATCGTGGTTGTGAGATTCCACAAAACATGATACCTTCCATCTACCGCAGCCGTAGTCAAGCTTTATCCTAAGCCGAGCTGGACACTTGGTTCGCGTTAGTGACCTTGCCTCCCTTGATCTATCATCCATATCAAGATACCTCATATTTCTCCAGCCCTCTTTGTTGCAAACAAGTTGCCTGCTAATGATTCTACCTTCATTATCCCTAACCACGTCGTCCTTCCTCATTACAAATCCATGCCAACAAGAATAAGCGTTATAAAATTGGCAAGCCTCATCCTCCGTCCTAAACTCCAGGTTCCAAATATCCTCTACCATTAAATCCGCTATTCTTTTTACACCACAAACTTCTTCACTCTTGCTAGTGGAATCCAGAGAATCCACATCGTCGCCATCAGCATCATCTTCTACATTCGGTTGATAATCGAAATCAACACCCAAATCATTATCAGAATCATTATTAACATCATCCTCCTTTATGGACATAATTTAACCCCTGCCATAATTTTACCCAGAAATGTCAATTAACAGAGCCAATGGCAGCAACGAAGGAAAATAAACTAAGCTGCATGTAAAATTAAATGAACCAAATCCAATTAAACTAACCCAATTATTTTGGACCCCAGTATTAGGTTTTAATTTCAATTCCCCAAACCTAGCCACAGCGAAGAACTGGACAATGTTGCTTTATTTGCAAAATCCATAATAGCAATCCAACACCGTAAACAGAAAACCGTTGAAAAGGCTTAGACTATCATCAAAATTAAACTAATCTGGATTAACAAAAAAACTTAATCGGACATACCTTGATGAGAACCAGAGGTTGAGCTTCAACGGATAAAAATTGCACTGTCGGAGTCGGAGGGGGGTGACCTTTACCTAATCCGACGCACCTAATTCGAAGGCAGCCGAAAGATGAATGTTGTTAAACCAGCTTCCAGCAGCCACAACTTCGGATCTAGCAGAAGTTCTGCTACAAAATTCTCCTCAGTTTAGCGTTCGCCATCTCCTCAGTTGACGTCGATGCCTAGCCGACGGAACCAGAGTACCAGTTCCGGCTCCTGTTACTCAAAGGAGATCAATATTGCTAAATGGACGCTGGGTGGATTCCTCTCTGGTGTAACACTCAACGATTGCGAAAAAACCAAACAGGGTTGGATAGTGGGTTGTTGGAAAATATTGCTCTCTGGAGGGTACTTTTTAAAATGAAAAATAAGTGATATAGTAGAAATTATAATTGCAAATATTCCCCAATACACTATACAATATGTATATACTCTAATTAATGAAGTATCTATTATGGTATATGTTCATTAAAAGCTTTTGCTATAACCAATGAATGCATTAAAGTAAGGTTGAAAACTTTTTTGATCAATGGCTGAGATGAAGACACATGTGCAAGGGTAACTTACCCACAAAATTACCATGGGTTTGGAAGAATTCACCAATTAATTAATGTTAAACCAAGTTGTGCTACTATATATATATTATTAGGATCCTAGGTTTCTTGCTATATATCAATAAGCAACTTACACGCCATTGAAGAACAAGTAAGGCTTGTAAAGATGAACCAAGCGCATAGCAATTTGGATCTTCCTTTTATTCTCAAGATACATTCCCTTAAAACTATGGCACAACATTGCATTGGCCAGCTTTTGTCCCTACATATATAGTATAATATAATTTAATATAATGCAAGTTAAAGTGTGTAAGACTTAATTGAAATGACTTTGGTCTCTATTTGAAAGGCAAAATATTTTTTTAAGAAAAAGCCTAGAGTTCAGCATTTAATCACTAAAACAAAAGTAAATAATTTTATATTATTAGATGTACGTAATTTTTATACCATTAAAAATATTAATGATGGCTAATTTAAGAAAGACAACACGTTTTTTTACAATTCAAAAATTTTTAACTAGTCTTTAATTATTCAATTAATTAGTCTAAGCTGTTATGGATTTTGTTAGGTAGACAATGACTTTTGTGAACAATGTGAACAATAAACTTTAAAATTGGTCCAATAAAGTAAAAACACACTACACCCTAAATTACCCACCTAAATGTTAATATTAGAATAACTATCCGTATATTTAATGAATTGAACATCCTGATATATTCATTGTTTACATTATTTAGCATTTTTATTATCTACCTATATTTTTTCATAAATTATTTAAATTATTGGAATCTATTATAAATTTTTGAATTGTAAAAAAACGTGTTCTCTTTCGAATAAATGCTTAAGAATCGAAATATTTATAATATATATATATATATATATATATATATTTACTTAATTAAATTAAATAGTAAAGTAACAGTGATTGGTAGGGATAGTTTGAAATTATGAATTAAATAGTAATAAGAAGCACCTTCAATGGAAGCTGGTAGCGAAAGAACATGTATCTTTTGAAGCTAGCGATGTTTTTCAACATCTTAAGTTTGGCAACCTTGACGGGCTTTCCATCTCTGTTTATCCATGGTTTTGCGGTGAAATATCTTGTGGCATAATCAGAGATATTGACGTATTTGAATGGATTGCTAAAAGATGAGCCCACATGATAAATGATATTATTATCATCACCACTAGTTGGTTGATTTGCATGTGCGACCATGGCCATTAATATTACATTCACCACCATGTCTGCTGGTATCTCATCATCAATCATAATTAATCATTTCTTTATTAAGTTTTCTACTATTGTCACAAACTTATAGAAATACGTACACTCTCTACTAACTAAGAAATAAGAATTGTTAAAGGGTAAAGACACTTAACTTGACTTACTCACCATATCTAAAAGTGCGGTTTGATCCAATATGAAGCATTTTAATTTTCCTTTTCCATAAGTAACAACTACACTGTCTACGGTTCTGTAAATGATAAGGCCAATCAAGAAAATAAATGTCGTCATATATGTTTATATTTTCAAAATACTATATATTTAAAAAAATAATTATATATAAAATAAAAAAATAATATTATACATTTAAATCTTTTTGTTATCCAAGTCCAATCAAATTAGTCTAACATAACAAAATAAGTTATAGTTAGTATTATTCTAAATTTTTTTATTTAATTTTGTTAAACTTGATTCATAAGAATACTTGAAAGTTGAAATCAAATAAAAAATATCTCATTCAATAATTAATAAAATATGAAATTGATAACATTTAATACATATAATATATACGCGCTTACCTTGTACCTTCGATCCATCCTGGAAAAGGTTCCTTGTATGTGCTAGTAATTATTGTAGGGCGTATAATGACAACAGGAATGTTTTCTTTTAAAGATCCTAATAACATTTCTCCCATGGCTTTTGTAAAGACATATGTTTGGCCATCCATATGCGGTTGCTCTGACAAATATTTAATTTAATTTAGAATAAGTAAAAAAAAAAAATTTTAATTAATTAATTTTTTATTGTGTACTTTTTTTTTAAAAAAATCATTTTTTGGAGGATTTAGGTTAGAATTTAAATTTATTTTATAATTTATACTTTAAAATTTAGAATTTAAACTTTAGGATAAAAAAATAGTTTAAAAATAATTACTGATATTAGCTAAAAAATAATTAATTACTAGTTGAATTCTTTAATTTAATTCTGTAAATATGCATTATTATACATAAGTTGTGTTATTGGTGGAAAAAATACGTTAGTTATCATGTTATGAATAAAACAATAATATTAGAGAAACAAAAAATAATTTATCCAAATAATTTAAGTTTATCTTATTTAGTATTTATTTATGGTATAATATATTAAATAAAATTTAAAATAATAAATTTTAATATTTTTTATTAATATTTTTTTGATTACCAAAGACTTCCGTAAATAAAAATAAATTTGTCCATATTCAATTTTCGCATACGAATTTCATTGTAGTTTCAACATGCTATAAGAAAATTAAAACCTTTGAATGCCTAAGTCCTTCATGGCCATTTGAATATCATGTTGTGTGGCACCCTTCTCTTGAAGCTGATTCAAAGTCTCTTGAACCAATTTAATTTCCCTATCAATGTCCAGTTCTGCAACTCCATTTAGTGACACGCCCAATTCACGTGGTTCCTCTAATATTACTCCTTCTCTCTCCCCACATACATAAGCTGCAAGTATAGCAATTTTTTTTCCTTTCCAATAATTAAATACCTACTTTCAATTTCTCTAATCAAATAAAGCAAAAATACCTTTACTTAAACTAACCTGTTGACACGTGGATAACCACTTTTAGCTTAGTACATTGTTTGGCTAAGTTCAACACATGCTTAACTCCTAATGTATTTACACCCAATGCAACATCATATCTGCATTAGACAAAAAAAAAAAAAAAAGAAGTAAAAAATGGTTTAATTTAGCATTTATTAATTATTACGACAATTAACAAATGTTAAATAAGCTAAATTTTACCTGTTTTTGTCTAATATTTTTTTGTTACTAAACATTTTTGATAATACAAATTCTTTTGATGTTCATCATCATCTTATTACTTCTATATTTATATTATAATTGCTAGGTGTATTCTAAAATTAGTCACCAGTATACAATATATATAAAAATATATGATACACATTTTTTTTTACCAAAGATAGAGAGATTCGAACTCGCAACCTCTTAGATGAATATAGAAGATTATGCCATTTGAGTTATAACTCATTAAAAATAAGTTAAAATGCATATGTATTTATATACAAATATATGATAACTAATTTCAGTGGCGGATTTTGATGTGTGACTAACATTTTTAGTAACCATAATATACCTTTGATCAAAGTTAGTTGTTGCAGCTGAATTAACTATAACATCAATTTGTTTGTAAATTTGGGAGTCCTTCAAATTAAAATCCTCTTGTGAAATGTCTCCGGGCAGGATGATCAATTTTTGGGTGACCAAGGAATCAAATTTCGTACCTACACTTATGATATATTTGATGGATTAAGTTAAGATTAATTTGTTGTGATTTGACTTGAAAATTAAATAGACCTGATTATTTACGTATATATTCATCATCACCTCATTATGTAAGCGTTGAGTGGCGGATTCAAAATCTTTAGCTCTCACAAGAAGATAAAGTTTTGCCACATTTGGTTGCACCCTTAATATCTTTTCCACTACAACTGCAAATTAATAAGCACACAGGTAAACACTATCTACATAATGATGCTAACTGAATTATAAGAATGCAAAATAAAGGAAGAGATAGATAAAGAGGAGACGTTTAGCAAGGAAGCCAGTGGCACCAGTGATTAAAATGGTCTTGTCCTCAAGGAACTGCGTTATGCTTCCCAACTCCATATCTGATTGATGAAGTAGATAAATAAAGATATTTATTTATTTATAGCTACTATTAGCAGAGTGAACCATTATTGTGATGAATTGAATTTGCACAGTTGGATGAAAAAGATAGTAGAGGTTGGTTTGGATTTAAAGGGGCTGGACCATAACTTATTATGATGAATTTGAACCAAGCTGCTACCACCTTTTCTTATCTTCTCCTCAAATAATTCATGCATTCTCCATTATTATTCTTGCCATTGCTATATAAAAATCCACCTAACTAATAAGTTCTGGTGGTATTTTTCTCCTTTTGTGTTGGGAGAAGCTTAATTTCTGCGTTATATATTTGTGAAGATTTTCAAGTAATGAACAGGCATGCATGACAATAACAAATGTGATCCTTTAATTTAGAATGGAGTCCTTCAAATCTAAGTCCTCTTTAGAAATGTCTCCAGGCACCACTCGCAACTTTTCTGACACAAAGGAATTGAAGTTGGCACCAAGATTTTCCTTCAGCAATATGAACAACTCCTTGCCAATGATCTACATATGCATAATAGTGATGATATGAGATCGGGGGGAATGTGTGTATTACTTGCTCTACTTTTAAATTTTGAGTAAAGATTCAACCTGGTTTTTGTCCATTTTTACTAAGGATAATATGCTCTTATCCAAAAAAATGGGACACTTCGACTCTTAACTTTTTTATTTTGAGATAATACGATTCATCTGTTATAAAATCTATTAAATAATAATAAAAATTAGTTCTGTGGGTAAGGGACGCCTTGTTTTTTGTAAAAAATAGATAAGAGCCGAATTGAGTCTTTACTCTTTTTAAATTTGAAAATTGAGAGAAATTAATAAGTTAAGCATTTCATGATTCAATATCTGTGGGTCTCAATTCTCAAAAGAAGATATAATCTCGAAAAATATTAAATGACCATCGGAATTTATTGTTTTTAACTATCAGTTAGTCATTAATGTTTAAAAGTATGTGATAAAGTATGTTGTTAGATTATTAGACTAAAAGAACTAAATTAAAAAAATTAAATTGATGGCTAAGTAATGACAAAAAATAATAAATTCTGATGGCCTCCTAGCATTTCTCTATAATCTCTTCGTATTTGGTTGGGATGAGAGTATCTTCTCTACAAAAACGGTAACAATCCACCAAATTAAACAATTAAATTGTTGTACTGACAGATATAAATTAAAGAAAAAATGTTAGTTACTTCATGTTTTTCATAAATTAAAACACAATAATGGAGCAGTACTTTTAGCAATGAAGCCAGTGGCACCAGCGACTAGAATGGTCTTGTCCTCAAGAAACTGCAATTAGTGCAATATACTTCCAAACTTTATTGAACATAAATTATGATGAAGTGATCGAAAATGGAAACAACCATGTACATTAATATATATGTAGCAACTTAATATTGAGATGTGATGGCGGTGTGGTCGGTTAGGTCGTTATATATACACACAAACACATTAAATCCCCTGCTGTCCTTCATTATTATTCTGTACGGCCTAACTCAACAGTGCTTATTATAAGCTTATAAAAGTAGTTACTTATTTATTTATTGATCACCTACTAACTTAAACGATTCCTCAGTCCTCACCACAAAAGGAAAGACTCAGATTTGTGTCAACCCCATTTTGCAACCAATTCAAGTATGCAAATTACAAATCCAACTTCTTTCAGTTACTTTCCTTCCTAACTTGCTTGCTTCTTTTTATTGTCTCTGAATTTCTTTGCTACTCTAGGCATTTTAGTAATTATTCACATTATTATAGACCTGGAATAGACAATAGTTTATTTATGAAAAAATAATAATAGTCACTGCTACTCAAACATTGTAAAAGTAGTTGGATAAGTTGCATTTTTTAAATGTAGTAAATGAGAATAAGTAAATACAAGAGTACATACACTGCCTTTGATTAACAAATAAATAACATACACTTGGATTCGATCATGCAAACTCTAGCACAAATTTGAACTTACATATATACCAGCTTAATTAATCACTTTAATTTTTTTATTGGATAGTGCTAATTAATTATAATGATCATCACTTGAAAATGTACTTGACGATGCCTGGGAGATGAGTGTTCATAAAGTAATCATCCCAATTGATCACTTTAGGATCGAAGTAAAACAAATCTGTCTCTACCCCTCCTTCTGTTGCTGCCACTCGCAACTTCTCTGTGTTCATATCATCAAATCTGCGCCGCATAATGACCAACCAACACATATATATATTAGTTAATAATGACTAGTGTTATTAGGAAGAAGCAATAATATACTTACATGCCATTGAAGAACAAATAAGGCCTATAAAGCTCCACCAACCGCATCACAATTTGGATCTTCCTATTCAGCTCTTGATATGTTCCCTGAAAGTACTTACAAAATGCTGAATTGGCCAGTTCAAGTCCCTATTAAATTGAAAAAGAAAAAACAAACCAGCCTAGTTAATTAAGAAAAGATAACAATGACAAACATTAATATATAATCAAGTTGAGTGATTGTGATGATGAAATGAACCTTTAACCAAAAGAGGTAGTGAATGAACATATATCTGCGGAAGCTAGCCATGTTGGTGAAGACAGTAACTTTGCCAACCTTAACAGGTGTTCCATCTTTGTTTATCCAAGGTTTTGCAGTGAAATACCTTAATCCATAGTCTTGGAGATTACTGTATCTAACAGGGTTTCTAACAGAGGAACCCACATGATATATAGCATCACTTGGATGATGTGCATGGGCCACCATGGCCACTAGTATTGCATTCACCACCATGTCTCCTGGTATCTGCTTCAATGTAATAATATTGCATCTTATAAAAAATTATGTCACATATTTTGGACCATATAGTAATAGTACTTTTATGTGCATCGCAGCAACTAACTCACCACATCCACAACTCCATTGATGTTTCCAAGGAAGCATGTTAGTTTTCCTTTCCCATAAGCAACACCTAAACTATCTATTGTTCTGTAACAATCACAAGAGTTGAAAGAATTCATGTCACTTTTCATTAATGTATTATTTATTATACTATTTCCATTTTTAGTTAACTGTCGCTTCTCTTTATTTGGTGCATTATTATATGGTTGGTGGTTATGGTCAACCAATTTTTTTTGCCATAAAGACACAATTTCAATTATTGTTATTATTACCTGCTTATAGTGATAGAGTAAATTATCAAAATGGTATTAGAAAACTTGTATTACTGACAAAATAAATATCAAAAGATGCTAATGACAAATAAACGTTAGAAAGATTTAATAAAAACATGACAAAAAAATTTGATATTAAATATATATTCTAAAAAACGACATTAGAGATAAATTTTGATGTAAATTTTTGCGATCATTATTAGAAAAATAAGATTTTTCATCCTTAAAATTTGATTTTTTTGTCAAGTGAATTTTTTTAAAAAAATTTATTGTGAATGATTATATTTTTTTGAAAATTAAAAAAAAATCTAAAGATCAAATTTTACTCTGAATTTTTTTTACACGTTCTAAATATTTATTTAAATGTTATCACAAAAATTTAGATCTAATGGATAAATCGTTTGTTAAATATAAAAGTTTTTTTTATAACTTATAAAAAATATAATATTTATTAATTTTTTTTGTCGACATCTTTTAGGGACATTTTGTTAGCGGTTGAATCTTTCGAGTACTGAATTGGTAGTTAACCCAAAAGTGATACCTAGTCAAACTTGGATAAAATGATCTCCTGCAGTAAACTTCATATCGTTATCATCAAGAGTTTAATTAAAGTAATTATTGACTCATGATAAATATAAGGCTGCATTCATCATAATCACTCTTATAAAAGTAATATTGATCTTATTATTTACCTTACACCTTCCACCCAACCAGAAAAAGGTTCTTTGAATGTACTTGTAACAATTGCAGGACGCAAAATAACAACAGACATAGTTTCTTTCATTTGTTCCACAAGCATCTCTGCTATTGCTTTTGTAAATACGTATGTATTTGGCCAACCATACACCTTTGCCCTGATCAATGATATCAAACACAATACGTGAATAATAGAGTTGATGATTGAATACAAGGTTTTGTGAGTTTGTGAATGCAAATTTTGATTGCAGAATGATCATAGCACACGTCTTCTTCTATCTGCTTAAATACTAGTAAGCGTTGCTAATCAAATGAGGAAGTTACACCCTAATAAAGCATGTGCACATTAACTAACAAAACAGAATCTGTTAGTTTAGTTACTTAAAACAGAAAACAAAATTAGGTTCAATTTGGATAAACAGCTTAATTAAGTTCTTTTTGAAAAATAGTTTAAATAATAAATACTTATATTAAAAGTAGTTTATAAATAAGTTATTTTGTATTTGGTTTTTTAGTAAAATGTTTATTTTAATAGAAATGTGATAAAAAAATTTATTATGATAAAAATTATTTTTTTAACTTCTCCATATGCACTTAAATAACTTCTTAGAAAGTTACAATTTGATTTTACAAAATTGCATCAAATATTAATATTACTACTTTTTATAATTAACTATAATAATAGCTCATTTTTATTGTGAAGTTATTTTTTTAAAACAAAAAAATTCCATCATACTACATTAACACCAAAAGTTAGCAACTATATTAATCACCCATATAAATATATGTTAAAATACAAATATACATTAAAAATAAATTAAACAACACATGTATTTATACAAAGATATACGATAATTAATTTTTAATGTGCACATAATATTTTTAAAAATATTTAAAATCTAGAATTAAAAATTAAAAATTTAGAATTTAAAAAATATATAATTTTAAATAATTAATTATATTGGTCAAAAAAATTAGTTCTCTATTTAAATTCTTTAAAAAATTAATTCAGCTGTAGATGTGGCCAGTTCATATAAAAATAATAAATAAATGAAAACAATTCTCCGTCCATTCCTCTGTTTTTGCATGTCTTAACTCTTAACTCTGTCGATTTGACCTTTGAACATGCTTGCTTAACATACAGACATGCGTTGTATATCAGTCTTTTTCACTAATAAATATGCCTGATAATTAATACACTAAAGTAGCTAATCTATAAAGATTATATTAAAAACATAATTTTCTAAGGAAATGATAAAAAGAAAAGTGCATGATTTGGATTGCTGAATGTATGACCCGTTCTAGGTCAATGATAAATATGGCCCTATATATTTAATCATGAGTTATTATCCTTAAAAAGGTCAATCAAAATATTATTTATACTCTAACATTAATTATTAAATTCAACCATTATATATTATTTAATTTATTTATGTATAATATATATATTAGCTATAATTATAAATTAAATTATTTTACATTAAATAATTTATATAACAGTGATCTTATTTATATCATAAATATTGAATTAAATAAGTTATTATTATTTTAATTTAAAATTAAATGAAAATAAAAATATTATTTTATTTAAATTTTAAAATTTAGTAAATATCATATTTAAATATAAATAATGATTTTAAAATTTTAGTCTCTCAATCTATCAAAAAAAATCGTTTTCATAGTTTTTTTAATTAAAAATGTTGCAATTTAATTCTATCAAAAATATAAAAAAAATTTGATTGAAAAAAATTAAGGTAATTTTTTAATTATTTTTATGAATATAAATATATTTTTTGTATTATGATATATATTTTTAATTTTGAATAATTTAATATGAATAGTTTAAATTATTAAATTATTTGTAATAATATATTTTATATTAATAACCATTTTGAACTATTAATTTTGAGAGAGACCATTGTTGAAAATAAGACACAAAGATATATAAGTATCAAAGTTAATTAAAGGCACCTAAGGTTGTTGGGTAGATATGATGTCTACCTTTCTTGTGGCTCCCTACAAAGTGTGAGATGACACATTGACACGTATCCTATTCTATTGGAGGTTAATTAAAGTGTGTAGTACTACTCATATTTCTCACCATTTATAAGCAATTTGTACAACCCTCTTTGCACACCTCCAACTTTATCAAATTGAATTTTCAGATTACGCTCTATATACACTATTTATTAGTAATCATGCACTAATGGACCGCTAATTTATGACATAATTTAAAGCAACAACGAAGCTTCTTAAATAGGCTTATAGATATGAACTAAAAATATACTTAAATAGGAAAAAAGAACAATGATAACTGATAAGTAAAATGGAAAAAAAATTTAAACCGGCAAAATTAAAAAAACAAAAAAAATTGTTAAAATTTCTCTTATTTAATATTTATTAATGATTGATTAATAAATATTAAATAAAACAAATTCAAATTATTTATAATTTTTTTGTTATTAAATATTTTCGATTTTAAAGAATTTGACTAACCTGGTAATACCTAAGTCTTTCATGGCGATTTTGATTTCATTATGAGTTGCTCCTTGTTTTTGTAGGTGATCTAACTTGTCACGCACAATTTTCTTTTCAGCATCGATGTCTAATCCAGGTACATCTTTGAAGTGATATGGGTTCTCTAATATGAGCCCACCTCTCTCACCACACACATAAGCTGATAGAGATATCAAATAATTGTAAGACTAAGCAATAACCTTAATATATATTAATTAACCTGTTGATTAATGAATATATACACTAACCTGTTGATACGTGGACTAGTACTTTTAGCTTAATACATTGTTTGGCGAAGTTAATAACATGCTTAGCTCCAAAGACATTTAGATCCAACGCTATGTCATATCTGTATTTTCAAATGGAACAAGTAAATAGATAATGTTTCAATTCCCCTAAGAAGGAGAAGTCAAAAGTGGAAGAAAAGGAAAGAATAATAATAGTTTAATTAATTAATTAAGATCCTTATAGTTATATATACCTTTCATCAAAATTAGTGGTTGCAGCCAAATTAACAATAACATCAACTTGGTTGCAAATCTCTTCCCTTAGGATTGAATCCTTCAAACCCAAGTCCTCATAACAAATGTCCCCAGGAAACACAGTCAACTTTTCAGATATAAAGGAATTAAAATTTGTACCTAACTTTTCTTTTAGCAAATTAAACAAGTCCGTCCCTAAGATCTGCATGCAAAATTAAATAAATATAGTATTTAATTAGCACGTATATCATATAATAAGCTTAATTAATCCATTGATATCATGAGAAAAATTAAACTAATAATATATGCCCGCTTTATCATAATTAAATGAATAATAATAGGTTGATGAGGGGTTAATTAAACCGGCAAATTGATATATGTTTGTTAAAACTTAAAACCATGTGATATCCATCTTTACTATCTTTTCTATATTTTCCCTCTTCATCATTTCATCATATTACATTTTTCTCTTTAATTTTTTTCGATTATGTTATGTGTACATCAAAATTAGCTATTAAAATCAGTCATAAGTATAAAATACATGTTAAAATATAAATACACATTAAAAATAAATTAAACCACACATGCATATATTTATACACAAATATATTGATAACTAATTTTGGTGTATGAATAACATTTTTGAAATTTTTTTATTTGATTTACTAATAACTAAAAAAAAAATCAATAAACATTATTTGTTTGTATTGCCTTTCATGCACATAAAGAAAGGGTCATATGTATGTATTGATGCACCTCATTGTTCAAGCGATGAGTGGCAGATTTGGCATCTGCGGCTCTTAAGAGAAGAAAAACCTTCTTAATATTTGGTTGAACCCTCAACACCTTCTCCAAAAAAACTGAAACATATAGAACCAAATAAAAAGACATATCAATTCATCACAAATATGAATGAATGAACAAAAAAAGAGGAAGCATATATATGTATATGTATGTATACTTTTGGCTAGAAATCCTGTGGCTCCAACAACCAAAATGGTCTTGTCCTGAAGAAATTGGAGCACACTTCCAACCTCCATTGAAGAAAAATAAAAGCTTAGGGTATATATGATGAGAAGGGTAAGGAAATTAACCAAAGTGGTTTGGCTAATATAGTGCTTGTGTGATAGTGAAGTAGAGTAGTGGAGTAGCTATAATCTAGTGGCATGCCAGCAAATTGATATAAGTAGAGAAATTAAAACAATCATAAATAGAGCAATTAATTATGACATGGAGGTGTGCATATGTGTAAGCCTCTAAGCTGTTGGTGATAGTGAAGTACAATTTCATTTTTTCTTATTATTTTTATTTTATCTCTGTTTTTTTCTCCAAAAAAAAAAATTCTCTATTTATTGTAGTTGAGCCAAGTCATCAACAATTATTAAAGTGAAATTATCTATAAAAAATTGATTATATTTGAACCGTACTCCTATATTTATTTAAAAATAAATAAATAAATAACTGTATATAGTTAGATGTATGTATGACATTAATTAACATACTATATATGCCTCAAAATGCTAAATAACGATGATGATATTAAGGATATTAGGGGAAAATTTTTCTTTAGAGAAAAGGTTAAGAAGTCAACGATGATAAATAAACAAATATAGTTTCAGCAAATTAATTGATTGATTGAAACAGGACATTTTGTAAAATTACATCACTTAATTGACGAATTTAATTTTAGAGAAAGTATTGGGAGTTAATGGAGTATCTGTATAATGTGTATAATTTGAGTTTAGGGATGTAGAATATCATATGTTTATTATCTCTGGTATCTGGATGGTTATTTTGGATAGTATGCGTGTATTGTGTTTGAGAAATTAGTAATATTTTATTTTGAATGTTTATTTTTTAATTTATATTGAGCCAAATAAATAGTCCATTGTACATATTATACAAATATTTCATTAGCTCCTTAGTGAGATTCTTAATTTTATGATTTACAATATTCTAGTATTATATATATATATATATATATATATATAAACAGTGGATATAATACATTTTATACAGTAAAAAAATCCTTAAAAACTCGTTGGTTCGTTCAAATCACATGCTGGTGGATTGTAGGTCAAGAATATAGACTAGTGGTTGTTAATGAAGTCGTTTTAATTTGTGATCAATCTATATCATCACAAAAACATCGTTATTAGTTTCTTCCCACTTGACTACGTACTTCTTAGTTGTGCATCACCCAACAACAGCGATAATCCTCTAATATAACCCTACACAAGTCACTGATAACGATTCCACTATATTATCATACTTAAAACAACAAATCTCACATGGTCCATCTATTTAATTTGAATGTAACTCATTGTGTATAAACAACCAAGCTTTTTGCATAATATATATTGGCCAGCACTTAATCTTCAAAAAAAAAAAATAATTTTATATTATTAGATATTATTAAAAATATTAATGATGATTATATATCACAAATATTATTAGTCTCTAACATTCTTTTATATTAAAAATATAATTATTTATATTATTTTTTATTAATTTAAATTTTTAAGATAAGTATATCATGATAATATGTATGCGTGGTCAAAGATTTTAATGTAATAATCTTAGTCCAGTTTTCCACATGTAAATGCTCCAATCATAAGCGGAACATGTTCATAAGCTATATATGTGTATGGAACTATAGATGTACTTAATTACTACTATTTACTATTTTAAAACTCTTTTAATTAATCACAATAATATTATTCACAATCATAAATGACGGACATTATTTTGTCATGCATAGCCGAATATCAATAAACTAAATTTTTTTTTCAATGTACAGTATCTATAAACAAACGCAGCTTAATATATTATCTATATATTCTTTTATTAGTTAAAATGATAAATATGTTACATTCAAATTATAATCAGTCAAAGTCTTAGATATTGGAAAGCATATTTTTATATATATTATATAAAATAAAAATATTTAAAAAAATAATAAAACATAAAATAAAATTAGTTAATATTAACTAATTAAATTTTTATACTCTATATATATTTTTGCCATTAACAAATTAAAATAGGCATGAAACGAGACTATGCGAATGAATTGAGACATAAAGTTGTGGCACAAACACAAAACATGAAAGAATCACATAATATAATTAATTAAGATGTTAATCAATTAGCCAATTTGGTTAGGAACTAGTTGGAAGCTCACTTAATTAACCATAGATTTAGCGGTGGAAAATAAAATCGTACTACCTCCTTCCCATAGATTAACGGTGGAAATAGATCGTGTAGCATCTCCTTTTTTTCCCTCTATTTAAATTTTCAAAAGAAGTTGTTGGAAGATAAAATAGTTAGGAAATATCATATTTGATTTAATTTATATTTAAAATTGGATGTATAAAAAATTTGCTTTCCTACACAATATCACGAAATGACATATGTTTTATTTTTTCAATTGAAAACATATTACATATATATATATATTGTCTAGTTATAAATTACATGTTGGAACCTTTCTGATAACATGCAATAAATGGATTTTGGATGACAAATCTAAATTGAAGTAGATTAAATTGAAACTGAATTTAAAATAATATATATATATATATATATATATATATATATAATTTCAAATTCAGTTTCAATTTAATCTACTTCAATTTAGATTTGTCATCCAAAATCCATTTATTGCATGTTATCAGAAAGGTTCCAACATGTAATTTATAACTAGACAAATTATTATGCGATGGACGACACTACAAAAAGAGAGCTATTTTAACGTAATTGTTTTTAACGGCCATAGTTAAATATAAAAATTAATATATATTTTTTATAAATATCACAAATATCAAATTTTTTATATTTTTTTGATAAATAATTTGATTGTAGAAAATTACTCTTCAATTTTGACACTTATTTATTTTCAACTTATTCTATTATTCTTTTTTTTCATTGAGCTTAGTCAATTTTAGCATCACACTGCTCTCAATTTGGGATCATATTACTCATTCTTCATTTTCAAAATATCAATTTATTCTTTAGTTTCAAGATCTCATCTCATTCTTTGTTAAAAATTTTTGTTGAGAATTTTTTATGGTCAATAAGTGTCAAAATAAATAGTATTTTTGACGATTAATAAGTATCACAAAAAATATATTCTCAAAGTTTTCTAACAAATTATTTTTAACGGCCAATATTTATCAAAATAAAATTTAAACTTTTTTTACAATTACTTATATATCAAAAATACTATTTTTGATAAAACTTTTATTAACATATTTCCACAGTTAAAATAGTGTCAAAATTTGTTTTTTTGACGAATTTTAATTTTTTTGACACATAATGATCCTAAAAAATAGTCTATATTGTTGTAGTGCGAAGAGCTAAATAAATTAGATTATATTATATGTATAATTTATATAATAATAATGAGGAGGATGTTTCATAAAGACACGTAAAACGTATTTTTATAAAGACACTTATGTGTCGCATTATTATTGGACGTACTAATGAACCGGTTATTTTTGAATTTTTTAATAAACTAAAAAAAACCGATTTTTTTATAACAATAACAATAAATTCAATTGTTATCAGATCCGGTCGAACTGATCAATTTACATAACCTACTAGATCATGTTTTTTTTTTAAAACAAAAATCAGAGATATATTTATCTTTTTATAAAAAAATTTAAATATAATTCGGTTTAGATTGTATAAATTAATCGAATCAAATCGGGTCTAATAATTATTAACTAATTTAATAAAGATATCTAATAATATCATGACACATATAAACGTCTTTAAAAAAAAGATATTTTTAGTGTTTTTATCAAAATAATCTTCTAATAATAAAGATATATTGTTTAAAAAACACTATCTTATTTAGAGATTGATAATATATTTTTGAATCATGAGTATGTAACTTTTTTATTTTATTTATAAATTCGATTATCTGGTTATAATAATAATATTTTTTTATTCTTATGTATATATATTAATAACTTTAATTTAATGTAACAATATAAAACACATAGTAACAATTAGATATAACAAAAATATAATAACTAAAGTTTTAAATTTTTAAATGCCAGAAGCAGGGACGGTTTTAAGCATGCACTTGTGGGGATAAACGTCTCCAATATAATTTAGAATTTTTTTGAGAGTAGTATATAATAGTAAAATTTATTTGTCTTTATTATTAAATTATTAAATTTGACTCCACAATAATTTTTTACTCAATTTTTGATATTTATCAATTTAAAAATTTTATATTAGATATTTGTCAAAATGATCAATTCTTAAATTTAAATAAACGAGATTGATGTTCTCTCTTAAAAATCGATTCAAAAAAAATATTATTTATTTTCTTTTAAAATTAACTTTAGTTTGTTCATAGCAACTACATTAATTGAAAGAGCTTTTCTAATTATAAATATCAATAAGAGTCGACTTTTAATTGTATTAAAAAGTAAATTTTTAAATAATTGTTTAGTGATATATATAAAAAGGAAAAAATTTTGATTGTACTATAAAAAAATTACTTAAATTTTTAAAAATGTAAAATCTAAAGAAATAAAATTTTAAATTATATGTTATTATTTAAATTATTGTTTTAGTGTTTTAATTTATAAATGAAACATTTTAAAGATTAATTATATTTTACAATAACAAAATATCATAACAACATATTGTATATACGTAAAAATAACCATTAATATAAAATACATATTAAAATATAAAATATATATTAAAAATATATTAAATAATATATATATTTATACATAAATATATAATAATTAATAAATAATTTAAATTTTAATAACTAATTTTTTTATATATATAATATTTTTATTATAAAAATTATTTTCATATTATATAAATTTTATCGTCAAATTTTTTAAATTCGTCACATTCGAGAAGTTTTCTCGTTGCAAGAATACAACCAAACTTATATATTATTAGAATTTAGAACACAAAACACAAGGACACGAGAACATATTTTCTTTTTTCTCCAGGTAGATTAGTGATATTTATTAAAAATTGTTGGTATAACATAACTAAAACAAATGATATGACATAAACTCATTTTATAGTAACTTAGTCAAATTTATATAACAATATAAATAGGTAGTGATCAGTAAATCATTATTATCAGAGTTATAATTATTTATATGTTTGTTTATCGATTTAAATTTAAAAAAAATTATAATATAATATTAAAATTTTTATTACAAAAAATTTTAATTTTTAATTTTTTCTGTTTTAAAAAAAGTCAACATAAAACAAACCATAATAATAATAATAATAAAAGCTGCGCAAAAGATGAATCAATTAATGGATTTACGGATAATGGTGATGGATCGTAAATGCTTTAGATCACAAAATAAATGTAAACGGTATCAAGTGCGGTGCTGACAAAAGTTGGCACATCAACACAAATTGTTACAAGTCACAACATTTGGATGTATATTCATTGGCTCTATTTATTCAGAAAAAGGACTCAACACGGTGTCTGAAGGATAATGTGATTTCTTAAAAACATATTACTTCGTTCGATCTTGAATTTTATTATTTTAAAACAATAAAAATTTTGTTAAAAAATTTATCAAATAATAATAAAAATTAATTTTATAAAGTTTCTTTTTAATAATAAAATTACCTAATTTACTATCATGATTATCACAATCTTTTTTATTCTCATCATTATTTATAATGAATATGTTTGATAATAAAAAAATAGTTAAAATTAGCTAGAATTTTTTTATGTAATATTTATTAATTATTATTAAATTAATAAATATTAAATAAGATAAATTTAGATTATTCTTTTAAGTTAACTACAGTCTATAAAAAATTTTCTTTCGTAACACTTTTTTACATCCAGCTTCGTTTTCTAACTTCGCTTTTTACATGTCATAAAATGGGCAAAAACTTATCTACTGTTTGTAATGGTTACTAAATTTAAAATAAAAAAATACAGGTAAATAATTTTTAATGTCAATTTTAAATAACTGTAATAGATAATTATTGATTTTGTATTTTTTAAAAAATAAAATTTAAATAATCAATAATTAATGATAATTTAAAAAATTAAGATTATCAATTGATGATAAATTGATTGGTTAGGTATTGATTATCTAACGGAGTTCATTTAAAATTTACCGAAATATTTAATAACAAAACAATTTAAAATTTGTTTTATTTAGTATTTATTAATTATTGAATAAGACAAAATCAGTAATTAATAAATATTAAAGAAGATAAATTTTGACTAATTTTTTTGTTTCTCTAAAAGTACCTTAAAATCTAATACTTATCTTAATTATTTTGTATAATCTATCTGATGATGATTGGAAGTTAAAAGTAGTTAGAACAAAAAAAGTTGAAAGAATAAATAATTTTTCAAAAGAACCTTTTTTTTAAATTAAAAATTAAATTGATATACACGTTAAATTTTTTATGTATGTCTATAACGTACCAGGTTAATCGAGTAATAAGTTTGTTAATTCATCGTTTTTTTCATAAATACAAGAGAGAATGTTCAAAAGCAAAAGGAAAAAATTCTCCTGACGTAGTCTTAATTAGAATAAATAATATTGCAAGTTCGTTCATCGTGTTAATTAGTTTAAATAAGTGAGAATGAAATAAACTTAAATTAAACTATGACACTGGCTTTAGAGATGCCATTACATACAATTTCTCAAGGCATATATCAATCAAATTAAATTTCTAATAAGATGGTGGAATAAAGGAGATATACCACATTTTGTTATATTATATTATGTTATAAAAATGAGTAAATCTTGCTTGGTAGATACGGCATGGAATGCGATATTCTGGATTCTAATTGGTGGAAGTTGGGCAGCAGAAGAAGATAACCAAACAATAATTGAAACTCGCTTGCTCCAAGAACGTTATATTCATGACCTTCAACACGCTATATATATCAACAATATTTTTTAAAATTATGATATGCATGGTATGCATATATTCAAGAAATAATATATATATAGTAGGAGTGAGCAAACCCCATTTTGGTCATTGCTTGTGAATTAAATCTGAGAGATCTATGAACCATGTGCCCAAGTTATAAGGAGGTCCTCCAGCAGCTGGATTTAGATAGTGATAGGTTTTAAAATAAAAGTGAAAGGTTTTAATTTTTTTAATATATTTAATGTGTAAAAAATTTTAAATCTTGTGTTTAATTTACATTTTTATTTGTAATATTTAGAAAATTAAAATACTACTTGTTAACAAGATCTTTTTAACAATAGGTTATAATTTATAAATATCACATAAATAAAGTTTTTTTTTGGAGTAAATAAAATTAAAAATTATAACTACTGGACCTTTTTTTTTTCAATTCATGGCAACTCTGGCGAATATGTTGCTGAGAACCCAATTAGGCAAGTGCTATTAATAAAACAAAAAGTAGTACTCAATGCGACAAAGAAAGATGGGTATAGTTTAACCAACAGAGTTGGAAAACACTAAATAAAGATAGAATAGAAGGACCACAGGCTCAAGAAAGTCTCTCAAGTCAATTTCTTTTTCAGGGTAGTGAAAATGATCAATATCATTTCTTCATGATATTTTGTACTACTTTGACAATCAAATCATTCTTCAGTTCTTATCCCTTGGTCATTTTTGTTCCCAGAAAAATGCAAATAAGAATTTGCTAGTTGCTACTCTCTATATTCCTTTGTACAATAGAAGTATATATGGTGTGTTTGATGTACTACTGGAAATTATTATTAATGTTTTAACTTCTTTGTGTTACAGAAAGGATAAACTATAAAAAATGCATTTGAATTATTTTAGCGCTTACAAAAATATTTTTAAAATTTTTTATTAACAAAAGTATCTTTAAATTATTTAAAAATAAGACAAAAACGTTCAAAAAGAATATTTTTTTATAAATGGCAAATGACTTTTGTATTTAATAAATTATTTATATATTTGATCCAAAAATTTTATATGAATATTTAGATAACTATTTAAAAAATATAATAAAAAATTATATTTGATCTCTAGATTTTTTTTAAATATTATTGGCTGTTGACAAAAAATACCAAAAAAATATATAATTAGCGAAAAATAATCAAATTTTAAGGATAAAAATATTTTATTTTTTTAATCATACTTACAAAAAATCGCATTATAAATCTCTAAAATATTTTTTAAGAATATATCTTTAATATTAGGCATTTTTATTGCATATTTAAATAATTTGAGAATATTTTTATCAATAATAAATAATTAAATAATATTTTTATCAACATCAAAATAATTTAAATATATTTTTGATAATTTACCTGTTATATAAATATAGATCATAAAAAACATATAGGTTCGGCTCACACGGCGTGGGAAAAACTCGGAGTAGACATTCATTTCCAACTGATAGGCTGGATTTGTTTCTTTTGTTAGAATAATAAAAGTATAAATACAAAAATATATATATAGATATATACAAATGCACATAAATTTATGTAGTTTGTTTAATTATTAATTAATAATAAAAATATTAATACATTTTTTATTAAAAACTAATGTAATTTTTAATAAGAAAAAAATACTGTTTTGGTCTTCAATGTTTTGAGATTAATCTTATTTTGACCTTTAACATTTTAATCGTCTTATTTTTATCATAAAATATTTAAAATGAAATCAATATTATTCCACCATCAAATTTTTCATTAACACTTAACGAAATTAATGTACTATTAATCAGTGACAGATTCAAAAAATTTTATCGAGAAACAATATATATAATATAATAATAATTTTTATAATTATATTATGGTATTATAAAATATGATTACTCCTCAAAATATTTAACTAACAAATTAAAATAATAATATAATATCACATAATTTAGAATTTCATTCTCCTAAGTTTGATATTTAAAAAAGATTGAATAATTTTTTTATTGTTAATACAATCAAATGTCTCTCTTTCTATATATGTCACTAAACAATCATTTAAAAATTCATCTCCCATACAGTTACGAAGTCGGCTCTTTATAATGTTAATAGCAGAAAAAGTTTTTTCAATTGATGCAGTTGCTACGGGCAAAACTAAAGTTAACTTCAAAAGAAGAAACACTAATGAACAATAATTTTTTGAGTTGCAACCAATTTCTGAGAAAGGACACCAATCCCATTTAAATTTGAGAATTGATCATGAGAACACACATTTAATATGAAGTTCTCAAGTTGATTATCCAGTACCAAAAATTGAGTGGTCGAAAATTCTAATGGATAAAATTGAACTAATTGGATTAACTTCTCCTTATCAAACACAAAAAATGAGTGTCTTGGATTCAGACAAGTATACAAAAAAGCAATTCAGTATTCACTTCTGAAAAATGATAGAATATCTCAAGTTGAAAATAATGCAAATTTGAGATCTTTTGAGTTTTGTATCTTGATCTTTCTTGAGACACAAATATATCATCCATTTTTAGAATAGTAATATTATGTTTGTCACAGAACAATAAGACTTCATCAAGTAAAAGAGACCAACCATCATCTCTTATATTTTGCAAACGTTGCTTAGACACTTTAACCAATGCTATAGCATTTACAATATCTTGATCATTTCTTTGTAATACTTGAGATAACTCATTAGTAACTCCCAAGATATTTTTCATCAAGTGCAAGTTGAAAATGAATTCAAAAGATTGAATGACATTCATTAAATGACATGCTTCAACTCTTTGTTCCGAATTATTTCCATCTTCCTCAACATATTCAAGAACACTAACCACGGAAGAAAACAAAAAAATTAATCTAAGTATAGTTCCATAGTGTGAACCCCATCTAGTGTTTTCAGCTATTTTTAAAGCTATTTTTTAATTTAAACCACATTCACTTGATATTTTTTAACTTTGTAATGCTTCAATTGTTTTAGTCATCTGACTATCACGAAGCATATCTCTTCGTTTACACGAAACTCCAATAACATTACACAGTTTGGTTAACAAATTAAAAAGCAAGACAATTTTAACTTATTTTTTTATAGCTATTATAAGAGCTAACTAAAGTTGATGGACAAAACAATGTACATAGAAAATATAAGAATTTTCTTTTAATATCAAAGTTTTTAAACCATTAAATTTCTTTTACATGTTATTTGCATCATCATATTATTATCCACGTATTCTTGATAAACTTAAATTATATGTTTCTAATAATGACTTCAATGCTAATTTTAAAGATAAAGCATTGGTATTAGAAACATGAACAAGACCAAAAAAATGCTCCCTAATTTGTCCTTCTTTATTCACATACCTTAAATAAACTGACATTTGCTCCTTAATAGAAACGTCGCGGGCTTCATCAACTAAAATAGCAAACAATTTATTCCCAAGATCATCAACAATAACTTTATTGTTTCACTTGCAGTAGCCCTTACAATGTCTTTTTGAATTGAGGGTGCTCTTAGTTTAAGATTTTCACGAGCATTTTTAAAGCACGATCAATATCTTCATTATGTTGTGCAAGAAAGTTTAGAAATTTCAAAAAAATTTCTTGATTAACAAAATCATCTGTCTCATCGTTACTGATAAATGAATTTTTGCCGGTATAGAAATTATCAAGTAATCAATCGTAGTATAGTCTAAACCGACGCAAAATCCATCATCAAACAATTCTACAATCTATAACCGAGAGTATTAGTCCCGAGTCGTTCTTCCCTAGGAATGCTACAAGGATGCACGCTATTGGCTAAGTGATCTTTCGTGGCTTGAAGAGTATGGTATAAAAGTGCTAATAAAAGAAAACAACAATCAATCAATATCAAAAGCCTTGGCCAAGATTGAACATTGGAAGTTCCATCACTATAGCTTCCTTCAATTGTGATAACAAAGGAGTGTTGCTTCACTTAGTTAACCCCTAATTATAGAGGGAAGTCAAGTAAAAGTAATTAACTCAAGTCACAAGTCCTAGTCTTACCATAGGGAAGTCTAGCTTTAGTGCATTCTAAGTCAATTAGCAATTCTCAATTCTCAATCAACAATTGACATCCACTATTCAAGTGTCTCCAATGACTCAACCATTAGGCCAAGTGATGAGATGCTACTCCATATCTAAAGTTGGCATTTTCTCAAACATGTGGAGAGCAAGAATGAAAGACATAGTAAAATTGAGAAAAAGGTTTAGAATCAAAGTAATTCAACACAAGAGATTAACAACAATCAAGAATGAACAACAATGAAAGTGAGATCTTCAATGAATTAATAGAATCCAAAACAACAAAGTTAAACCTAAGATCTATGAGAATTGAACAATTACAAATACTAATTGAGATGAGAGAAGAGGATCTACAACATGAACAAAGTAAATTGAGAGTTGCAATAGATCTCACCAAGGGATGGTCGAGAATTGACAAAATGAAGATGAATCCTAGAGAGAGGTTGGAGTCTCTCTCTCTACAAATGTAACTAACTAAAAATATCTACCAAAAAGATACCAAATGAGTCTATGGATGTGAATGTGTGTTAATCCCCTTCAATCCTTGGTTCTTATATGCAATTTGGCGCCAAAGTTGGTTGCTGAAACCTTCCAAAATCGCCCGGCACGTGTTGCAATAACAAAATCATGTGCGGACTACGACGCGTGCGCGCACGGTACGCGTGCGTGTCCCTGGCTTATTCCACAATGTGCGCGCGAGTGCTTTGTGCGCATGCGCGTGCTTGGCCGAGATCAATTCTTTGGCTTTTTGCGCTTCTCTCCACTTGCATGCTTCCTTCCTTGCTCCTTTGATCCATGCCTAGCCTATTTCATCCTAAGATTACTAGCAAACACATCAAGGCATCTTATGGAATCAAGGATGAATTAGAATTCATCAAAATAAGGCTTCGAAAGCATGTTTTTATACTTAAGCACAAATACGGGAGAGATTACAAAACCATGCCAATTCATAGGTTAAATGCGAGAAAAGGTTATCAAAATACTCTAAATTCAATATAAGATAAACCCTAAAAATAGGGTTTATCAACCTTAGCATGTCCTCATGCTAAAATAAGAAGGAACTAAGGGTTATGACATTTATTTGAATGCACTAAACTATATGAACTTATCTAAATGCAATTATCTAAAGCAAATGGAAATGCTTAGTTCAAACATATCAATTTCCAAGAGAGCATGTGTAAGCACAAGAGCTAGGCAATAGGAATTAAGTCCAAACCACAATTGTATTGAATTATTAAAAAGAGTTCAAACTTGCAAGAATATAAATAATATGAGTGAACCCATGTAATTAAACTTTTGAACCCTCACCGGCTGTGTATCCGCTCTATTCACTCAAGTGTTTAAGGGTTAATTCACTCAATTCCCTTCTAATCATGTTTTCCAAAATTTGATTTTCTTCTAACAATCAACACTTATTCAATGCATGCATACATTCATCATGAGGTCTTTCATTTAGGTTGTAATGGGGTTAGGGTCAAGGTAGGATCATTTATGGTTAAGTGGACTAGGATTTGAATTTTTGATTAGCATAGACTTTCCCACCTAACTATATAATGACCTATACAAATTCAAACTATTCTAACTACCCATTCTTCACTTTTTCTTACATACTCTTGCATTCTTAATTGATTCATAACACCTATGCATTGATTCCCTTTTTTTTATTGACTTCACTTTGGGGCATTTTGTCCCCTCTTATTATTTTTTTTCTTTCCTTTTCATTTTTCTTTCTTTTTATATATACATTTTTTCATTTCTTTTCTTTTTTTTTTCTTTTTTTTTTCAAACTATATACAAGAACATCAATGCATAAGGTCTATACATTTAATCAATACATGAGTATGTACCCAATTCCTAAACATGAAAGTGTACTACCCTTTTTATCCCATCCAATGTTTCCAAGCCTCACCAACTTTGAATAATAAACACTCTCACTAGCCTAGGCTAATCAAAGATCCAAACAAGGACTTTTCATTGGTTTCCTCCTTGGGCTTGTAATGTGCTAAAATGAGAATAAGTTGGTTAAGCATAGGCTCAAAATTGGCTAACAATGGAGAGTAAAAGGTAGGCTAGTTGGGTAAGTGGCTAATGAAATAATGGCCTCAATCATACAAATGCATGAATACAAGAAATAAATGGACATATAGAATCAAGCAAATCAAGGATCATAATCATAGAAAGAGAACAATTTCACACAAGAATAGAAAATAAGTGGTTATAAAATGTAACCACATCAATAGGCTCAAGTCTCACAAGCTTGTGTTCTTAGTTCAATACATGCTTCAAAAAGTATAAATTCAAGCAAGTTTTACCAAAAATTTTCTTTCAATCAATTGGGTTAATGCCCTATAATCAAATTTCTTGAAAAATCTCAATGTTTGACTAAGCATTATTGTGATTGAAAAATCCAAAAATTTTCTTAGTTTACCCTTTCCTTTTACTTAAAACCAATTTCTTATGCAAAAAGGGTGACTAAGTTTTTGCAATTCAAAGTATGATTTCTAATCACAACCACAAACTAAAAAAAAGAAAGATATGCAAAAATGTATAAAGAAAAATCCAACTAAAAGTATGAAATCTATCATCTAAAACATTTGAGGATATCCATAAGCATCAAAGTATCTAAAATCCAAAATAAGCAGTAAAAGTATCCAAAATAAACTCAAAATACATCAAATATATACAAAGGGTATGCAAAGTGAGATAGCTAGAAAAGTGGCCAAAATGTTCACCGATATCTAATGATGCCACCGGCTACCTCCCCACACTTAAGATCAAGCATCGTCCTCGATGCTAATCCTGAGGATCAGGGATAGGTACACCGATAGGCTCTGGCTGTGGCTGTGGTACCGGCTGAGACTCCTGTGTCTGAGGTGGTGCCTCCATATGTGCTGGCTCATCCGCATGAATACCCTCAGTCTGTAAATCTGCATGCTCCTCCTCATGGGTCTCCTCATCGGAACCGGAAGACTCTGGTAGAGGGGGCAGCTCAAGGCCCTGGGCCACAAACATCTGGTCAATCCGATCCAGGCGACGCATGATCTGGCGCTGGCTGCGCTCCATGTACCAGAAGAGACGCTGAACTAACAAGTAAATCGGCTGAGGTGCGACTGCGGTAGATGCTGCTGCAGGGGCTAATGATGAAGAGGGTCCAGCTCCCTCAACTGCTGCTCTGGCTCAAGATCGACGGCGCGAGGCGAGCCTCTCGTGCACCCAGGATCCCCACGGAATAGTAACTGGCTCCTTCTGAGGGAGCGGTGGAGGTGGTGATACATCATCCTGGTGCCACGAAACTCCGGCCCGCTGAATCATCTGAGTGACCAAGACCGAAAAAGGAAAGAGACCTCGGATGTGGGCTCTCCACATGAACCGCCTGATCAGCTGGGGGTAATAAACCTCTTTCCCCTCCATCACACAGCTGATCAAGATCAACATAGCAACTGGGATCTCTGTGAAGTGAGTCGTAGGCATGACGTAATGAGCGAAGATCTGCTGCCAAGTCTTAGCCTCTCGGCTCAGATAACTAAAGTGCATCCCCTTGGGTGCCGTGTTATCGGCATCCATAACCCAAGGAGCATCCGGAGTAGCTACCACTGCCCTCAATGCCTCAAAATCAAAAGTCATGCAATGAAGGTCTATCTCGGCCTGCATGAATGCATCAGTGTCACTGGTCTTAGGCCGGCAAGTAAGGGCATCCTCTATGGCCTGCTCTGTGATGGGTACCTCAATCCCCCTAACAAGTACCGAATCAAGGGTATGGCGGAAGAAATTGCAGTAGAACTCCTACATCCAAGATCGGTTCACCCGGCTCAGTTCCCTATCCAGAAAAGCTAAACCCATCCGGTCAATACGCTGGTGGATGATGTCGGTCAAATCCGATGGAATAACCAGCTTCTTCTCAATATTCAGATTCTTTGAATTGTAGCTTGGGAATCTGAGTTCACAGTAAAGATTGGGAAATTTGACCGTATCCTGAGCCGGTAGTAATTGGTTTGCTTTATCTATGTCATTTAGAGGGTTTTGAGCATAGGCAAGCAGTGAAGCAAAAGTGGGGTTTGGTGTTTTCTTCCTCTTTTTGGAAGATGATGCTTTTCCTTTCCCTTTATTCGACATCCTGAAAAATAGAATAGAATATGGGCAATTAAGCATTTAGCACGGAGCAAAGAAAGCATGTTCAGGATATCACTTGGCCAATAAACAATCATGATGTGAACTGAACTTGAAAGGTAAATTGGTAAACAAGTAAGCATAAGCGAACAAGTAAACCAAGAATACAATGTCCAATAAAGTCACAACTCTAATTCATTAAGCGATACTATCATCATACTTTTGAAAGAATGGTTAAAGAGGGTTAAATGTGAGTGGCAGTTAAATGGTTAAAGAAATTAGTAAGTTAAAAAAGTGAATTAGTGGTATGATGATATTTAGGCTCAATAAGAGAGGGGTTGTGGCTAGTCATAGAAATCAAGTTCAAAATGTTTAATGCAAATCCCGGAAGTCGAAAGTAACGAGAATTAGCCCAAAATTATGATAAAGACCAAAATGGAATTAATTTTCTTGAAAATTCGGCAGCATCTCGGCTTAATAGTGGACATTCCCGGATAGCAAAATAGTACAAACAGCATGATTACAACATCAATTAAACACAACGGCAATGAGATAGCATTTAGCAACACAATTTGCACACAGAGCAACTCAAAAGTGGCACTTATCAGACAAGCAAACAAACAGAAAATAAACACAAACGGAGCACTTATCAGGTCTAGAATCCTCTATCCAGCCCTAGCTACCTAACAGCAGATATTTCTATCTAATCCTAACATGCAAACTGAATTCAAATTAACTAACAGAAAATTACAAAAGCTAACAAAATTGAATAGTTAAAAATAACTAGAGTATGAACGGGAACCTGGGAGCGGGAGAAGAATCTGAGAAGGGAAGGAAAAATTAGGATTGACCGAAAATGGACGGGGGAAGAACTCTGAGCGCAGAGGCAGAGGTCCGCGCCGCCGTGGACGGTGGCGGTGAAGACGGTTGCCGCGGTGGTTGAGGTTTGACCGAGGAGGAGAGAGTGAGTGGAGGAGAGAGAGAGAGAGA
Organism: Arachis stenosperma; assembly: GCF_014773155.1. Classification (NCBI taxonomy): domain Eukaryota; kingdom Viridiplantae; phylum Streptophyta; class Magnoliopsida; order Fabales; family Fabaceae; genus Arachis; species Arachis stenosperma. Next base: position 30,583,881 of record NC_080384.1, read on the forward strand.
GAGAAGGGGTTGGGTGGTGATGAAAGAGGGAGAAAGAGGCTGGCCGTGCGGTGGTGGATGCCGGCGGAGCAACAGCGGCGGCCGAAGTGGGAAGAAGAAGATGAAAATGGTGTGAAGGGGGGAAGTGCGCGACTGCGCACTGCGCGTCGCGCATTAGGTTATCATCTTTTTGAATCGACGCGCGCGCGCACCTTGCGCGTCCGCGTGCATTGAAGAATCTAGGGACCTACGCGTGCGCGTACAATGCGCTCAAGCGTGGATGATCAAAATAGGCAAGAACGCGTGTGCGTACCATGCGCGCACGCGTGCTTGGAGTTGGGCTAGGGACTTAGAGTTGGCCCAGATCAGGCCTAACTCTCTGGAAAATGGCCTGGAGGTTGCGCTACTAGACCTGCGCGCATGCGGCATGTGCGCGTCCGTGTGTATTGGCAGTTTACCATAGGGCGCGCAAGCGTGATGCGTGCGCTCGCGTCCTTTTCTTCTCTTGGCGTATGGGCGCGCACGCTGCATGTACGCGTCCGCGCGAGTTGAGTTGGGCTGGGGGCTTGAAGTTGGCCCAGATCTAGCGCGATTCTCTGGGTATTGGCCCAGAAGTTGCAGCAGCAGCTCGACGCGTACGCGGCAGGTGTGCGTACGCGTGCATTTCCCTATAGCTGTATGGACGCGCACGCACGTAGTGCGCGTCAGCGTGGAATGAATTGGGCTTGAGGCACAACGCTGGCCTAGGAGAGGCCCAACTCTCTGGAATATGGGTGATGATGCTTAAAAGCTCTAAATTGCCCAAAAGATTCCCCATGGTGCCTACAACTCCTTATTTAGTAAAAAACCACACACTTTCTAAAATGCTTGTTGGTTTTGAGATTTATTCCATTTCTACTAAGCACAACATACAAGTTAATATGCTAGCAATTAATGTACACAAACAAACTAATTATAAAATAAAGACCTACCTACAATGGTAACTCAAATCACTTATTAAACAGAATTGAAGGAGAGTGGAAAGAGTGTACCATGGTGGGGTGTCTCCCACCTAGCACTTTTAGTTTAAGTCCTTAAGTTGGACATTTTGATGGAGTCCTTGCTAGGGTGGCTTATGCTTGAACTCTTCTTCGAATCCCCACCAGTGTTTGCACTTCCAATAGCCTCCGGGATCCTAATTTAAACGTACAAGGCCTTCAAGGGGGCCTAAGCAAGTAACGAGGCCCTTAAGTTGATAGTGGTCTATGTATGTTCCGGGGTCCCATACTTTATTTGTCAACTCCTTTTCTTCTTGATCTTCATGCTTCCAATAGGGTGACAAACTTATTGAATTCTCCTTATAACTCATACTCATCATCCTAGTTCCATTGAATTTGGCTTCACTCCACTTTTGAAACTCTAAGTTTGATCTTCCATCCTTTATGCACCTTGATTCCAATTGTCCACCAACATCTAATTCGTTCTTACTCTCTAACCCACAAAGAGTTCTAAGTTGACCATCCGTTTCTAACAACGCATATTGATATGGGCCAAGAAAATTAAAGGATGAGATGATTACCCACTCAATTTGTAATTGGGACGGCGACTTAGCAAGGAAGATATCCAATGGTCTTGACATTGTAGGTTCCACTTCCTTTGGCTCCTCCATGATGATTTCCATCTTTTGATAGCTTTCTTTAAATTCTTCTTGTTTGCTAACTTCCTCCAAACCTTTATCATTGATCAAGTCATGTGTTGGAGGTTGCGTAACCTCCTCAACATCGGTTTCACATTCGATGGGAGAAGCTTCAACAAGATCACCATTGTCACTTGATGTAGAGTTATTTTCGTTGATGGAACTTCCTTCTTGTTCAACCTCCTCTAGGTCTTCTTCCACTTCTTTATCTTCAACAATCTTCATTTCCTCCGCTTGTTGCAACACACACTTCATTTCCTTGTGCTCAACTTGAGACTCTAAAGTCTCCCTCCTACCTCCCTCTTTGGTTGCTTTTTCACAATCATCCGTGAACCCATTTTGCTTGTGATATGAATCCCAAGAATCCATCTTTTGACGGATGGTTGCTTGAAGCCGATCCATTTCTTTCTTGAGAGGATCCTTTGACTCTTGTTTCTCTTCACTAACATAAGTAGGATCATATGGCTCTTGGATTGATGGACATGGATTTTTTTCCGTGGAGGTTTGTGGCGGAAAGGAGAAATCATGATATAGTTGGAAAGGAGGTTCATCAAAGCTTGGCGGTGGAAGGGCATCTTGGTTGTTGGTAGAAGGTGGGATTATACGGAACATAAATTCTTGGAGAGTAGAGGTGAAACAAGTGAGTGCGGTTTGGAGCTCTTCTTGCTCTTGAAGAATGATACCAAGTGTATCATCCATGGGAACTTGGTGTGGAGGGTAAAGATGTTGGAGTGGTGGTGATCCAAGGGTTGCTTGTTCATAATCGTCACAAGGGTATGCATAAGGAGGATATAGATTTGGATCATATGTAGGCAATTGGTGGAAATAAGATGTGGTTTAGGAATATGGTGCATAGAATGATGGTGGTTGAGTGGTATAACCATGATAAGAATCATCATATCCATAAGAATCGTCTGTCTCATCGTTACTGATAAATGAATTTTTGCCGGTATAGAAATTATCAAGTAATCAATCGTAGTATAGTCTAAACCGACGCAAAATCCATCATCAAACAATTCTACAATCTATACCGAGAGTATTAGTCCCGAGTCGTTCTTCCCTAGGAATGCTACAAGGATGCACGCTATTGGCTAAGTGATCTTTCGTGGCTTGAAGAGTGTGGTATAAAAGTGCTAATAAAAGAAAACAACAATCAATCAATATCAAAAGCCTTGGCCAAGATTGAACATTGGAAGTTCCATCACTATAGCTTCCTTCAATTGTGATAACAAAGGAGTGTTGCTTCACTTAGTTAACCCCTAATTATAGAGGGAAGTCAAGTAAAAGTAATTAACTCAAGTCACAAGTCCTAGTCTTACCATAGGGAAGTCTAGCTTTAGTGCATTCTAAGTCAATTAGCAATTCTCAATTCTCAATCAACAATTGACATCCACTATTCAAGTGTCTCCAATGACTCAACCATTAGGCCAAGTGATGAGATGCTACTCCATATCTAAAGTTGGCATTTTCTCAAACATGTGGAGAGCAAGAATGAAAGACATAGTAAAATTGAGAAAAGGTTTAGAATCAAAGTAATTCAACACAAGAGATTAACAACAATCAAGAATGAACAACAATGAAAGTGAGATCTTCAATGAATTAATAGAATCCAAAACAACAAAGTTAAACCTAAGATCTATGAGAATTGAACAATTACAAATACTAATTGAGATGAGAGAAGAGGATCTACAACATGAACAAAGTAAATTGAGAGTTGCAATAGATCTCACCAAGGGATGGTCGAGAATTGACAAAATGAAGATGAATCCTAGAGAGAGGTTGGAGTCTCTCTCTCTACAAATGTAACTAACTAAAAATATCTACCAAAAAGATACCAAATGAGTCTATGGATGTGAATGTGTGTTAATCCCCTTCAATCCTTGGTTCTTATATGCAATTTGGCGCCAAAGTTGGTTGCTGAAACCTTCCAAAATCGCCCGGCACGTGTTGCAATAACAAATCACGTGCGGACTACGACGCGTGCGCGCACGGTACGCGTGCGCGTCCCTGGCTTATTCCACAATGTGCGCACGAGCGCCTTGTGTGCGTGCGCGTGCTTGGCCGAGATCAATTCTTTGGCTTTTTGCGCTTCTCTCCACTTGCATGCTTCCTTCCTTGCTCCTTTGATCCATGCCTAGCCTATTTCATCCTGAGATTACTAGCAAACACATCAAGGCATCTTATGGAATCAAGGATGAATTAGAATTCATCAAAATAAGGCTTCGAAAGCATGTTTTTACACTTAAGCACAAATACGGGAGAGATTACAAAACCATGCCAATTCATAGGTTAAATGCGAGAAAAGGTTATCAAAATACTCTAAATTCAATATAAGATAAACCCTAAAAATGGGGTTTATCAGTTACCACGAAGGGCCAATCCTTATCACAAAAGAAATTTAATACAATCAATTGTGGTTGTCAAATGAGTCTGATCATTCTTTTTAGCTTGCTTAGATTGCTTTTCAATAGCAGCAATGATTTGTTGTATGTTTTGGCTTCATAAAAGCTTCACATTTTCTCCAAACTTGATTATGAGCACTATTATGAATCCCAACATGAGTTTGTGGTCTCTCTTTTTTTTAATTTAAAAAGCCATTAGTTATAAAAGCATCACCATCTTCAGTCTCAGATTTCATAAGATAACAACAAAAATAAAAAATGTAAGATCCCGAATTTTTTTAAATTAAATAGTAAGTTATTTATAATTTATTATATTTGTTGATAATTTTATTTAAAAAAAATTATTTTTTTAAAAGTAATTAAATTAATTTTTTTATACTTTGAGTTTAAAATCTGTTCGTTTTGCCAAGTATCGAACGGGTCGGTTGAACAGAATGGGTGTAAGAGACTGGGAGTCTGGAAGTGGGTTGCTGGTGAAGGGACAGACTTCCCAGGTTCGTATAGAAGGATGGACGACTGGGGTCTCGCGACCTTCTGAGTTGTGGTGTTGGAAAGAGGGGGAGCCGCCTGCAAAAAGGACTCTGACGCTCAAGTCAGAATCCGTACAGATGGCAGTAAAAGTGAGGATATAGTGATGTACCTCGGGGAGGGGTAGGGCCCTCCCCCTATATACCCTGTACCTAGGACGGGTCCCACAGAAGCAGACCCGCCTTCTTGGAAGTTTCCTTTTTCTCCAGCTGTCGGGTGCTGTGTTGGAAGGGTGGAGGTGTCAGGTCGATCTCCCAATTTGGGTCCGACAACTTCGTAGGGCCGACCACCCGGGTCGAGGCATAATTCCAGCTGGGCCGGGCTGGAACAAAATCCATTAGGATTAATAGAATTTTCTAAATAATTAAGTATTTTTATATTAGGAATTTAAAGTTTTAATAATTAAAAATAATGAGAGTTTTATACAATTTAAATTGAATAATTGAAAGTTTCGATTAATTTTATGAAGTAAAAGAAAATTTATTTATTTATTTCTAATTTTAAATTAGAGTACTTAATTAAAAATAATTTGTAAGTTGAAAAAAAATAAATAGTATTCTTAAAATTAATTATATTAGATTAAATTTAGTTTTTAATTAATACTCTACCCAAACCCTAATTCTCAAATCAAAATCCTAATTTTACCTAACTCTGGACTAACTCACCCACTACCTAAGCCTAGCTGCCACCCCTTCTTCAGCACACACACGGACTTATCTTCACCACCTTTCACACATACATACACGGAAACAAAAAAGAAAGAAAGAAAGGGAAGAGAGAGCTGAATGGAGAAGAAGGAAGGGAGGGGGAGGCCTTGCTACCGCCAAACTGTCGCATGCGGGGAGCCCAAGGTCGTTGTGGAGATAGGGAACAACACGATCAAAGAAAGGAGGAGTGAGACCCGCGCAGCTGTCGAAGCCATCGTCGTGCCAGTTGCCGCCGCTGCCGATGATGGAGTGGTCACCGAAGCTCGTGTCACTGTCGTCCTTGCTAGCTCGCGAGAGAGAAGCATGATGGAGCTCATCCGTTTCTGCTGCTCTGGTCCGCCAAGAGAGAAGCTCGTGGATGGAGGAAGGCCGACTAAGAAAGAATTTCGTTGAGAGAGGGAAGACACCGTCGTCGTGCTTCAAGATCGCGGTGATGGAGCCCGCGTCGCCGTCACCCTTGACCACCGTTCTTACCGCCGCTGATGAAGCTCACTGGAGTTGCTCGAAGGCTACCGCCGCTCTATTTGGTTATGTTTTGGGCTGTGCCGCTGATAAACCACTATTTTATGGTTTATCTTGTGCTCAATTGAGTGGTTTTTATTAACTCTTTACCCACTTATTCATATGATTTGTATGGTTTTACAATTCCTTCCTGATTTTGTGCTATGATTGAAAACATGCTTCTTTGGACTTTAAATTTGCTATGTTTAAATCTCTCTTATTACCATTCGATGTCGTGATATGTGTGTTAAGTGATTTAAGAGATTACAGGGTAGGAATGACTCAAATGATGGAAAGGAAGCATGCAAAAGTAGAAGGAATACAAGAAACTGAAGAAACTGCTAAAGCTGTTAGCCAGACCTCTTCACATTCAAACGGTCATAACTTGAGCTATAGAGGTCCAAATGATGCGGTTCAAGTTGCGTTGGAAAGCTAACGTCCGGGGCTTCGATTTGATATATAATTTTCTATAGTAGTCGTACAGCTAGGCAACGCGAACGCGTGCTCCACGTGGACGCGTCGCAGTGACAAAAATCAGCGTGGCAGATTTCATAACCAGCAAATTCTGGGATGTTTTTGACCCAGTTCTCGGTCCAGAAAACATATATTAGAGGCTATAAAGTGGGGGAATCTATCCATTCATGGAACAATTCATACACAACATTCAAATTCACAATTTTAGGATTAGATGTAGTTTTAGAGAGAGAGGTTCTCTCCTCTCTCTTAGGATTTAGGATTAGGATTTCTCTTAAAGGATTTAGGATTTCTTCTTCTCAATTTTCAGGTTTAATATTTCTTTTATTTATTTTTCCAATTTAATTTATGAACTCCCATGTTATATTTGATTTCTTTATTTAATATAATTTGAGGTATTTCAGACTTATGATTGCTTTCTTTTATTCATTATATAAATAATTTTATTGAGAAGACGACCCGAGATTTGAATACTTCAGTTTATAAATTTTATTGGGTTTGTTACTTGTGACAACCAAACGTTTGTACGAATGGATTTTTTGTTGGTTTAGAAGCTATACTTACAACGTTATCATATTTGTGAAATTCTTTATCGATAGGAAATCCGATCGTCAAAATGGTGCCGTTGCCGTTGCATGTTGTAGCTACCATGTAATTGAGACCTTTATTATTTGGCATTAACACCCATATTTTATTTATATTCTTATCTTTATTTCTGGTTTACTTTCCTTCTTTTTCTCTTCTTTCAGGATGGCCACCGAGGAAGGAAAAATGAAGAACTTCTATATGGAAAAATAGGCAAGTCAATCTGCACAATCTATAGAGAAAGACATCAGTTGGAGCAGCCCGTCCACTTGTACATCTTATCATGCACCAAGGACAGTGCAACCTTTAAGTGTGGGGAGATCGATACCGATCTCCATGGGTTAGTTATTCTCTTTTCAATACCAGTGTCTTATTTTCTTTATTAGTTCATTGTTGCATTACATAATAGATTGCATGTGTAGTTGATTGTTTGCATTTAAATATTACCTGGTTGAAAAATAATAAGTTTCTTTCTAGGACCCCATTTTTGAAAAATTTCACTAATTTAAACTAAAAATTAAAATTTTCTATGTGTTAAATTTGTTTGAAGTTGTATTTGGAACATAGTTTTTTGAGTCAAAGAACACACAACCTGTGAGATTTTGAGCTTATTTATATGGTTACATTATTTAACCATAAATTTTTATTCTTGTGTGTTTTCTTCTCTATAATTGCAATCTTTGCTTTGTTCCATTCTATATGTCCATTATTTAGTGTATTTACATGCTTGCATATGATTGAGGCCATCATTTTATTATTAGCTCACTTATCCCAAATAGCCTACCCTTTCAATCACCTTTGTTAGCCCCCTTGAGCCTTTTTGACCCCCTCTTCTGTTTTATAACCACATTACTAGCCTTAAGCAGAAAAACAAATTAAAAATCCCAAGTTGAATTCTTGGTTAGCTTAAGATAGATATTGTGTATAATTTAAGTATGGAGAATTTTATGCGAACATGGGATGATAGGAAAAAAGGGAGTTAAATTGAATAAGTTATTTCAAAATTTGGGAAGCATGCTCATGTGAAATCAAAATAATTAAATTACCATGTGCAGTGAGATTGAAAAAAAATTAAGTAATTAAATAAGGGGATACAAAAATTACCCCAATGCAAAATAAAAAGAACCAATGCACATGGGACAAAATTCAAAAAAAAGTGCATGAGCATGTAATACAAAAGTGGGAAAATTTGGGTAGCTAGGTAAAGAACTTTGAAATTAAATAAAGTGTGTATGTTAGGTGAGATCTTAAACTAATGAAAGATTCAATTCACAGCTCACTTAGCCACATATATATATCCTCACCTCTACCTTAGCCCCATTACAACCTTGAAAAGACCTCATGATAGTTGCATTGGTACATTAAATATTTGTTGATTGGTTAGATGAAGAACAAAGTTTTAGAAAGCATGATGAGAGAAGAATAGAGTGAATTACCCTATACACTTGAGAGATTAGAGTGCATATACACTATCAGTGAGGGTTCAGTGCTTGATTCTATGTTCCCTGCTTTTATGAGCTATCTTCTCACAAGTTTACTTGTCTTTTATTATATGATTTGAATTAGTGGAATTTGAATTATTTTTGTCTTGGAGAACTTATTTACTTTTAACCAAATAGGTAGAAGCATTTCACATTTAGTTGCATTCATAGGTTGCATTTCATATATTTTACCATTCCTCTTCACTTCTTTATAGCTTCTCTTGAGCTTAACATGAGGACATGCTAATGTTTAAGTGTGGGGAGGTTGATAAATTACTATTTTATGGTTTATCTTGTGCTCAATTGAGTGATTTTTATCAACTCTTTACCCACTTATTCATATGATTTGCATGGTTTTACAATTCTTTCCTGATTTTGCGTTATGATTGAAAACATGCTTCTTTGGACTTTAAATTTGCTATGTTTAAATCTCTCTTATTACCATTCGATACAGTGATATGTGTGTTAAGTGATTTCAGAGATTATAGGGCAGGAATGGCTCAGAGGATGGAAAGGAAGCATGCAAAAGTGGAAGGAATACAAGAAACTGAAGAAACTGCTAAAGCTGTTAGCCAGACCTCTTCGCATTCAAACGATCATAACTTGAGTTATAGAGATCCAAATGACGCGGTTTTAGTTGCGTTGGAAAGCTAACGTCTGGGGCTTCAATTTGATATATAATTTTTTATAGTGGCCATATAGCTAGACGACGCGAATGCGTGCTCCACGCGGACGCGTCGCAATGACAAAAATCAGCGTGGCAGATTTCATAACCAGTGAAATCTGGGCTATTTTTGACCCAGTTCTCGGTCCAAAAAACACATATTAGAGGCTATAAAGTGGGAAAATCCATCCATTCATGGAACAATTCATACACAACATTCAAATTCACAATTTTAGGATTAGATGTAGTTTTAGAGAGAGAGGTTCTCTCCTCTCTCTTAGGATTTAGGATTAGGATTTCTCTTAAAGGATTTATGATTTCTTCTTCTCAATTTCCAGGTTTAATATTCCTTTTATTTATTTTCCCAATTTAATTTATGAACTCCCATGTTATATTTGATTTCTTTATTTAATATAATTTGAGGTATTTCATACTTATGATTGCTTTCTTTTATTTATTATATAAATAATTTTGATTTTTCTCTGTTGGCTTTGGTTGAGTAATTGGTGACACTTGAGTTATCAAATCAGCAGTTGATTAATATTTGAAGTTTGCTGATTGATTTGTATCCCTCTAAAGCTAGTCTTTCCTTAGGAGTTGACTACGACTTGAGGAATCAAATTAATTGGTCCACTTGACTTTCCATTATTTAGTAAGGGTTAACTAAGTGGGAGCAACGTACAATACTCATCACACTTGATAAGGATAACTAGGATGGGATTTCCAATTCTCATACCTTGCCAAGAGATTTTCTAATTATTAATTTATTTTTCTTGTCATTTAAATTACTTGCTCTTTTATTTCAAAAACCCAAAAATACTGTTTTCCATAACCAATAATAAATCATACTTCCCTGCAATTCCTTGAGAAGACGACCTGAGGTTTGAATACTTCGGTTTATAAATTTTATTGGGTTTGTTACTTGTGACAACCAAACGTTTGTACGAAAGGATTTTTTGTTGGTTTAGAAGCTATACTTACAAGGCGATCATATTTGTGAAATTCTTTATCGATAGGAAATCCGATCATTAAAATGGCGCCGTTGCCGTTTGATGAGCGGATATTTTATACGCTTTTTGGGGGTAATTTCATGTAGATTTTAGTATGTTTTAATTAGATTTTAATAGAATTTTATTAGTTTTTAAGCAAAAATCATATTTCTGGACTTTACTATGAGTGTGTGTATTTTATGAAATTTCAGGTATTTTCTGGCTGAAATTGAGGAAGCTGAGCAGAAATCTGACTTAGGCTGAAAAAGGACTGCTGATGCTGTTGGATCCTGACCTCCCTGCACTCGAAATGGATTTTCTGGAGCTACAGAAGTTCAATTGGCGCGCTCTCAACGGCGTTGGAAAGTAGACATCCAGGGCTTTCCAGCAATATATAATAGTCCATACTTTGCACGAAGATAGACGACGTAACTTGGCGTTGAACGCCAAGTACATGCTGCTGTCTGGAGTTAAACGCCAGAAAAACGTCATGATCCGGAGTTGAACGCCCAAAACACGTCATAACTTGGAGTTCAACTCCAAGAAAAGCCTCTACTCGTGGATAGCTTTAGTCTCAGCCCCAGCACACACCAAGTGGGCCCCAGAAGTGGATTTCTGCACCAATCATCTTAGTTTACTCACATTCTGTAAACCTAGGTTACTAGTTTACTATTTAAACAACTTTTAGAGAATTATTCTGTACCTCATGACAATTTCAGATCTGAATTACATACTTTTTGACGGCATGAGTCTCTAAACTCCATTGTTGGGGGTGAGGAGCTCTGCAGCGTCTCGATGAATTAATACAATTCCTTTATTTTCCATTCAAACACGCTTGTTCTTATCTAAGATGTTCATTCGCGCTTAATTATGGAGAAGGTGATGATCCGTGACACTCATCACCTTCCCCAATCCATGAACGTGTGCCTGACAACCACCTCCGTTCTACATCAGATTGAATGAGTATCTCTTAGATTCCTTAATCAGAATCTTCGTGGTATAAGCCGGATTGATGGCGGCATTCATGAGAATCCGGAAAGTCTAAACCTTGTCTGTGGTATTCCGAGTAGGATTCTGGGATTGAATGACTGTGACGAGCTTCAAACTCCTGAAGGCTGGGCGTTAGTGACAGACGCAAAAGAATCAATGGATTCTATTCCAACCTGATTGAGAACCGACAGATGATTAGCCGTGCGGTGACAGAGCATAGGAATGTTTTCACTGAGAGGATGGGAGGTAACCATTGACAACGGTGACACCCTACATAGAGCTTGCCATGGAAGGGATTTTTCGTGTGTTGAAGGATTTTAAGGAAGAGTTGAAGTTCGAAGGACAAAGCATCTCCAAAACTCCAACATATTTCTCATTACTGCACAACAAGTAACGCTATTATTCTCTTTTATTTTTATAATCAAATCTAGTAATTTCACTTATAATCCTATTGGCCTCCTGACTAAGATTAATAAAATAAATATAGCTTGCTTCAAACCAATAATCTCCGTGGGATCGACCCTTACTCACGTAAGGTATTACTTGGACGACCCAGTGCACTTGCTGGTTAGTTGTGCGGATTACAAATTCGTGCACCAAGTTTTTGGCGCCGTTGCCGGGGATTATTCGAGTTTGAACAACTAAAAGTTTATTTTATTTCTTAGATTAGGAATAATTTATTTTTATTTTTATTGTTATAGAGTCATTAAATCTTGATAGGATAGTTTCTTTTCAAAAATTTCTTTTCAAAATTTATTATTTTTCTTTTAATTAATTGCTAATTTTCATGAGTTTAGTGTCTTGTTCTAAGTTTGGTTTCAATTGCATATCTCATATTTTTCTTTAAAATTTTCGACTTGTGTTCTTTGTTCTTCATTGATCTTCAAGTTGTTCTTGTTTATTTTTCTTGTTTGATCTTGAGTTTTTCTTGCTTTGTGTCTTTTCTTGTTTCACTTGTGTTCTTTTTAAAGCATTAATTGGAATATTTAGAACAAGTGTTACATTTATTCCCAATTGGCTAGAGTATTGGTTTATATTCTTGATAATTGGGTATACGCTTTGGAACCTTTTTCAAAAATAATTTTTCTTGATTTAATCTTGTGCCAAACTTTAAGTTTGGTGTTTTCTTGTTAATCTTTCATAATTTTCGAAAATTTTATTAAAGTTTTCTAAAAATTTTAAGTTTGGTGTTCTTCCTTTTGTTCTTGGTGTTCTTGTGAATCTTCAAGGTGTTCTTGAGTTTTTCTTGTGTCTTGATCTTAAAATTTTTAAGTTTGGTGTTCCTTGGTGTTTTCCCTCCAAAAATTTTCGAAAATAAGGAGCATTAGATCTAAAAAATTTTAAGTCTTTTGTCTTTTGTGTGTTTTTCTCTTTCATCATAAAATTCAAAATTCAAAAAAAAATTTTATTTTCTAACTAATTTTGAACTATTTTTTTTCGAAAATTTTATATAAAAATTCAATTTTCAATTTCAAAATATTTCCACTTTCTTTTATTTATTTCGTTTTTATTTTATTTTATAAAAATTAATTTTTATAAAATAAATAATATCAACATATATACCATCTCTTTTATTCCAACATGGAACTAAGTGGGAATGAACAGTCCAAGAGGACTCTGGGGTCATATGCTAACCCCACTACTGCTTCATATGGGAGTAGTATCTGTATACCCTCCATTGGAGTTAGTAGCTTTGAGTTGAATCCTCAGCTCATTATCATGGTGCAGCAAAACTGTCAGTATTCTGGTCTTCCACATGAAGAACCTACAGAATTTCTGGCATAATTTTTGCAAATTGCTGACACAGTACATGATAAGGAAGTGGATCAGGATGTCTACAGATTATTACTGTTTCCATTTGCTGTAAAAGATCAAGCTAAGAGGTGGTTAAATAACCAACCTAAGAACAGCATAAAAACATGGAAGCAGCTGTCAGAAAAATTCCTGAATCACTATTTCCCTCCAAAACGGATGACACAGCTAAGGCTAAGCATCCAAGGCTTCAAACAAGGGGATAATGAATCTCTTTATAATGCCTGGGAGAGATACAGAGAGATGCTAAGAAAATGCCCCTCTGAAATGTTTTCAGAATGGGTGCAATTAGACATCTTCTACTATGGGCTTACAGAAAAAGCTCAGATTTCTCTAGACCACTCAGCTGGTGGATCTATACATATGAGAAAAACAATTGAAGAGGCTCAAGAGCTTATTGATACAGTTGCCAGAAATCAACATCTGTACCTAAGCAGTGAATCTTCCATGAAAGAAGAAGCTAAAACAATAACTGCAGAACTCAGTCCAGTGGATCAGGCTAATGAATTCAATCAGCAATTAGATTTTCTAACTCAGCAGCTAGCCAAATTCAAGGAAATATTACAGGAAACAAGAATGGCTAACAGGAATATGGAAGTACAATTAAAGAAGACAGAAAAGCAACTGTCAAAACAAATAACAGAAGAATGCCAAGCAGTTCAATTAAGAAGTGGGAAAACATTAAATACCTCACTTCAAAGCAGCAGGAAACCAAGAAATGAACAAGTGGATACTCAAAATCCCTCTGAGGACAGTCAAAGCCCAGAGAGGAATAAAGCTGGCGCTGAACGCCCAGACCATGCTCATTCCTGGCATTCAACGCCAGAAACAAGCATGAATCCGGCGTTGAACGCCCAAAGGGAGCATGGTTCTGGCGTTCAAACGCCAGTAACAAACAAGGAAGTGGCGTCTAACGCCACTCCAGCTCCCACCACTGGCATTCAAATGCCAGTGGGGAATCAGTCACATACAAGTGCTGATAACAACCCTTCTAAAAAGGCTTCCCAACCCACTTCTGTAGGTAATAAACCTGCAGCAACTAAGGTTGAGGAATACAAAGCCAAAATGCCCTATCCTCAAAAACTCCGCCAAGCGGAACAGGATAAGCAATTTGCCCGCTTTGCAGACTATCTCAGGACTCTTGAAATAAAGATTCCGTTTGCAGAAGCACTTGAGCAAATACCCTCTTATGCTAAGTTCATGAAAGAGATCTTAAGTCATAAGAAGGATTGGAGGGAAACTGAAAAAGTTTACCTCACTGAAGAATGCAGTGCAGTCATTCTGAAAAGCTTACCTGAGAAGCTTAAAGATCCTGGGAGCTTTATGATACCATGCACATTAGAGGGCACTTGCACCAAGCAAGCTTTATGTGATCTTGGGGCAAGTATCAACCTAATACCTGCATCTACTATCAGAAAGCTTGGTTTAACTGAAGAAATCAAACCAACCAGGATATGTCTTCAACTTGCTGATGGCTCCATTAAATACCCATCAGGCGTGATTGAGGACATGATTGTCAAGGTTGGGCCATTTGCCTTTCCTACTGACTTTGTGGTGCTGGAAATGGAGGAGCACAAGAGTGCAACTCTCATTCTAGGAAGACCTTTCCTAGCAACTGGCCGAACCCTCATTGATGTCCAAAAAGGGGAAGTAACCTTGAGAGTCAATGAGGAGGAGTTCAAGTTGAATGTTGTCAAAGCCATGCAACATCCAGACACCCCAAATGACTGCATGAGTATTGATATTATTGACTCTCTGGTAAGAGAGGTCAATATGGCTGAGAGTCTCGAATCAGAGCTAGAGGACATCTTTAAAGACGTCCAGCCTGATCTGGAGGAGTCAGAGAAAATAGTAGAACCTCTGAAAATCCCTCAGGAAGAGGAGAAACCTCCCAAACCCGAGCTCAAACCATTACCACCTTCCCTAAAATATGCATTCTTGGGAGAAGGTGATACCTTTCCTGTAATTATAAGCTCTACCTTAGAGCCACAGGAAGAGGAAGCACTAATTCAAGTGCTAAGGACACACAAGACAGCTCTTGGGTGGTCCATCAGTGATCTTAAGGGCATTAGCCCAGCTAGATGCATGCACAAGATCTTACTGGAGGGTGACGCCAAGCCAGTGGTTCAACCACAAAGGCGGCTGAACCCAGCCATGAAGGAAGTAGTGCAGAAAGAGGTCACTAAGTTACTAGAGGCTGGGATTATTTATCCTATTTCTGACAGCCCCTGGGTGAGCCCTGTCCAAGTCGTCCCTAAGAAAGGTGGCATGACAGTGGTTCATAATGAAAAAAATGAACTGGTTCCTACAAGAACAGTTACTGGGTGGCGTATGTGTATTGATTACAGAAGGCTCAATACAGCCACCAGAAAGGATCATTTTCCTTTACCATTCATAGACCAGATGCTAGAAAGACTAGCAGGTCATGAATACTACTGCTTCCTGGATGGATATTCAGGTTATAATCAAATTGCAGTAGATCCCCAGGATCAGGAGAAAACGGCATTCACATGCCCATCTGGAGTATTTGCATACAGAAGGATGCCATTTGGGCTATGCAATGCACCTGCAACCTTTCAGAGGTGCATGCTCTCAATTTTCTCTGATATGGTGGAAAAATTTCTGGAAGTCTTCATGGATGACTTTTCAGTGTTTGGAGACTCATTCAGCTCCTGCCTTAACCATTTAGCACTTGTTCTAAAGAGATGCCAAGAGACTAACCTGGTTTTAAACTGGGAGAAGTGTCACTTTATGGTGACTGAAGGAATTGTCCTTGGGCACAAAATCTCGAACAAGGGGATAGAGGTGGATCAAGCTAAAGTAGAGGTAATTGAAAAATTACCACCACCTGCCAATGTTAAGGCAATCAGAAGCTTTCTGGGGCATGCAGGATTCTACAGGAGGTTTATAAAGGATTTTTCAAAAATTGCCAAACCTCTGAGCAACCTGCTGGCTGCTGACACACCATTTATCTTTGATAAAGAGTGTCTGCAAGCATTTGAGACTCTGTAAGCTAAATTGGTTACAGCACCAATCATCTCTGCACCAGACTGGACATTACCATTTGAATTAATGTGTGATGCCAGTGACCATGCTATTGGTGCAGTGTTGGGACAAAGGCATGACAAGCTTCTGCACGTCATTTACTATGCCAGCCGTGTTTTAAATGATGCACAGAAAAATTACACAACCACAGAAAAAGAGCTACTTGCAGTGGTTTACGCCATTGACAAATTCAGATCCTATTTAGTAGGATCAAAAGTGATTGTGTATACAGATCATGCGGCTCTTAAATATCTACTCACAAAGCAGGATTCAAAACCCAGACTTATAAGATGGGTGCTGCTTCTGCAGGAGTTTGATATAGAAATAAGAGACAGAAAAGGAACAGAGAATCAAGTAGCAGATCACCTGTCCCGAATAGAACCAGTGGAAGGGGCGTCCCTCCCTCTCACTGAGATCTCTGAAACCTTTCCGGATGAGCAACTCTTTGCCATCCAGGAAGTGCCATGGTTTGCAGACATTGCAAACTACAAGGCAGTGAGATTTATACCCAAAGAGTACAGTAGACAGCAAATAAAGAAGCTGATCACGGATGCAAAGTATTATCTTTGGGATGAGCCATATCTCTTTAAGAGATGCGCGGACGGAGTAATCCGTAGATGTGTGCCTAAGGAAGAAGCACAGAAGATCCTATGGCACTGCCATGGATCACAGTATGGAGGACATTTTGGAAGTGAGCGAACAGCCACAAGAGTCCTCCAAAGTGGCTTCTACTGGCCTACTCTCTATAAAGACTCCCGAGTGTATGTACTTAATTGTGACAGTTGCCAAAGATCTGGCAATCTACCTCACAGTTACGCCATGCCTCAGCAAGGGATCTTGGAGATTGAGTTGTTTGATGTATGGGGCATTGACTTTATGGGACCCTTCCCACCATCATACTCAAACACTTATATTCTGGTGGCAGTGGATTATGTATCCAAATGGGTGGAGGCTATTGCAACACCCACAAATGACACTAAAACAGTGTTAAAATTCCTCCAGAAACACATCTTCAGCAGATTTGGTATCCCTAGAGTGTTAATTAGTGATGGGGGCACTCATTTCTGCAATAAATAGCTTTATGCTGCTCTGGTTCGTTATGGAGTTAGCCACAGGGTAGCTACTCCATATCATCCACAAACTAATGGGCAAGCTGAAGTCTCAAATAGAGAACTCAAAAGAATCCTGGAACGGACTGTAATTAACCGTAGAAGGGATTGGGCAAGAAGCTTGGATGATGCTCTGTGGGCATATAGAACAGCATTCAAAACCCCTATAGGGACCTCTCCATACCAGCTCGTGTATGGAAAGGCATGTCACTTGCCAGTGGAACTGGAACACAAGGCCTATTGGGCAACCAGATTCCTAAACCTTGATGCCAAGTTAGCCGGAGAAAAACGATTGCTCCAGTTAAATGAGCTAGAGGAATTTAGACTTAATGCTTTCGAAAATGCAAAGATTTACAAAGAGAAAGCGAAAAGATGGCATGATAAGAAATTGTCATCCAGAGTCTTTGAGCCGGGGCAGAAAGTTCTGCTATTTAATTCTAGGCTCAAATTATTCCCCGGGAAATTAAAATCCCGGTGGAGAGGTCCATATGTCATTACAAATGTATCACCATATGGATACATAGAGCTTCAGGATAATGACTCTAACAAAAAGTTCATTGTTAATGGACAAAGAGTCAAACATTATCTTGAAGGCAATTTTGAGCAAGAATGCTCAAAGCTGAGACTTGATTAAAACTCAGTAATAGTCCAGCTAATGACATTAAAGAAGCGCTTGCTGGGAGGCAACCCAGCCAATCACAAAATTTAATTTTATTCGTATTGATTAATTAATTGATTTTTTTTCAGATATATGTCAAGGTATCTTCAAGGTAAAATAGCAATTGGTTGGATTCACAGAGTTATAAGGGAAATTGGAAGCTCACTGGCGTGAAAAAGCCAGTAAGAAACATTTTGGGCGTTGAACGCTCAAAAGAAGCACCCACTGGGCGTTCAACGCCAGTAAGGGTAGCCATCTGGGTGTTAAACGCCAGAAAGAAGCACTTTCTGGGCGTTTAACGCCAGATTGACAGCATCCTGGGCGTTCAGAAAAACGCCCAGTGACAAAGGACTTCCTGGCGTTCAACGCCAGAAAGATGCATCAGCTGGGCGTTGAACGCCCAGGAGAAGCAACATTTGGGCGTTAAACGCCCAAACCATGTAGCAGTTGGGCGTTTAACGCCAGGATGGTGGGGAGGAGGTAAAATTCGTTTTTCCTTACAAATTTTCTAATTTTTTATGTTTCAATTCATGATTTCTTGCATAAACATATTTCAAATTATCATCCCTCAAATCAAATTAGTGTTCTAAAAATCCTAATTTCTAAAATCCATTTTTCAAAAATATCAAATGTATCTTAATCCATAAAGACAAATTATTTTTCAATCCAATCAAACTCTTTTAAAATTTGTTTTCAAAACTCAATTATCTCTTTAAAAATCTTTTTCAAAATTAAAAATTCAAATCTATCTTTTTAAATATTATTCATATCTTTCTCTTTTTAAACTATATCTTTTTCTTATCATATCTATCTTTTATAAATCATATCTTCTATCTTATCCTCTTTTTATTTTTGAAATTTCCCACCCCCCTCCCCATATATTGTGTTCGGCGCCCCAATCATCATCACCTTGCAACACTTGCTCTCCTCCTATCCCTCTTCTTTCTTCTCTTTTGCTTGAGGACAAGCAACACTCTAAGTTTGGTGTGGTTATCCGTGATCACAAAAACATACTCATCAAGATCATGGCTCCTAAAGGAAAACAACCCACTTCAAGAGGCAAGAAAGAGAGTGCTCCAAAGCCACTTTGGAATTAAGGGAAGTTCTTAACTAAAGAACATTCAGACCATTACTATAAAATAATGAGTCACAGGTCAGTGATCCCGGAAGTCAAATTTGATCTGAAAGAAGATGAATATCAAGAGATTCAAGAGCAAATTCGAATCAGGAATTGGGAAATTCTGACCAATCCTGAAACGAAAGTGGGAAGAAACATGGTTCAGGAGTTCTATGCTAATCTATGGCAGACAGACAGGCAGAGAATAATTGGAGCTGTTCTCTATGACCATCGGACCTTAGTCAGAGGAAAGATTGTTCATACTCATCCTGACAAGATCAGGGAGATATTTAAGATTCCTCAACTGAAAGATGACCCAGACTCCTTTAACAGGAGAATGATGAGGGTAAACAAAGGTCTAGACAAGATTCTAGAGGACATATGCATCCCTGAAGCCAGGTGGACTACCAGCACCACCGGCACTCCAATTCAACTCAAAAGAGAAGATCTAAAACCAGTAGCCACAGGCTGGCTGGATTTCATTGGGCGTTCCATATTGCCCACCAGCAACCGTTCTGAAGTAACCATCAAAAGAGCTGTCATGATTCACTGCATCATGTTGGAAAAAGAGGTAGAAGTCCATCAACTGATCTCATGTGAGCTATATAAAATAGCAAACAGGAATTCCAAGGACGCCAAATTGGCCTATCCCAGCTTAATTTCTATGCTCTGCAAAGATGCCGGAGTGAAGATGGGAATAACAGAGTATATTCCAGTTGAGAGGCCAATTACTGGAATATCAATGGTCAGACAACAGCAACAAGATGATTCTGCCAAGAGGAGAGCACAGGAAGCCCTCCCAGAACTGCCTCAATTCGAATATTGGGAACATCTTGAGGCTTCTATTTCCAGATTGCAAGAAGCTATGGACCAAATAAAGGAAGAACAGAACAATCAAAGTAGCATGCTTTGCAAACTGCTTAAGGAACAGGAAGAGCAAGGGCGTGATCTAAGGGACCTAAAGCGCCAAAAATTAATCCTTGAAAAGCACCCCACAGATTAGAGGGACATCTACTCCTCAAAACAACAGGTTGCTGAGTTCCAATTTTTCTGCTTTAACTTAGTGATAGTAGTATTATAGAAATTTACCTTAGGAGATATTTAGTAGTAGTAATTAGTATGTCTATTTTGATTTTATTTCCAATTAAGCTATAATTTATTTTTCTCATCATCATCAAGCATAAATAAAGTAGTAGAATTTTTTTAGAATAAAGAAGTAATCTATATTTTTCGAGTTCTTATAATAAAAATTATAACTAATTATGTGTGGTGGCAATACTTTTTGTTCTCTGAATGAATGCTTGAACAGTGCATATTTTTTATATTGAATTTTATGAATGTTAAAATTGTTGGCTCCTGAAAGAATGAGGAACACGAAAAATATTATTGATGATCTGAAAAATCATGAAATTGATTCTTGAAGCAAGAAAAAGCAGTCAAAAAAAAAAAGAAGGAGCAGTAGAAAAAGCCAATAGCCCTTAAAACCAAAAGGCAAGGGTAAAAAGGATCCAAGGCTTTGAGCATTAATGGATAGGAGGGCCCAAGGAAATAAATCCAGGCCTAAGCGGCTAAATCAAGATGTCCCTAACCATGTGCTTGTGGCATGCAGGTCCAAGTGAAAAGCTTGAGACTGAGTGGTTAAAGTCGTGATCCAAAGCAAAAGAGTGTGCTTAAGAACTCTGGACACCTCTAATTGGGGACTCTAGCAAAGCTGAGTCACAATCTGAAAAGGTTCACCCAATTATGTGTCTGTGGCATTTATGTATCCGGTGGTAATACTGGAAAACAAAGTGCTTAGGGCCACGGCCAAGACTCATAAAATAACTGTGTTCAAGAATCAACATACTACACTAGGAGAGTCAATAATACTATCTGAATTCTAGGTTCCTATGGATGCCAATCATTCTGAAATTCAAGGGATAAAGGGAGATGCCAAAACTGTTCAGAAACAAAAAGCTACAAGCCCCGCTCATCTAATAAGAATCTGAGCTTCATTTAAAACTCTAGAATATTATTACTTCTTAATTTCTGTTAAAACCTATTTTATTTATCTAGTTGCTTGAGGACAAGTAACAGTTTAAGTTTGGTGTTGTGATGAGCGGATATTTTATACGCTTTTTGGGGGTAATTTCATGTAGATTTTAGTATGTTTTAATTAGATTTTAATAGAATTTTATTAGTTTTTAAGCAAAAATCATATTTCTGGACTTTACTATGAGTGTGTGTATTTTTATGAAATTTCAGGTATTTTCTGGCTGAAATTGAGGAAGCTGAGCAGAAATCTGACTTAGGCTGAAAAAGGACTGCTGATGCTGTTGGATCCTGACCTCCCTGCACTCGAAATGGATTTTCTGGAGCTACAGGAGTCCAATTGGCGCGCTCTCAACGGCGTTGGAAAGTAGACATCCAGGGCTTTCCAGCAATATATAATAGTCCATACTTTGCACGAAGATAGACGACGTAACTTGGCGTTGAACACCAAGTACATGCTGCTGTCTGGAGTTAAACGCCAGAAAAACGTCATGATCCGGAGTTGAACGCCCAAAACACGTCATAACTTGGAGTTCAACTCCAAGAAAAGCCTCTACTCGTGGATAGCTTTAGTCTCAGCCCCAGCACACACCAAGTGGGCCCCAGAAGTGGATTTCTGCACCAATCATCTTAGTTTACTCACATTCTGTAAACCTAGGTTACTAGTTTACTATTTAAACAACTTTTAGAGAATTATTCTGTACCTCATGACAATTTCAGATCTGAATTACATACTTTTTGACGGCATGAGTCTCTAAACTCCATTGTTGGGGGTGAGGAGCTCTGCAGCGTCTCGATGAATTAATACAATTCCTTTATTTTCCATTCAAACACACTTGTTCTTATCTAAGATGTTCATTCGCGCTTAATTATGGAGAAGGTGATGATCCGTGACACTCATCACCTTCCCCAATCCATGAACGTGTGCTTGACAACCACCTCCGTTCTACATCAGATTGAATGAGTATCTCTTAGATTCCTTAATCAGAATCTTCGTGGTATAAGCCGGATTGATGGCGGCATTCATGAGAATCCGGAAAGTCTAAACCTTGTCTGTGGTATTCCGAGTAGGATTCTGGGATTGAATGACTGTGACGAGCTTCAAACTCCTGAAGGCTGGGCGTTAGTGACAGACGCAAAAGAATCAATGGATTCTATTCCAACCTGATTGAGAACCGACAGATGATTAGCCGTGCGGTGACAGAGCATAGGAATGTTTTCACTGAGAGGATGGGAGGTAACCATTGACAACGGTGACACCCTACATAGAGCTTGCCATGGAAGGGATTTTTCGTGTGTTGAAGAATTTTAAGGAAGAGTTGAAGTTCGAAGGACAAAGCATCTCCAAAACTCCAACATATTTCTCATTACTGCACAACAAGTAACGCTATTATTCTCTTTTATTTTTATAATCAAATCTAGTAATTTCACTTATAATCCTATTGGCCTCCTGACTAAGATTAATAAAATAAATATAGCTTGCTTCAAACCAATAATCTCCGTGGGATCGACCCTTACTCACGTAAGGTATTACTTGGACGACCCAGTGCACTTGCTGGTTAGTTGTGCGGATTACAAATTCGTGCACCACCGTTGCATGTTGTAGCTACCATGTAATTGAGACCTTTATTATTTGGCATTAATACCCATATTTTATTTATGTTCTTATCTTTATTTCTGGGTTACTTTCCTTCTTTTCCTCTTCTTTCAGGATGGCCACCGAGGAAGGGAAAAGAAAGAACTTCTATATGGGGAAACAGGCAAGTCAATCTGCACAATCTATAGAGAAAGATATCAGTTGGAGCAGCCCGTCCACTTGTACATCTTAGCATGCACCGAGGACGGTGCAACCTTTAAGTGTGGGGAGGTCGATACCGATCTCCATGGGTTAGTTATTCTCTTTTCAACACTAGTGTCTTATTTTCTTTTTTAGTTCATTGTTGCATTGCATAATAGATTGCATGTGTAGTTGATTGTTTGCATTTAAATACTACTTGGTTGAAAAATAATAAGTTTCTTTCTAGGACCCCATTTTTGAAAATTTTCACTAATTTAAATTAAAAATTAAAATTTTCTATGTGTTAAATTTGTTTGAAGTTGTATTTGAAACATAGTTTTTTGAACCAAAGAACACACAACCTGTGAGATTTTGAGCTTCTTTATATGGTTACATTATTTAACCATAAATTTTTATTCTTGCGTGTTTTCTTCTCTATAATTGCAATCTTTGCTTTGTTCCATTCTATATGTCCATTATTTAGTGTATTTACATGCTTGCATATGATTGAGGCCATCATTTAATTATTAGCTCACTTATCCCAAATAGCCTACCCTTTCAATCACCTTTGTTAGCCTCCTTGAGCCTTTTTGACCCCCTCTTCTGTTTTATAACCACATTACTAGTCTTAAGCAGAAAAACAAATTAAAAATCTCAAGTTGAATTCTTGGTTAGCTTAAGATAGATATTGTGTATAATTTAAGTATGGGGAATTTTATGGGAACATGGGATGATAGGAAAAAAGGGAGTTAAATTGAATAAGTTATTTCAAAATTTGGGAAGCATGCTCATGTGAAATCAAAATAATTAAATTACCATGTGCATTGAGATTAAAAAAATAAAGTAATTAAATAAGGGGATACAAAAATTACCCCAAAGCAAAATAAAAAGAACCAATGCACATGGGACAAAATTCAAAAATAAATTTGGTGCATGAGCATGTAATACAAAAGTGAGAAAATTTGGGTATCTAGGTAAAGAACTTTGAAATTATATAAAGTGTGTATGTTAGGTGAGATCTTAAACTAATGAAAGATTCAATTCACAGCTAACTTAGCCATATATATATCCTCACCTCTACCTTAGCCTCATTACAACCTTGAAAAGATCTCATGATAATTGCATTGGTACATTAAATATTTATTGATTGGTTAGATGAAGAACAAAGTTTTAGAAAGCATGACAAGAGAAGAATAGAGTGAATTACCCTATACACTTGAGAGATTAGAGTGCATATACACTATCAGTGAGGGTTCAGTGCTTGATTCTATGTTCCCTGCTTTTATAAGCTATCTTCTCACAAGTTTACTTGTCTTTTATTATACGATTTGAATTAGTGGAATTTGAATTATTTTTGTCTTGGAGAACTTATTTACTTTTAACCAAATAGGTAGAAGCATTTCACATTTAGTTGCATTCATAGGTTGCATTTCATATATTTTACCATTTCCCTTCACTCCTTTATAGCTTCTCTTGAGTTTAGCATGAGGACATGCTAATATTTAAGTGTGGGGAGGTTGATAAACCACTATTTTATGGTTCATCTTGTGCTCAATTGAGTGGTTTTTATCAACTCTTTACCCACTTATTCATATGATTTGAATGGTTTTACAATTCCTTCCTGATTTTGCGCTATGATTGAAAACATGCTTCTTTGGACTTTAAATTTGCTATGTTTAAATCTCTCTTATTACCATTCGATGCCATGATATGTGTGTTAAGTGATTTCAGAGATTACAAGGCAGGAATGGCTCAGAGGATGGAAAGGAAGCATGCAAAAGTGGAAGGAATACAAGAAACTGAAGAAACTGCTAAAGCTGTTAGCCAGACCTCTTCGCATTCAAACGGTCATAACTTGAGCTATAGAGGTCCAAATGACGCGGTTCTAGTTGCGTTGGAAAGCTAACGTCTGAGACTTCGATTTGATATATAATTTGCTATAGTGGCCGTATAGCTAGATGACGCGAATGCGTGCTCCACGCGGACGCGTCGCAATGACAAAAATCAGCGTGGCAGATTTCATAACCAGCGAAATCTGGGCTATTTTTGACCCAGTTCTCAGTCCAAAAAACACATATTAGAGGCTATAAAGTGGGAAAATCCATCCATTCATGGAACAATTCATACACAACATTCAAATTCACAATTTTAGGATTAGATGTAGTTTTAGAGAGAGAAGTTCTCTCCTCTCTCTTAGGATTTAGGATTAGGATTCCTCTTAAAGGATTTAGGATTTCTTCTTCTCAATTTCCAGGTTTAATATTCC
Source organism: Arachis stenosperma (assembly GCF_014773155.1). Classification (NCBI taxonomy): domain Eukaryota; kingdom Viridiplantae; phylum Streptophyta; class Magnoliopsida; order Fabales; family Fabaceae; genus Arachis; species Arachis stenosperma. The sequence goes on from NC_080384.1 coordinate 30,608,671, forward strand.
TTTTATTTATTTTTCCAATTTAATTTATGAACTCCCATGTTATATTTGATTTCTTTATTTAATATAATTTGAGGTATTTCAGACTTATGATTGCTTTCTTTTATTTATTATATAAATAATTTAAATTTTTTTCTTTTGGCTTTGGTTGAGTAATTGGTGACACTTGAATTATCAAACTCAGCAGTTGATTAATATTTGAAGTTTGCTGGTTGATTTGGATCCCTCTAAAGCTAGTCTTTTTTTAGGAGTTAACTAGGACTTGAGGAATCAAATTAATTGGTCCACTTGACTTTCCTTTATTTAGTAAGGGTTAACTAAGTGGGAGCAACGGACAATACTCATCACACCTGATAAGGATAACTAGGATGAGATTTTCAATTCTCATACCTTGCCAAGAGATTTTCTAATTATTAATTTATTTTTCTTGTCATTTAAATTACTTGCTCCTTTATTTTAAAAACCCAAAAATACTGTTTTTCATAACCAATAATAAATCATACTTCCCTGCAATTCCTTGAGAAGACGACGCGAGGTTTGAATACTTCGGTTTATAAATTTTATTGGGTTTGTTACTTGTGACAACCAAACGTTTGTACGAAAGGATTTCTTGTTGGTTTAGAAGCTATACTTACAACGCGATCATATTTGTGAAATTCTTTACCGATAGGAAATCCGATCGTCAGCCGCCAAAAACCGCCATTGGAGCCCCTCCCTTCTTGGATTGAGTTTTGGTTCTTGCATGCTGAGATTCATGGTTGTTGCATGTGAAATCAAGCTACTCCGTCATCACCGGAGCTGCCGCCGCTCCATTAATATTGTATCTTGTAGAAAGGGTTAGGAGTTGTGATGGTTATATTTGTAAGTTATTGTATAAAGAACTTAGTTAGTGTTTGTGTGTGTTTTCAAACAAAAAGTATTTCCGATTTTTAAAAGAATAGTTTATACGGTTTTGAATTTTACAAAGGCTCCTATTTTATTATTAAGTATATGGAAGTCGTCGTAATACTCCTCACTATCAGATTGGCACAGCCGGAAGCGTGACATTCTGGTAGTAAAGGTGCTACAAAAAACAACATCTTTTGATATGTTATACTTTAACCAGTTGCCATAGTCATCAAACCAATTTGGATTAAATATTCGAAAAGAAAAACCACAAGCAGCTTGCGAAAAATCATGAATCCTTGGTTGACAAGGACCTTTTTGCAAATATGCACATCTAACTTTGTCTCTGTCATTCGGATGATAACTTAAAATCTTTGGTCGTTGTTCTGGATTTGCTATAAGACTCTCTACTTCAAATTCTAAAAATCTCCTTTTGTTAGAAGAGTTCGATGAATTATTTTGAGATCCAATCTCCAACCATTGAAATATTTCTCAATTACTAATAGGATAAAATTATAAACCTAAGTTAATTGATTAACATAAATAATTCACAATTTTACACAAATTTAAAATACAGTATTAAACTATAAATACAAAATTGACAAACATGTGTCATTCAAATTAATTTCCAACCGCAACAATTAATAATATCCTAAATTCCTAATTCAAAATAACTCAATACACAAAAACAATTAACAAACAGATTAATAAAACCAAATTAGAAATTACATAGACTGAACAAATTTAATCACAATTAACAAACCAACTAACATAATTATCAAACAATGAAGCAAATAAGAAATGAAGCAAGCAAATCAGTGATTCAGTATTTCAAATTTTTGGTGAATCATGAATGTACCAACCAAGAGTCCAAGACTGAACTGCTAAACTCCAGGAAGCAGAACCCAGCAGTCATGCGGCACCCAATGGCAGCAGGACGAAGGTTGAACTACTGAAGACTAAAAAGTGAAGAGGATCGCAGTAATTCGCAGATTCGCAAAAGAAGAAGGCAGAAATAGAAGAGGAACGCAATTATGCAAAAGAGGAAGAAGAAGGCAGAACCAGAGCACTAAACAACCAGTGAAGCAGAAGAAAAATGATGAAGAAAAACGCAGAACCAAATACCGAAGGAACGCAGCGACAGAACCACACTACTAGTGAGACACTCACACGGAAGAAGAAGGCAGCCGTAGAACCAGACGTGGGCACGTGGCTATGCAAGGAGAAACCAACAGAGCCACGCAAGAGAAACGCTGAACGCCTGAATGGGACAGCGATATCAGCGACTGTGAGCTAGTGACATTGGCGGAGTTGCGACAATAACTCTGGAGGACTGGAGTGGAGCTATGCAGGGCGGAGGCTGGAGTAGAGTAAGAAAATTGGAAAAGGGGAGAGGGAGAAGGGTTAGGGATTTAGATTTTTGGAGGGTTGGGTTAAACTTGATTAAGTAGTGGGGCAAATTGGAATATTGCTAAAAACTACTCACTAACTTTTGAAATTTCACTAGAGGCACTTGCTTCCACTACCCAATGAATACATCCGTCCCTGCTGTTAATAATATTTTTATTAAAGTTATATTTGTTCAGCCCCTCTTTTTCCACATTCATTTTCTCAACAAGTTTAAAGAAAAATTTGAGGAGAAAAAAAACAGAGTAGAAGAATGGAGTTTGGACTTATAGAATTTGGTCAAACATAAATTAAACTGTAAATTTTGACATTATTTGATCTATTTCTATATCTAATCATTTAATCATTCGTTCAAATCCAATAAGCACCTAACAACTTTACCGTTAAGGAAAAGATAATAAACGATTTCAAAAATGCTATGTGTCCAAATGTTTTCATTAACTAAGTTAATCAAGTTATCAAAATTTAAACTTCAGTCACGCTCCTAACTCCTTCTCTTCCTCGTCCTCCTCCTCCTTTAACATCGTCATCGTCGGCACAATAAGTTTGGCGCCACCACCAGCATCGTCATCGTTGCTGCTGCCACTGCCACCTTCCTCCGCCGCCGCTGGCGCCATTGTCGTCGTCTTCTTCTTCCGTCTTTTTGTTGTTGTTGTTATTGTTTAATTTCTTTTTCTTTCTGAATTTGATGTATCTTCTATTGAGTGAAATTGAAAAGGTACGAATATCTTTTATATTATTTTTCTATACTCAATATTTGTGTACTATATATGTGAATTTGTGTGCTATGTTTAACAAAAATGTGTGCTATGCTTAAGTATTTGTGTGCTGTAATAAACCAGAATTTATTTAATAATATTTGTCAAATTAGTGTGAGTTACCAAACTATTAGCTTTGATTACTTGTGTGCTGTAAAAATAAAGAAATGTGTTTTACTTTGATTTACACATGTAATGTGATATGGTGTAACAAAACTCAATAAAAGAATATACACATAAATTTTGGTATAACAAAATTTTTGTGTTATACTTCAATAATTTGTGTTATAGTTCAAAAATTTATATATTATATACAAAAATTTGTGTATTATATTAATAAATTTGTGTTATGTACCAATTTTTGTATGTTATATTTCAAAAATTTATGTATTATATTTCAAAATTTATTACTAATAAAAATTTGTGTACTGCAAAAAGTATAAAAAGACTTGTCTATATAGTACAAGCTCTTTAAATTATATGCTAGTAGAGCACTCGAGTACGTGTCACTTGTTTTTATTTTAAGAGTAATTTTTATTGTAATTGGATCAATTTAGTTAAACTTAAGGCCAATTCTATGGTGCCTATGAATTGGTGTCTAAATTTTGCCTAACTTACTTTTTATAGTAAGTTTTAATTTTTTAAAAATGATTTATTGTTATATCTTTTAAATTAAATATTATTTTTTTTAACTTTTTTTAATAAATAGACAACATCTTTTAAGCATCATAGTATTCACCTAAATTTAATTACTAAAAAAATTTGTACATATAGCATTAATTAAATAATTTTTGTTTTCACAAAACACGTACACATAAAATTATATTATCTTGTAGAATTCCACATCTTCTTGTATTGAGTTTTTTTCAAAATTACGAACTATGTTAGAAGCTCTCCCGTAATCGTTACCAAATCTTTCTAAAATGTCTTGTCAAGTTATACATATATTAGACTCCACATCTTATTCTTTATTCTTGTACATTATCTGTAGAAAAGATTGAAAAAATTTCAAGTATACCATCCACTTTATTGGTATTCTAGTGAAGCATGTATGGATCACGGACAAAAATTAATTGTCCCATTTTACTGTGTATAATGTCAAAAGAGTACAAAAAAGAATATGAGAAAGATGGCTCAGTGTAGTTGCACTTTGGCTGCCATGAGCTGAGCCATCCTGATAAGTATGTTTCGTTGTTGAATCTTCTAATCCAGTTGAAAAAAAATTTGCATTCTTGGTTTGTTGAAAGACGTAAAAAATAAAAAGGGTCATATTTATAAGTGCAATCTACCTAATTAAATAAATTTTGTGAATTATTTACCTGAATACACAAAAGAAAAACTTCTTACGTACATGTGTAATTTTAATTTTATGTAAACCGTGGGAGCTAACCACGGTTTTTAATTTGTATGTAAACCGTTGGAGGCTACAAGATTTTATGGTTGAAAAAGGTTGGGCATAATCCGTGGCTACCTACCACGGATTATGAAGAAAAAAGCTAAGATATAAACCATGGTTGCTTCCCACGGTTTATGAAGAGGAAGACTTGAACAAAACCCCACAAGTTCCCACGGTTTATATGCAAAGTATAAATTATATGATCAAATTTTTTAAAAACCAAAATTTTTTATTTTTTATTCTTAAATTATATGATCAATTTTTTATTTAAATTAAAAAAATAAAATAAAGTCCACTAATATCTAGTAAACAACGGATCTGTAAATTTATTATTTTTTTAATTTTTAAACAAAAAAGTAATTTTTTTCTAATATTTAAAAAAATAAAAAATTATAACAATATACAAAAAAATAAAAAAAATGAAAAATGAAAAATTTTTAAATTAATTTATTCTTAATTTGTGAACAAGTGCAGCTAAAAAAATCAATTATTCGGGTGTAGCATTATCCGGTGAATAAAAAAATAAAAAAATTATTAAAAAAATTAAAAATTTTAAAAAACTAAATTTCTTATTTTTGAATTTTTAAATTATATAATTAAATTTTTTTATTTAAATTAAAAAAATAAAATAAAGTCCACCAATATCTAGTAAACAACATATCTATAAATTTATTATTTTTTTAATTTTTAAACTAAAAAAATAAATTTTTTTCTAATATTAAAAAATAAAAAATTTTAACAATATCCAAAAAATAAAAAATTGAAAAATTTTAAATTTTTTAATTTTTAAATCAATTTATTCTTAATTTTGAACAGGTGCAGCTAAAAAAAGTCAACTGTCTGGGTGTAATATTATCCGGTGAATAATAAAATAAAATATTATTAAAAAATTAAAAATGTTAAAAAATTAAATTTTTTATTTTTAATTTTTAATTATATGTTTAAATTTTTTTATTTAAATTAAAAATATAAAATCTAGTCCATCAATATCTAGTAAATAATAGATCTACACCCGGACAATTGATTTTTTTAGCTGTACTTGTTCACAAATTAAGAATAAATTAATTTAAAAATTTTAAATTTTTCAAATTTTTTATTTTTTTGTATATTTTTAGAATTTTTTATTTTTTTAATATTAGAAAAAAATTTATTTTTTTTAGTTTAAAAAGTAAAAAAATAATAAATTTACAGATCTATTCTCTACTAGATATAGCTGGACTTTATTTTATTTTTTTAATTTAAATAAAAAAAATTTGATCATATAATTTAAGAATAAAAAATAAAAAATTTTGATTTTTAAAAAATTTGATCATATAATTTATACTTTGCATGTAAACCATGAGAATCTATGGGAGTTTTCGTTCAATCCTCTTCTTCATAAACCGTGGGAAGCAACCACGGTTTATGCCTTAACTTTTTTCTTCATAATCCGTGGTAGGTAGCCACGGATTATGCCCAAACTTTTTCAACCATAAAACCTTGTAGCCTCTAACGGTTTACATACAAACTAGAAACCGTGGTTAGCTCCCACGGTTTACATAAAATTAAAATTACACATGTACGTAAGAAGTTTTTCTTTTGTGTATTCAGATAAACAATTCATAGAATTTATTTAATTAGGTAGATTGCCCTATTTATAATTTATTGTTTAATTTTGACATTAAAAGGTCATATTTTAAATAACTAATGAGGAAACAAAATTAACTATCCTAGCATTCTTACTAATTTAAAAATTTATGATTGAATTTTTATGATAAATAAAAATTTATAATTAAATTTTGATTAGTTATTTTTTTAACAAAAAACAAAATACTAAAAAATTTACTCTTTAGAATATTTTATAATAGGTTTTACATCAAATACAAAAATAAAATTTTAAAAATATTTATATTTTTTTAATAAAAAATAGCTTGAAAAAACCTAATTTATAATTTTTATTTAGGATAAAATATTAAATTGGTCCTTTACGTTTGAGTCTAATCCTGTTTTGGTCTAAAGTTTAAAGAATTCTATTTGAATCCAAAAAGGTTTCATTTAGCTTCAACACAGTCCTACCGTAAAGTTAATGTTAAATAATTAATGAAACCTTAGTTTTCAGATATGAAAAACTTATATAACTAAACTTTTCGATTGTTGAGTAGAGTTCTCTCCGGTAGAGGTGACAATAGCCTTGTTCTTGTTGCTACCAGCAAATTTTCTCGCGGAAAGTAAGTTCTCGACAATATTCTCCATGTGCTTGAACCAAGACTAATGGCTCGTGGTGATGCATCTGTTGCTGATCCTGTGCCTCTTGAGTTTGTACCTCTTCTTCAGGGAAGGAGACATTAAGGTTTGGTGGAATGGTGAGGTTAATTGTTTAACATTGACTTCGGAGTAGGATTACATTGAACCTAAATGAATTTTTTTTGGATTCAAATATGACACTTTAAATTGCTCATCCAATGAAAACTGATTAAAACCAACTAATTTGAATTTGATTGGATTATATTTTTTACAAACTGATGGATCGGATCGGATCGGATTTTGGATATACTTCTCATAACCGATCAAATCCAATCCAAACTGTACAATGTGCTATAATATTATTATTTTATTTTTATATTTACAATTATACTTATAACATGTTCAATTTGTTATACATTTTATATTATTTATGTATTATTATTTTTTAATAAATATTTTATGTTTAAAATGTGACTTATTTATTTTATTTTAACTAATCTATAATTTTATTTCTATTGTTATATTATCGTTGATTATTTAAGATATTTTTAAGACTTATTATATCATTGTTAGTTATTTAAAATTTGATGTTGAGACTTGTTATATATATTTAATTTTTTTAATTTAGTTCCATTTGTTGTCTATGGATTTAATTTCGCAGCCCAAAATATGAACCAAATAATAAATAAAAAATGCCAAATATAATAATTACAATTTTTAGCCCAATAATATAATGCTAGCCAAAATCCATAAAAAAATGATGCAGCCAAAACCGATCCATTACCCTCAAATTAATACAAGCAAAAACCATGCGTCAAAAAAGTCCATTTTTCCTGCAAAAAGTAAACAGCCAAACCAAAATAAAAGTAAACCATCTAAAGAAGCAGCCACCAAACCACTAACACGGGAAGCCTACGCCAAGGGACAGTAAGTATAATCTTCATATAATCAAAAATCAATTAATCATACTTCGGGTAACTTAAAATTTGATACACAATGCACTCCATAATAAGTAATAGTTACATAAAAAAATCTCATCCATCCATATTTTAAAATTAATATTTTAACAATGCAGATTTATTATACACCAATATACCAATAAAATACATTGGCACATGTGAAATTCTTTCAAAAAACTTTTACACAAAATTATCCATTTTTATTAGGGAGATTCTATGATGCTAATGATGGTTATAAGTATCACATATTTACATGTGGTGTCATGCTAAGATACTGAGGCATGGAGCTAAAGATAAATGTGAGTATGAGACTACGGGATCTTGTGAAGTGATTTCATTGTTTCCATTTTAATTGATTTGTAGAAAATAAATAATTAAAAGATAATCACTAATTTATAGATGATTAAGTAATGGACCAACTCTCCTTCATGTGGTGGGTTGTTTGATGTTGGTTAAAAGTAAATGAAAAAATAAAAAAGGTCCCAAAAAAATAAAATAAAAAAGGTTCTGAAAAAATCTCAAGTGGCTAGCTGAAAAATACGAACTAATGACAACCACTGCACTTCAAACCACTGCTTCCTCTCATTTTTAATTAATTTTTTTCTCTTTTTTTTTAAAAAAAATAAAATATCTAAATACACTAAAAAAATACTTCAAAAATTACATTATAAACCACCATCTGCTCAAAAATATCAACAAATAAATATAATTTATTTTTTTAAATTTGAATAATTTATTTATAAAAAATATTCATAAAAATAAATAAAAATAAACATAACTTCTTATAATTGATTATATTTTATGATAAAGTATATAAAAAAATTTATTATATAAAGGTATTAAAAAATATATGAGTTATATTTAAAAAGAGACCAACTTCACAAAACTTTTGTTATTATTGTTGTTTATTTTTATTTGTTTTTTATTTTTAAATAATTATATTAAATTATACACAAATTCTAAACTTTTTTATAAATGAGTCTTTAAATTTAATATTATTCTATATATTATCTAATTAATTTATAAACAATATAATATTTTTAAATTTATAATATATAGTATAATTGATTTACGGATCTTAATCTAATTACTATAATTCTATTAGTAAACCCTAACCAAAAACCGAAAATTCTATTTCTACCATACTTTAAAAAATATTCTTTCTATTCTGGAAAATCAATGATTTCATCTAAAACAAAAACTGATTGTCATCCCACATTTTATGATATGCCTATTAAATTAAACTAAACCGAACTCTCTTACTAACTTTTATATTTTCATCATAATCAGGAATCAATATAACAATAATAATTCCCTTCATGCCACATTTATTGATAATGTTAAATAAAACAAAAACCCAATAAATTATCCTTTATGGCCCTTATATACGTTTCAAAATATAAATTCCTAGCCCACAAATCAATGGCCCATTAGCCTAACACCTAATTATAAAACTAATTACTGTATAATTATTCTCAATCGCAGAACGAATGTTTTTCCTATTCCGTCTGTCTCACAATCATTTGGATTTGGATCCTCTAAAGTTTGAATTTCACTTTAGAGAGTAAAGTGTGATCTTTTACCTTTGGATAGTTTCTCTTTCATATTTATTTTTGGTCCCACCTATAAAATCAATAGTGAGAAATCACACTTTACTCTCTAAAGTGAAATTCAAACTTTAGAGGATCTAAATCCCAATCATTTTCACCCCTACGTGTCGTTCTTTAGTATTGCCACACGAAATCAGCATACTATGCTGAAAACATGTATAAGCACGGTAGAATTTTCCTTTTTATTATGTTTTCAAATCAATCTATCCTCCTCGCTAATTTTAATTCGAGTTTGGATGGACAAGAATATATATATATATTTTCAATTTAGTGTCTAGCGTATTTTATTTTTATAAAAAATAAAGAGATTTAAATGTGCAATCTCTATAATAAATATAGAAAAATTATATCATATAAACTATAATTTATTAGTATATATAACGTGTCTTTTGCATGAAGAAAGATCTTTCAATAACATTTCATAAAAATAAACAATAAAATTTTAAATTATTGTATTAATACAACAATTTTAAAAAATTTGTAACCAGATAGCATCATATATCTTATAGTAATATATAGATAGTATCAAGTTTAGCAAATTACTCAATAAGATATTGCAGTAAGAGATATAATTTGGCTTTATTATATTAGTACCCTTATTATGACATTTAGCATATTATTCAACCTCACATATTATGATTTTCAACTCTTGTAAAGACGTACACTTAACAATTATGTTTTCAACATGTTTACAAATGAAGTCTACAAAATTTAGCAAAAATTTAATGTCACATATATGTTTTTATTAATTACATAAAACAAAAAAATAAAAAGTATATAAGAAATATAATAATATAATTAATTTTGTGGTTGAAAATTAATGCAGTATGTAAATTATTTTCTTCCATAAAATTGATAAAACGTATGTTAAGAAAACATTGAAATATTTTGATATAACTAATTACATAAGAAATATTCCCGAATATATAATATCAAAGATAGATTTTATTTTAAAAAAATGGAGTGTCTCTTGTGATTAGAGTTATGTAACTGAAAAACAATCCCTTCCATCTCCCTCTTTTTGCTTTTTGAAATTGGTGTGTCTCACTCCCACCACATTGGATGTTCACAAAAAGAAATGACTCTTAATCTTTCTTTGAGGGGTGTTACTAACATTTCACCATACCCCCTTCTCAGACTTGGAATTCAACTACCACACCAATACTCTGCTTCAAAAATCTCATTTTTCTTGGAACCCTCATAATGCACACAACCTGTTTGATCAAATTCCCCTGAGGGACCTCAGACCATAATCACTTGCTCTTTCATTACTCTCGTAATTACCAATCCCAAGAGGCTATTTGCCTTTTCATGGCCATTTGTCGTTATGCTTTGGTCCCTAATGCTTCCACCATCTCTTGTGTTCTCAAAGTTTGTACCAACTCCTTCCATGGCAGTGTTGGACTTTTAAACCATGTTAGTGTCGGAACTTCTCTAGATGATATGTACATGAAAAATGAGGTTGTTAGTGATGTGAAGAGAGTTTTTTACGAAATGGGCCACCAGAATGTGTTGTCATGGACTTCCTTGCTTGCTGGATATTCGCAGAATTGTCAAATGCAATGTGAGGGGTATTGGCCTAATCAGTATACAATTTCTACCATGATTGCTGCCTTGGCCAATGAAGGTGAGATTAGCATAGGAATTCAAGTTCATGCCATGGTTATAAAGCATGGTTTTGAGACAGTGACGCATGTGTGTAATTCTCTTATTAATATGTATTCAAAGTCAAGGATGTTTAATGATGCTAAAGCTATCTTTGATGATTTGGAGAATAAGGATTCAGTTTCTTGGAATAGTATTATTGCAGGACATGTGACAAATGGACATGATTCAGAAGCATTGGAAACTTTTAATCAAATGCAACTTGCAGGGGCTAAGCCTACTTGCTTGACATTTGCAACTGTTATCAAGTTATGTGCTAGCCTTAGAAAATTGGGATTAGTAAGAATGCTGCATTGTAGGGTTCTAAAGAGTGGGTTTTTTGCTCACCAAAACGTCACAACTGCACTGATGGTTGCATTGAGCAAGTGCAAGGAGATGGATGATGCCTTTAGTGTTTTTTCTTTGAACCAAGGAGTTCGAGATGTGGTATCATGGACTGCTATGGTTACTGGGTACTTGCAGAATGATCGAGTTGATCGGGCTATAGATTTGTTCTCTCGCATGAGGAAAGAAGGTGTTAAACCAAATCATTTCACGTATTCTGCCATCCTTACCGTGCAACATGTTGCTTTTGTTTCTCAAATACACGCAGAAGTTATCAAAACCAATTACGAGAATTCATCTTCAGTAGGTACTGCTCTTTTAGATGCTTTTGTTAAGATGGGAAGTACTAATGATGCTAGAAAAGTTTTTGATCGAATTGAAGCGAAGGACATAATAGCATGGTCAGCCATGTTAGTGGGGTATACACAAACAGGAGAAACCGCAGATGCTGTCAAAATCTTCCTCCAATTGACGAGGGAGGGGATTAAACCAAATGAGTATACCTTTTCTAGCATCATTAATGCCTGTGCTGCTCCAATGGCCTCAGTAGAACAAGGAAAACAATTCCACGCTTGTGCAATTAAAATGAGATTAAATAATGCTTTGTGTGTAAGTAGTGCTCTTGTTACCATGTATGCAAAGAGAGGCAATATTGAGAGTGCACATGAGGTTTTCAAAAGACAACAGGAGAGGGACTTGGTTTCATGGAACTCGATGATATCGGGATATGCGCAACATGGTCAGGCCAATAAAGCTTTAGAGGTATTCGACAAGATGCAAAAACAAAACATGGAAATGGATGTTGTAACATTTGTTGGCGTCATTTCCGCCTGTGCCCATGCCGGTCTAGTGGACAAGGGTGAAAAGTATTTCAACATAATGATTAATGATCACCTCATTAGTCCAACAGTGGAGCACTATTCTTGCATGATTGATCTATATAGCCGTGCAGGGAGGTTGGAGAAAGCCATTGATATCATAAATGGAATGCCATTTACCCCAGGTGCAACCATTTGGCGTACTCTTTTGGCAGCTGCTAGAGTACACCGCAATATAGAGCTAGGAAAACTTGCAGCTGAAAATCTTGTTTCACTTCAGCCGCAACACTCAGCAGCTTATGTTCTGCTATCCAATATGTATGCTGAAGCAGGAAACTGGCAAGAAAAAGCTAATGTGAGGAGGCTAATGGACAGGAGAAAAGTGAAGAAAGAACCTGGTTATAGCTGGATTGAGGTGAAAAACAAAACCTATTCATTTTTGGCTGGTGACACATCACATCCTATGTCAGACAACATTTACGCTAAACTTTCAGAGTTGATTATCCGTTTGAGGGATGCAGGTTATCAGCCTGATACAAACTATGTGTTCCACGATATTGAAGATGAACAAAAAGAAACTGTTCTTTCTCACCATAGTGAAAGGTTGGCAATTGCCTTTGGGTTAATAGCTACAAATCCGGGAATTCCACTCCAGATCGTGAAGAACCTTAGGGTCTGTGTAGATTGTCACAACTTCATTAAGTTAGTATCACTCATTGAACAGAGATATATTGTTGTCAGGGACTCAAACCGGTTTCACCATTTCAAAGATGGTGTGTGCACATGTGGGGACTACTGGTGATTTTTTAGTTAATATGCTCAATTATCTGTTTTGAAGATTCTTCTATAGATTTGTCCTTTGTTTGCCAAAAATTTATGAAGCTTTCTAGGAAAGCCTAGTAAATAATTTCTCATGTGAAGAGTGTCATAGGAAGTGAAGTATATAGTTAAGAAAGACTATCATAGATATTATTCAAAATGAGAAACCAAAACCAACAGAAAACATATGATTCATGTAGCTTTAGAAAATAGTGGATTAATCTGCCAACAAAGCATGAGTTGCCACCCAAAAAATAACCATATGTCCATAACCAAATTAATTACATTGTATATCAATATATTTTGAAGTTAAGGTAAACTTCCACCATCAAAATTAACCTTCGTCTCCATACTCCTTGGTGAATCTTTCATAAACCTTAAGGTCAGCTTTGCTTACTGTAGGTTTTTTCCTAGCAAGTATCTTCTCAAAATCTGTTCTAGTAACTGGGGTTGGAAGGATCTGCATAGTTTTTGAAAATAATAAGCAATCAGTGCATAAAAGATCTTAGTCTAAGAACATTTTCATCAATATCTTAAGAATCTTGAATACCTTAGAAGAAAGTCCTTTTGAAGCAAGCTCCTGCATTGTAGTTTGCACAGCACCTTGTTGTTCTGGTTCACAAAGGGTCCACATCCCCTCAGGATTCTCATAGAAGAACATAGCATCTTGGGTTTTCCGAATAGGTTCGAATAAAACATCCTCCACCTGAAGCAGAGATCCAAAAACTTGAAATTCATCTAAGTTCATTGAAACTAGTTATGTTTTCATATAGAAGTTGAACTTACACAGATGGATATATCTGAACCAGAAAACCCCTCTGTCCTGCTCGCCAAGTATTCAAAATCACTCTCAGTCAAGTTATAAGGAGTATCTCCTAAATGCACCTGTTCAAGATATCAAGCCACCAAAATGCATAGTAAAAACCATTTGTTAGGTTTATGTAACTCAATGAAATCCATCTAACATTCATTCAATAATCTTGTTCATTGCTCTTGCCTTGAACATGTGTTGGCGAGCCTTCAAGTCTGGTAGCGGGATGTATATACGCTTATCAAACCGCCGTCTTATTGGCTGCAATTGCAATCTGATCAGTGACCAGATAAAACAACATTGTATTGACTCCATATGAGATCACAAAAACTTTGCTAGTTTTGTCTCACCTGGTCCAAAGCAAAGGGTGCATTTGTTGTTGCAATAACCAGAATTTTCTGATCAGTGTATCCTATATCCTGCAATTGTAAAATATGAAGTCGGTTTATCATCACTGAATTGTGGCCTATTAATATTCACACCATTGACTTGCTGTCGTGTAGAATGAAATTAAAGTGTAAACAAACAAATTAATTACCATGAAACTATTACCTGCATCTGTACGAGAAGTTCTGTTTTAGTTTTTGTTGAAGCTTCCTTCTCATTGCCTTCTCCATAAAGGGTATCTATCTCATCAATAAAAATGATAGAAGGAGCATTTTCTCTAGCCGTTTGGAAAAGGCTTGAAACCAACTTTGCACTTTCACTCTTCCACTCTGATACAAGGTTTGATGAAGAAACACTGATTATAAAAATTTTCAAAAGGTTAAAAATGTTGGCAATATAATACTTTAAGGAAAAAAAAAACATGTTATTATGAAATTCAGTATATATATAGTTTCACTTATGAATATACATAGGCATTGTAAAGATTTTCTCCATAATATGGCAGATTCCTTAACAGGTAGATTTCTAAACCTAGTAAACTCTATTCTGCTCTCAAGAAAAAGATAGAATGAATAATTAAAGAGTAGTGCTAGGGAGCCAATGGACTAAATATACAATGTGTACAATGGACTAAATCTTTGATCCATGAATAAAATGAACATTACCATACTATCTAGAATAACCATCCGGATACCAAGGATAACCATCTGGATACCAAGGATAATAAACATCTCAATAAAAAATTAAACTATTTTTGGAGTTCACCAAGAATCGAACTCTTGACCTTTCCGATCCAAAACACTAATACCATATCTGAAACCACTCATCCCAAAAGCGTAACCTGATAGAACAATGTAACACTAATGGTCATATCTCTAATACTTCCTAAACCTCCATTGTACACATTGTACGCTTAGACTATTGGCTCCCTAGACTTTCTCATAATTAAATAAACTTACCTTAAAAATGTGAAGTTAGCTTCTGTTGCAACGGCCTTAGCCAAATATGATTTCCCTGTACCAGATGGTCCATACAGCAAAAAAGTTCTCTGTTGTTGTTGTTTACCTATAATAAGACACCATTACAAAGACATTTACCCCACTAAATATACATATTAGCATTTTGTGAATATGAAGCATACGTTGTTCATTAAAAATTTACATGTAACATTATTATTGTTTTGCAGCTAAGCTAATTTTAACCTTTCAGCTCTTAAAATGTCACTTCAACCAGAAAACTCATCATTTGTGTGTGTGTGTGTAGAGGACTAATGGAAAAGTTGTGAAAGTCACAAATTACTTAAGGATATGATCAAAATAACTTTATAAATACTATAGTAGATGCTATGTTATTTGGTGAGTTAGCTTTTGGGTTAATCTATAACTTGGTTACATAGTTAACCTCAAATTAATATTATCCTGTAATGAAAAGCTAAACAAACCAGTAAAGAACTGAGGGAACTTCAAAGGCAAAATAACAGCCTCCTGAAAGGCCTGCTTAGCTCTCTCCAATCCTGCCACGTCACTCCACTTCACATTGGGATTTTCCCTTTTGATCGCTGAGTTCAGCCCAGTCTCACTACCACTGGGCTTTGCAACCTGCTGAAAGTAGGTATGACTGGGCTGTCCTTCATCGAGAACAGCCCGGATCTCCTCGGCCCGGCGCAAGTACACGGTGAACTTGTCCTGGACGGCTTCCCTCATCTTAAGGTTGGGCTCATACTTGAGGTAGGTCTTGAAGTACTCCAAGGCATTCATATAAAGAGGGAACGCTTTTGCGTAGTTTCCGGCATTGTCTTCTTGCACTGCTTGCTTCACGTACTCTATTGCCTGATCCTTGAAAGGACCATAGCTATACATCTTCTTCTTCTTCTTCTTTCGGAGTTTGCCAAAACTGAATAAGTTGGAAGGGACCACTCAATGAAGGTTCCGCCCCGTGGAGTTGACGCTATTTTTTGCTTTGGACTATATAGGAATAAGATGCATTTTTTACTTTTTATTTATCTATTTTCTGGAGCTTATTTGTTTAGTGGTTTTTGATAAGAAGGAAGACGTGATAGGCTGATAGTAATATAAAAACACACGAATATGGCACCAACAAATAAACTAGGGCAAGAAAAAAATTAGGTAGTTGACTTGAAAGAACAAGACAAAAGGGTGGAACAACATTATTCCGTTGAGCTTTTCTTCTTACAGAAGAAAAACAAAAAAGGCAGCAGCTAAAGAAGGAAGAGGGACGAAGAAGAAGAATATAGATTAAAATTAGAGAGTAGAAAAACGCTGATTCATTTTGTGTTTTTTTAGACACTTGATTGAAAATTTGATTGAACAATCAGCTACTTGTTCTCTTAGCACACTACTGTGTGTGTATATACATATATATATACACACATTCCTTTTTCTTCGTTTCTCTTGGTCTACATGCAGTTATTGCTAAATGCATACCCAACAGAATAAGTTGAAGTTTTTTCGGGTATGCTTGTCTGGTTGTCTCATGCCAATGAATATATGTAACTCAAGGTCTTCTCCCTCAATATAACCAAGATTAATAAAATTGTTTAAGTAGATACGTTTTGCACTTTGTTTACGTAACTAGATAAGAGAGAGAGAGAGAGAGTTGGGAAATTAGATCACATGAATGAATCAGCAATCAAACTTCTCGGAAACATTATGGTCACATCACATGGTTAACAGTACTGATTTTCCAATGATTTATGATTTAATAGAAGCTTAGTGCAGCATATCCACTTAATTTTTCATCCATCTTGATAACCAAAATTGCACTACAGAACTATGGTTCCTCTCAGTTTTGTGAACACGCCATTATTGCAAGCTAACATACGCAACAAGCATACGGATTTTTTTCTTTTTCTTTTACAGATTGTTTCAGATTCCGTTATACACAATTTAGGAGAGAATGAGCATCCACCTCGGATTGAAAGAAAGAAAAACAAAAAGGTATCGACATTTATAAATCCATCTTTCATAAGAGGGAACTACAATCCCCAAAAATAGCTATTTCACTTGATTCGACAGCCAAATAAATTACAAAGCATCACAATACACATTAAGGCGTTTCTTCGACGAGAAAGTGCACCTTCAAAATCAACCTTCCTCTCCGAACTCTTTGGTGAATCTTTCATGAACATCAAGGTCAGCTTTGCTAACTGTAGGTCTTTGCCTAGCAAGTACCTTCTCAAAATCCGTTCTAGTAATCGGCGGTGGAAGGATCTGCATAGGGCATTTTAGAAAAGTAAGAATCTACCCACATGAAGTAAGGATAAATATTTGAACATAGTCGGAAAAATAAAAATTCAGCTTCTCAAGAACCATTTATCCTTTTATTCCGGGCAAAATAAAATTTCCTACAACCATCATCATTCATCAATATCTTCATAACTTTGAATACCTTAGAAGCAAGTCCTTTTGAAGCAAGGTCCTGCATGGTGGTTTGTATTGCTCCCGGTTGCTTTGGTCCACAAGGGATCCACATACCCTCGGGACTCTTATAGAAGTACATGGCATCTTGGGTTTTGCGAACAGGTTCAAATAAAACATCCTTTACCTGAAAAAGTCCAAAAACTTGTTACTTGAAATGCATCGAAGATTACAGAAACCGCTTATTTCATATCAATATCAAAGTCGAACTTACACAGACAGATATATCTGAACCAGAAAACCCATCAGTCCTGCTAGCCAAGTATTCAAAATCCTTTTCAGTCAAGTTGTTGGGAGTATCTCCCAGATGCACCTGTTTAATTCATCAAGCCAGAAAATGCATAGTGAAACCGATTGGTTTATATGGTTCAATAAAATCCATGTCATATGATAATCATGTGCATTGTTCTTGCCTTGAACATGTGTTGGCGAGCCTTTAAATCTGGTAGTGGAATATATATGCGCTTATCAAAACGACGCCTTATTGCCTAAAATTAAAAATCAAGTTAAGACAACATTGTATTGTCTCAATATCACATAATGACAGAAACATAATTTTGCCTTACCTGGTCTAAAGCATAGGGTGTATTTGTCGCTGCAAGAACAAGAACTTTCTGATCATTGTGTCCTACACCCTACAATATAAAGTGGATAAACTGCATTTTTAATTGCAAAGAGAAAGAAATTCTAAGGCTCTGTTTAGATTTCGTCCCAGGACGAAAATACGGAGAGAAAATAAAAATATAGACGGAATCTTGTTTTGAGACAAAATCATATAATTGTCTACGTTCCCTAGGACAAATTAAGGTAAAATTTTTGTTCACTCTAGAATCTAGGACAGGGAGGCAGATAAAAATTATGTTTCTTTCCAAAACTATTCCCTTTAAATTTTCATAATCCAATTATACCCTTTACCTAATTTCAGAAATCACACCTCCCACAGTCCCATCATTCCTCATCACCAGAAACTGCAACTATGACTAGTGCCAATACCGCTGCCACAACCTTGTTTCTCCATCACCAAAATCAGATATGAATCTAATAATGATGAAGATCTGGATCTAAAACTACCACAGCTGCATCCACCTTCCTCTGCCACCATGGCTACACTGCCTCTGGACCCCTTGCCACCTCCTCCCTCAGTACTTTTCTCGATCTCTCTTTCTGTCATCCTCCCCCGCCCCTGGTTCGTTCTTCCTCTTTCTTGATCTCTCTTTTTCGCTCTTTCTCAATCTTATTGTTCCTTAACGCAGGCTGTCCCTCCGCTGCCTCTTCCTCCTTCTCTCCTCTGCATCTGCTTCTCTCTTTCTTTCTGTCTTTCTCGACCACTCTCTCTTTCTCTCTCTCTCTCTGATCCTCTTTTCTTCTTTTTTTTTTAAATAAAAAAAGGATTTATTTCTGTTTTGGTTTTGGGTGCTGAGGAAGTTACTGGAGCTTGCTTACTTTGATTTGGATCGATGTTTTTTGTCTTGGTGAGAAGTGGTGGCAGGGTGGAAGGAACAACTTGAAGGTGAAAAGGGCAAAAATGTTATTTTGCAAATTTTATGTTTTATATTTAATACTGTCACCTAACAAGATAAAATAACAATTCTTTTTGTCTCCGTCACACCATCTGTATTTCTATCCCAAGACAATATCCAATCAGAGCCTAAATGTGGTAAACCATACCACAACGATTGATAAGTAATAACTATATTAATATGAAGAAGAAAATCATGTGTTAAAACAAAATTATTCCCTTTTCTGTTTTGTTACTAATGATAGTTCAGATGCTAATTTGTTATTCCACACTTGTGTGAATCGAAGAACAAAATATCAGCAAGCAGGATCAAGCATGAATTGGATCAGCCCGACAATAAATATTCACCTACAATGGTCTAGTATGCTGAAACATGAAAATTCTGGCCTCCCCTAGTTCACTTGTTTTCCAATGCAAAAATTAGCATGCAATATGTATATCACGGAACTTGAGAAATGAATTGTGGTTTACTAGCACTTATCGTTGTGCATAATGTAATTCAACTGACTCTGTTTATCAACACATCCCCACCATGAAACCATTACCTGCATTTGGACCAGAAGTTCTGTTTTAATTCGTCTAGAAGCTTCACTCTCATTGCCTTCTCCACGCTGACCACAAAGGGAATCTATCTCATCGATAAATATTATAGAAGGAGCACTTTCTCGGGCCATTTGGAAAAGGCTTGAAACCAACTTTTCACTTTCACCCATCCACTTTGAGACAAGGTCTGATGAAGAAATACTGGTGAAGAATTTAAGAATTTAGAAGTTAAAAATTCTTGCAAGAACATGTCTCCTTATGAAACAAGATTGATAACGAAAGTAACAAAACTTCTTTTAATAGGTATTAAATGTATCCCAATGGAACCAAAACTATTGTCAAGAAAAGGACGAGAAATCTTCTTGATGAATTAGAACTGAAAGGTAATTATGAACACAGCACCTTCTAAAAGATACACCACCTGGTATGAATTGTGT
This sequence comes from Arachis stenosperma, assembly GCF_014773155.1. NCBI lineage: Eukaryota > Viridiplantae > Streptophyta > Magnoliopsida > Fabales > Fabaceae > Arachis > Arachis stenosperma. The sequence goes on from NC_080384.1 coordinate 30,628,666, forward strand.
CATAACTGAAATTCTATATTTAAAATTATTTTTAAAGCAAAAGGTACAAGATTTTAATTTTTATTTCTCATTTTTATCACAGCAAAACTGAAAGTGAAACTGAATCCATAGAGGATAAAGGAAGTTGGTTATAATGATATTCAGTTTTTGATGATTGTACTGTACGTTTTTAAGAAATTATTCTAAAAAAAATAAAATACATATCTTATATGGTTTCTGGAGGTACCCCCATACAAAACTATGATGACAAAAATCCTATCTTATACTAGATGGCAGGAATTATGTATTTGCAATTCAGGCTTTTATAATGTCTACAAACTGCATGCTAAGCATATATTGAGACTAACTAACATTTTCACTAATGAATATAAAGGCATTCTAATGATTTTCCCTGAATTTGGCAATTTCCAGAATTCGTAGATTTCTCGACACCATGAAATATACACTATATTCAAATCTTAAACAAGAGAATATATATATATTTAACCTGAAAAATGTGGAGTCAGCTTCTGTTGCAACAGCCTTGGCCAAATATGATTTACCTGTTCCAGGTGGTCCATACAACAAAAATGCTCGCCATGGTCGTCTTTTACCTGAAGGATACCATTAGTAACATTTAATAAAATTCCATAGAAATAAATTAATATTTAATGAATATGAACCATCTCCTATTGCTTACAGAAGTCCAAATCACGTTTTCAATCAAAGCCAATTTGTGGCTGCATAGAAGAGTTAGTAAAAATCCGGTCGTCATAAATTTCAGAATAAGAATCCCTTTACACTTTCTTGATATATCAGATCAAAGATCGGAGAAGGAAAAAATTGAAATGTAATCACAGCATCCTATACTTCCCCTTTTCCTCCTACTCAACCAAGCAGACCCTTATTTCAAAAGTATCTGATTTCCACACTAAGCTAAAAACTCGGCAGAAAGAAAACTTTTTTGTCATCCTTAAAGAGTCAGAAACACCTAAGACAATAGTAAATTCACATTAAAAGCACACACAGAATCCCTCTGATTCTCATTAGCAACATTACCATCAACACGCAACAAGCAACGTCATTCAAAATGGATAACGATAAGTCCAAGTTCGAATTCAATTCAATATTCACATTGCAATTGCTGTAAGTTGAAGCAAAATCATTAACCAACCCGTAAAGAACTGAGGGAACTTGACAGGCAAAATCACAGCCTCCTGCAAAGCCTGCTTGGCACTCTCCAATCCCGCGACATCATTCCACTTCACGTTGGGCTTCTCTCTTATGATCGCGGAGTTCAGCCCAGCCCGCAGCTTCGCCTGCTCCGGGTCTTCCCCATCCCCACCACCACCTTCCCCGCCCTTGGGCTTGGTCTTGGGCCTAGCAGCAACTGCAGCATCCCCGTTGGATGCCCCCGGGCCGGGGCCGCCGTCGTCGAGGACGGCACGGATCTCCTCCGCACGACGAAGGTACTCGGTGAACTTCTGGGTAATTGCTTCTCTGATCTTAGGGTTCTTCTCATACTTGAGGTGGGTCTTGAAGTACTCCAAGGCGTTCATGTACAAAGGGAACGCTTTGGCGTAGTTTCCGGCATTGTCTTCTTGCACCGCTTGTTTCACGTACTCTATTGCTTGCTCCTTGAAATTGCTATACATCTTCTTCTTACGGTCCTCAACCTAGAGCTACAATATGGCATATGGAGAAGGAGAAGAAGAAGAAGAAGAAAATTTTGGAATTGAGAGTTTTGATGAGGATTGGGGAAAACCCTAGAGATTCGAAGAAGCCATGGATCTTTGGAATTGAAATTCCAAGGTGTGAGGATCTAAGCGATCGGGTTCAGGTGAAGGGAAATGGAATCTGAATAATTTTAGGGATGTTTTTGGATGAAGCGCGTTTCGATTAATTTCGGGTTGATTAAGCTAAAGGAAGGGGTTACTGCTCTCTCACTGTGAAGCTATTTTTGTCTTAATGGCTGCTTTTTCTTGGTGCAACTCTTTTTGAACATTGGTGGAATTAAATTTACGAGAATAAATACCATATAGATCTTTGACTAATAATAATTTATATTTATATTTATTAAATTTTATATATATAAATACGTAAAATTTATTTATTGAAAATAATTTAATATTTGTACCGATTAAATTTAACTAAAATTGTTAAAAAACATGTTGGTCCTAAATTTTCTGTTTCTTTAGCTAAAATGCCCATTTCATTGTCTTTTTTTTTTGGGTCTTGCTATTTTATTGTTCATAAGGCCCAAAAAGTTTATTTAGGCCATTTGGACCTCTCTTGAATGACCTCGAAGATACAAATGTGCCCCAAAAACCGAAAACATAGAGAGGATGTGGAGACAATGCCGAGAGCCCAACCCACATATGAAACTACCAGCCAAGGCCATTAAGAAAAAATGGGAAATTATATACTTCCAATTTAATCACCAAAGAGAAAAGTTTAGTGGCAAATTGAAATAAGGGTTTGGCTAAGTTGCCAATTATAAAAAAAGTAATAAAAAATATATCATATTTAAATTCTATTACACTTTGTTGTATATTTATTAAAATAAAAATTCATAATATATTCAGATACATACCTTAACTAAACTTGTAAAATGACTATAATACCTAAAAGGAAAAGAACTAGAGTTGCAACCACAGAGGTCTTTGTAGTGGAATCATTATACCATGTGAAAATTGGACGGAAAAAACCAGCAAGTTGCAGGGGAGAGGTGAATTAAAGAACTGTTCCAAGTTAGTAGTATAGCTGTATAGGACCAGTAGATACAGTAATATTATTAGAAGTTAAAACACGTTGGTACAAATGAAGGCTCCAACGTTCAAGTTTGTGTTGCCTTTATTATTATAGAAAATTATATGGTACAGATCTAAATCTGTACAGATTTACAGATTTAATGATCTAAATCACACATCCTAAAACTACACTTCTCACTCAAAATCGTAACTCTTCACAAAGAAAAGCGTCACCTAATGGAAAAAAGTAAATTAGAAGATTTAAGAGAAGAAATAATTAAGTTATCAAAATTAATAGATCAAAAATTAATGATTTTAACTAATGTTAATTGTAATGACACCGAATTCTTAAAATCAATACAAAATGATTTTTCTCAAAATCTTTATTTTACTATAAGTTTTATTGAAGGACTTCAAAAACCTGAAAAAACTTATTTTTCACACGGAATTTCTAAAAAATGCTACCACGGAAATGATTCCCCACATCTTTATCATACCTTCAACCCACAATTAAATTCTATAGTAGATATGCTCGAAGAAATATTAGTATCTATAAAATTTCAAAGAAATAAGGAAAAAGAGAATCCCAAAGAAGAAAAACTTCAAAATATAATCAACATAACAGACTTAAAAGTAAAACCACCATTGAAATTATGAATATTGAAGAAAAATTAGAAGAAGTTACAATGCTCTTTAAACAATTAAAAATGGCTCAAGAAAATAATATTATGGAACATGGTTTTCAAATAGAAGAAGAATTAGTAAATTCTGAAAATATAGAAAATGAAGAACACATTCTAGATTATTCAAGTGACGAAGAACCAGCTATTCCAATACAAGTAAAAAATGAAGCTAGAACATCTAAGGATAATCAATCTCAATTTAAATGGGAAACAGGTTTTGATAATTATGCTTTTAAAAAAGGGTTTATAAATAAAGATTCAAAATATACAAAAATACCATCAAAATACGTTCCTAAAATCCAGGAAATGGAAGGAGAAAGAATGCTCGATTTAGACTGCAAAAAGAACGAAAAAGAAATTTTCGAAAACTGGTTGAATTCCTTTTTATTAGAAGCCTTTACTAATCCAAAACTTAGTGAATTGTCTGGAAGGGACATTTGGAATTACATAGGATTTCATACTAAAGGAACTATAAGAGATTATATGACATCAATAGAAAACCAAATAATAGAAGAATTAGAAACAAAAACAACAGCTTATGATAAGATATTATATATAATGATGATTCTATATAAAGAATTTTTTGGAAAAAATATTATAGATCATAGACAAGAAGTCTATAATAAAGAATATCAAGAAGCAAAAAACCACTTAGCTAATATTCAGATATATGATTTATGTAATGTGGAATCTTATATATGTGAATATAGAATACATTATTACAAATTAAAAGAAGAAGATAAAAATCATTATCTTAGTATGTACATAACAAAACTTCCATATCCTGCTAATGAATTTATAATGGGAAGATTTATAAGAGAAATAAATAGAGGAACAATTGAAAATAATTTTGGTGGAGCAACCTCTGCAATAAGAGAGGAAATAAAAGAACGTTGTATGCAAGAAGCAACTCAAAAAAGATTTGCAAATATAATCAGAATTTGCTGTCAGGATAATGAGGAGATACCTCAAAAATATGGTCTTAATAAAAATTTTCAAAGAAAAAGAAAATATCAATTTAGAAAAAGAAAATACTATCCAAACTGGAGAAAAAAGAGATATTTTAGAAAAGAAAATAACAATAAAAACAAAAGACAAAGAAATAACTATTGCCCAAATAAAAAAGAAAATTGTAAATGTTGGTATTGCCAAAAGGACACTACGCAAATGAATGCCCGAAAAAGAAGGATAAAAAGGATCTTACTAAACAAATAGAAATTGCTAAGTCTTGTTTCATGGAACCATTAGAAGAATCTGATGATAACTTAGACTATATTTTTGAATATGTCTCGGAAACAGACTCAAAGACTGAGTAATAATGCTACATTTATTACTATAAAAATAACAGAAAAGTTTATAAATGCTTTCATAGATTCTGGGGCAACACAATGCTTTGCTAGTTCAAATATAAAACTTGATTGGAAAAAATTAAAGAAACCATTAAGAGTTAGAATAGCTAACAAATCAATACATAAAATTGACCAAAAAGCAGAGATGGTTGAAATTTTTATTCAAAATTATAGGTTCATTGTTCCATCTATATATGTTAGATTCTGGAATGGATTTTATCATAGGAAATAACTTTTTAAAGCTATATCATCCATTCATTCAAGAATTAACATATATAGTTTTAAAAGCTCCACACGATTCTTCAATAAATCAAAAATCAAAATGTATAAAAATACCAACTACTACTATAGATAAGATCTTAAAATTTAAAATATTTTCTATATTAGAAACATGTTATTTAAATCTATACTTTCAGATAAATATTCCAAAAAATAATCTTGAAATAAAGATAGAAGAACTCTTGGATGAAATTTGTGCTGAAAATCCTTTAGATATTAAAAATACAAATAACGAATTAGTAAGCATTAAATTAAGAGATCCCACAAAAGAGATAAATGTTCCAAATAAAATTCCTTATTCCACAAGAGATAGAGAAGAGTTCTCATTAGAATGTAAAGATCTTTTGGAAAAAGGAATTATAAGATTAAGTAAGAGTCCTCGTGCGGCTCCATTTTTTTACGTTGAAAACAATAATGAAATTAAAAGGGGAAAACGAAGAATGGTAATAAACTATAAGAAAATGAATGAAGCAACTATTGGTGATGCTCATAAACTTCCAAGAAAAGATTCTATTTTAGAAAAAATCAAGGGAGCAACTTGGTTTTCATCTCTTGATGCAAAATCAGGATATTAGCAACTTCGTTTAGACGAAGAAACAAAGAAATTAACTGCTTTTACTTGCCCAACAAAAGAATCAACAAGTGTGTTGCTTTATGAATGGAATGTATTACCATTCGGATTAAAGCAAGCCCCAGGTATTTATCAAAGATTTATGGAAGAAAATATAAAAGAGTTAAATGAATTTGTTTTAGTATACATTGATGATATACTAATTTTTACAAAACAGGATAAAGAAGATCATCTTCAAAAATTATTAATAGTTTTAGAAAGATGTAAACAGAAAGGATTAGTTCTTAGCAAAAAGAAAGCAAGAATAGCAAAACAAGAAATAGAGTTTCTTAGATTAATTCTATCTACTCAAGGTAAGCTAAAACTTCAACCAAATGTTCTAGAAAAGGTAAATTTATTTCCTAATAAAATAGAAGATAGAAAATAATTACAAAGATTTTTAGGATGTATAAATTATATTTCCGATCAAGGATTTTTAAAGAATATAACAGAATACACTAAAAGGTTATTTCCAAAAATAAGTACTAAAAAAGAATGGAAATGGGATGAAAAAGATAGTATGCAAATTCAAAGAATTAAAGAACTTTGTGAAAAACTTCCAGAACTTTATATTCCAGAAGAAAATGACTACTTAATAGTAGAAACAGATGCTTCAGACATAACCTGGTCAGGATGTCTAAAAGCTAAGAAAGCTATAAAATGTTTGGAACAAGAAAAAGAATCACTAGATTCTAAATATTCCCCAAAGGAATTACTTTGCAGGTATATTTCAGGGACTTTTACTCCAACAGAACAGAGATATACCACTCATGAAAAGGAAACTCTAGCAGCAATTAAATCTCTTAAGAAATGGAAAATTGATTTACTACCCAGAGAATTTACATTAAGGACAGATTCAAGTTACCTAACAGGTTTCATACGATATAACTTAAAAGTTGATTATAATCATGGACGATTGGTAAGATGGCAATTATTTTTGTTACAATATCCAATAAAAATTGAATATATTAAGGGTGACAAAAATGTTATTGCAGATACATTAACAAGAGAATGGAGTTCGTCTACAACGCATTAGATCAAGAAATTCAAAAATACGAACAAGAACTCGAAAAATGCAAGCATTGTCAGCAAATAAGGACACAGATCCAATCCCTCAAGAAGGCCATCGAAGTAATGAAATCAACACAACAACCGAAACCATCAGAGTTCAGCCAGCTAAGCGTGGTGGACAAATCAGGTGAAGAAAAAATTCCAGAAAATAAAACAATTGCTGAAATTATCAAAAATCTACCCAAGATAAAAAATATTATGTAATTTATAATGGCCCCATGAAAGGAGTATATGATGCCTGGGAAAAAGCAGCACCATTTACACATCAATCAAGGATAATTCATAAAGGAGGATTTTTAACACTGGAAGAAGCAAAAGAATCCTTCAGGGAATATGAAGCTCTTCATCCAGAGCAAACCCTAAAAAGAGCAGATAAAGCTCCAATTCAAACCCAGAGAACAGGGATAATAAGAAACATTCCTACAAGGGCTGAAATCAAGGAAAAGAAAATGGTCTGTAGATCAAATCTCAGAGAAACCCTTAACATAGTCTTGAATTGGACTGAAGAAAAAAAGGCAATCTTGGGATATTATCCTATTGCCAAAGAACAGCTAACAAAGCTGGTTATATTTCCAGATGCTTCCCCATCTGACACCTATCAGTTTTTCTAGTATGGATTAATTGATACAATTTTAATTTTTAATGATTTGAAAATTATTAGTGAGTTTCCTGCAGGATTCATTGATGCAGTAAAGAGATTTAAAAATATGATTGACAACGTAAATCCAAGGGATATATCCCTAAAATTTACGAATAGTCAACTTATTTTTAATGAAGAAGAAGAATGCTTGGTTCCAGCACATCAAGTAATCTTCATGTCCGTCTTCCCAGAAAATTTTCAACCAATTGATCAAGTTCAAGATTTAACAATCTACAGTCATGAAGGAAGACTAGCCAGCACACTAGCAAGGGTCTTCGAAAGAACTCAAAATATAACAAGGGAATCTCACACAAGAATCAATTATAAAAGCAGAAATACTTTGCTTGTGTCCAGTAAAAGGAATGAAATTGAAGAAAGAGAGATGAGACTCTTAGTGGAATTTGAATCAGCATTCTACAACTTATCTGGACTCTTAGAAAAGCTCCTCGAAGGGATAAAGAGGAATCTCTGCTATTTGATAAAAGACAGAAAAGACCACAAGTGCCAGCTATGTGCCTCAGAGTTATCTGAAGAAAGCAATAATGAAACGAAATCAACCCACATGATAAAGGAAGAAGACAACACATCTGAAGGTCACGTAATGAAAGAGGAGGACAACACATCTGAAGCATCTCTCAACATTATTGCATAGTGACATAAGCGCTTAGGACATAGAGCACCAACAATGTAGCTGGTGCAAGATAATAAACAATGACGTAAGCAATGACGTCATAAGAAGGGTAACGATGGGAATTGTCCATCAGACCCAACCATTATAAATAGGTTGCTTAGGCAATTGTAGAAGGCATCAGACAATAGAAAGCAGGAGGCTAAGAGTACTCATATGCTAGGAGAGCAAGGAGGAAGCTGCCAAGGCGATTCTATAGTCTGAAGAAGAATTCCCTTAGGAAAAACCAATTCTAAACTCCCCTCTGGAGTTAGTATCTACAATCTCCCCTCTGGAGATAAAAACATCTTATGTAAATATTCTAAATAAAGGAAGTTTTTCTCCAGAAAGGTACGTCTTTATCCTAATCTCATAGTAATGAATTATTTAGAAAGTTTAGAATTAATGGAAGAATCTGATTATTATAGATTATCTGCCTTATTAAATAATGAAAAACAGGCTGTTCTAAAAACAGAATTAAATCTCAAATCAAATGAAAATTTTAATAAACAAAATCTTTTAAAAGAAGTTTTTAATAGAAAAAATATAATATACTATGAAAAAATTCAACTTGAAGCCCCTATAAAGATAAAATCCGTCAATGGAGAACTTGAAATAGCTTTGATAAATGATGAAGAATTGAGTAAACAGATTGAGAAAATTAAGGATCAACAAAAAAGATCTAAAATTGGATGGATTCATATTAGTACTATACAAGTCTTAATCAAATCTACATATATGAAAGGAATTAATTCACCGATAAGCTTAGCAATCTGTGACAAAAGAATTACTGATGACCCAATAGATCAAATAATTGGAATTGTTCATGGAAACTTGGCAAACATAAATGTTAAATTCAATGCTCATCTTGGATATGCTATACCTTTATCAACTGAAAATCTTGGAAGATCTATAAGTTTGACTTATAAATTTCACAGAAAGAATCTAATGGAACAAGACGATGAACCATTTTCAATTACATATGCAATAAATTATGCTTTAACAAATAGCCATCATAGTATAATATTTAAAAATAGAGAAAGAATTTATGTCGATGAATTATTTCAGAAAATTGTAAAGACAGAAATACCAAAATATAAAGCTATTGAAAACCCAGTTCTTTTACTAAAAGAACCATCAGGAAAATTAGTTTCATCGAATTTTCAAATAAGAGAATCCAAAATTAATAGCCCGTTAAGTTTATCTAAGTTAAAGATCAAAGAAGAAAATTCTGAAATAAAAGAATTAACAAAAAAGGTCGAAAAATTAAATGAAACCCTAAACACTAAGTTATGACAATAAATAAAGAAAAAATATATGTAACTTATCAAGACAAGGAACAAGAGCTCTTTGAAAGAGAAAATCGGTTGAATTATTTACAGTTTTTTGAAATAAATCAAAGAGCATTTAAAGCTCTAAAAATAATCTATGACAAATTGAAAGGAGAAGTTGAAGAGTTAGAAAAATTAATAGAATCTCTAGAAAATAGTGATGAATCAATGATAGAATTTGCAGAAATTCTAAGATAAATAATGAAGTATACAAAGATTGAAAGACCAGAAAACAAAATAAAAAGAAAAAGGGCGAAAAAATTAAAAAGTAAAATAAAGGGGTATAAAAGGGAATTAAATAATCTTCAGTTCGAAATTAATGACCTTATAATAAAAAGGATAGAAATAAGAATAAATATAAACAAGTTGGAACTAAACTTAAAAAATTTATAAATGCCTGAAAAACCATATTATGATTTAAAAGAATTAAAGCTGTTGAAAGAAAAAATGGAGAATGAAGTTGAAAAATTAAAAAGATATTTAGAAACAACAGAAAGTGTAGAAATAAAAGAGGTTTTTGAAGATTTGAAAAATTATATTAAAAAAAAAGACAAACAGATAAAAGATTTTATATACAATAATCCATGCAAAAAAGAATATTATAAATTAAAATAAGATTGAAAAAACTATAAAAATGAAATTAGAATTAGTAATAATAGAAATTGTCAATACTTTTTATGAAATTGTAAACTATAAAGTACCACCAACCAAATCTATACAAATTATAAACTTATTCGAAGCAAAATATGAAGAGTTAATAGAAATTTTGAAAAATAGAAATTTTGAAAAAGAAATTACATTTAAAAAATTAGTATCAGAGCCAAATTAACGATTAAAAGTAACACTTTCTCTTTAAACAACACTTTTAGTGACACGCTTTTAAATCAATAAAAAACAAAAATCTATAAATCTGTACAAAAGTACATCTGTACAGTAGATGGATCCTATTATTATTATCGGTTTACCCAGGCGTGTAAATTGGGGTTTAATGGGTCACATATTCACATCGCATGGTTGACACTTGACACATGATGATGATATTCTAGGAACCATTTTCCGAGGCGGAGGCGGAGGCGGAGGCCAACAACGACATTCGACTTGTCAGCTTTCACTCTATGGCTAATTAGCTATGCCCTATGCATATGTGAACGTGATGTCAAACTTCAAAGGACCAAGCCTTTTTCACTTTTCTTTTTAATTGTTTTTTTTTTAAGAGAAAGTATAAAAATAGAAGCAAATGTATGAATCAACAGCCTACAAAGCGTATGCGCTGAATCTGGTGGACTCATTCCTCACGGCGCTGTATGTATTACCGCCCACCTTTCTTAGGACGGTCCAAATTTGCCAGCCACTTAAGGTCACCCTAGTAAGTGTAATTAAAAATTTTTTAACGTAAAATATCTTGACAAAATAAACTAACAGTATGTGGTTAGATAGATAATCATATTTGTTATATCATCCAAAATAGTTTTTTGTATTTATTATTTAAATGACAATTATTTTAAGAAAATAATTCAATTAGACAATAATATAAAAATGTTTAGACCGAAAATGCAGTAACAAAAAGAAAAGGAGAATTTATTTGTCCACGGAAAATATCTTGACACTAGTAATACTATTGGCAACGAGAATTATGTGGGGGAAATTCGCGATATCACATGTAAATAAATAAATAATCACAAGGTGACAATTGACAACAAACAAACCCATAATAATTCGTTTGTAGAAAAGAAGTAGCGTAGCTTAAACGGCTTCCAGAAGATACTGAATCACGGCCCCATACGCCTCACCTCATCTCCTGCGCAAGAGAGAGAAACAAAGTGCCCTCAATAACCTTACTTTTTCCCCCAACGCGGAATAATAAATAAATAATAGACGCGCTAGGTGCACAAAAAAAACCCCAAAGACGAAAACATAAAAGGAAAAGAGAAACAGTTAAAAATAAAAAAAAAGGGGGAAAAAACCTCAGTAATAGAAGATTTGAGAGAAAGAAAGTATCTGGAATTTTCCAAAGAGGAAGAGAGGAGGAATCCCAGACGGAGCGTCCTTTGGTGTGTCCCCATCTCTCTCTCTATTTCTCTTTTGGGGTTCTTTTCTTTGGGACTTTCCTTCAAAATCCCTTCATTCCATCCCAGATTCCCTTCTTTGTTTTCCTTCAAAGCCCAACCAAACCCCTTTCTTTTATTTCCCCCTTTCCATTCTCTTCAATTCTCATCACTCATCTCAATATTCCAATTCTCCTAACGGTAATTTCTCCTCCTCGTCTTTTCTTCTCTTCGAATCACAGATTTCTGATTTTCTCTCCAACCAAACAGTTTTCCTTTTTTTTCTTCGGGTTAATTTGAATCTTATTATTCATTGATCGGTTCCGATCTCATTCGTTGCAGGTTTGGTGAGACAAACAACAAAACAGAAATGGCGGAAGAACACAGATGCCAAGCACCGCGCCTCTGCGCCAACAACTGCGGATTCTTCGGCAGCGCCGCCACGCAGAACCTCTGCTCCAAGTGTTACCGCGATCTCCAGCTCAAGGAGCAACAATCCTCCTCCGCCAAGCTCGTTCTCAACCAATCCTTGGTTCCGCCATCTCCGTCACCCGCCGCCGTTGCTCAGCCGTCTTCCTCTTCGTTTCCGCCAGCTGCAGCGATCGATTCGTCATCTTCGGCGGTAGATGCTGTAGATCAGCCACGCGCGGAGGCGGCGAAACCGGTTCTGCAGAACCGGTGCATGACGTGCAAGAGGCGCGTGGGACTCACGGGGTTCAAGTGCCGGTGCGGGTTGACGCTGTGCGGGGTCCACCGGTATCCTGAGCAGCATGGTTGTGAGTTCGATTTCAAGGGATTAGGGAGGGATCAGATCGCGAAGGCGAATCCCGTCATCAAGGCTGAGAAGCTTGACAAGATCTGAAGGAAGAAGGAACAGAATGAAAGGGTAGTATGGTCATTTCGTATTTGCGATTGTTACCTTTAAAACCGGGATTATTTCGGATCCGGGTCCGAGTATCGGACTGTTAGGTTGCTTACGGATCGGCCGCCATAATGGGCGGTTAGAGGGTGGGTCAATGGTCGTTGTTAAGTGGTTGCGTTCCTGTGTAAATTAAATTTGGGAAGGAAAAAAAAAACACTATTTCATAGTCGTTGACATTTATTTGCGGTTGAATTTATTTCTCCTTTATCTCGCACCGGAAAACTCTGTTTTCTACTTTTTCTTCGTTTGGAGTAGATGGGCCTATTCTGCCCATGTAAGTTTCGAAGAGTTCAAAAGTAATTTTCCTATATAACAGCGAAACAAAATGATTTCCCATGCCCATGGTTTTTCTTTTTAACGAATAAAAATTAAAAATAAAAGTTACTGCAAATTGAGAATTAAGGTGATTAATTGCGCATGTCGGTAATTTTCCTTTAGGTTATTAGATTTAACTAACATATGTTATTGGTAAAAAAAATTTTAATATTTTTTTAAATAATTACAAAACAAATATATTAAAATTTAAATTTTTATATTTTTAATTTGTAAATTTAACGTATGCAGTTACAATACAAGATAAATAAATTTTATGTTATTTGAGATACAAAATTTTAGTTTTTTTAATGAGAAGAGGTAGCATCAGTAAAATTTGTGATTTATAATTATCAATTAGTCATTATTAATATTCTTTTGCTGATTAAGTGTTGGCTAAATTTTAATAAGAAAAAGTATTGGGAATCAATATTAATTGTGTACAATGGATTAAGAAAAAGATAAAATTATAATTAAAAATTATATCATTAATTATTTAATTTTAAATTTCAAATTTTAAAAAATTAGGATTAGTATTTAAACTCATTCACACAAAGTATATTTCTAATCTTACCGTAACCTCCAATACACATTCAAAACTCATTACCTCCAATACACATTCAAAACTCATTGTCATCTTCTCCGGTCCTCATCTTGCATCACTAAATTCCTCGTTGGCCATACCGACGCCGCCGCATTCTCCCACCGACACTGTCCTCACCTTTGCCGGTCAGCCCCATGCGCCTCGCTTTTCGACACTCAACCTAACGTTGTTGTCGCTTTTTCGCGTGCCTCTCTTTCGAACTGACTTCGCTTTCTCCCATTCTTTCAAGCCTCTTTTCACCGATGATACCACCATGCTCTTCTTCGTAGGATACAAGCATGGTTAGCTTCTTTTAGATTTGAGTCCTATACTTCACAACAGTGCCGCTTTCGTCCTGCCTAGCCCTTCAAAACTATGTGTAACGTAAATACGCCAAACCGAAAATCCTTTCAGCAATAAGCCAAACACTATCTTTATGTAATTCGAACCAAGGTGGTTCGAACTACAAACCTTAGTAAATCGAACCAGGGTGGTTCGAATTAGGAGAGAGGAAGTTTGAACGTAATTCGAACCAAGGTGGTTCGAACTCTTCATGCACGTAATTCGAACTGGCCTAGCTCGAATTATTCATTCGAAACCAAACCATGTAATTCGAACCAACCTGGTTCGAATTACCCTTGACGTGCTCCTTCATAATTCGAACCAAGGTGGTTCGAATTAGGGGTGATTCGGCTATATAAGGAGTTCGAATCACCCACATTCGAACTATTATTCCCCTTACCCCACAAAATCTCAGAGAAAACGACCCAGATTCTCTCCGAGGAAGACCTGAACAGAATACTCTGCTCATGGGGGACGATCCGGCACGGTTATATCGCTTGGACGGAGTCGCTCATATAGCCGGGGTCATCAACGAGGAGGTTAGTACGGAACTATTTTTGATTCTAGCGATATTTGTGCCTTAGTGGTTTTGCATGTGGGTTAGATGGTGGTTTATGTTAGTGGTTTATGTAGGTGGTTTATGTTAGTGGTTTAAGTTAGCGGTTAAAGTTAGTGGTTTATGCTAGTGGTTTATGTTGGTGGTTTATGTTGGTGGTTTATGTTAGTGGTTTAAGTTAGCGGTTTATGCTAGTGGTTTAGGTTTGTGGTTTAGGGAAGTGGTTTAAGTTAGTGGTTTCTGTTGGTGGTTTATGTTAGCGGTTTTTGCGAGTGATTTATGCAAGCGGTTTATGTTAGTGGTTTAGGGTATGTGGTTTTATTTAGCAGAATAGTTTGTTGATGATTTATCGTGCTGCTTACGGTTGTGGTTGGTTTTTATGCTGGTTCTAACTATGCGGTTCATTTTGTGCGCAGCCCCAGCGATGCATTAGGAGCATGCGGCGGCTGCAGGGCATGCGACTTGATGACAGATACGTTCCGTACTTGCAGATGGCAGGTCTATACCATCTTGCAAGGCTGAACGACCGATGGTTCCGGCTAGACGAGGCCCTTGTCAGTGCATTCGTGGAGCGATGGCATCCCGAGACGCACACGTTCCATATGCCGTTCGGAGAGTGCACGATCACACTCCAGGACGTGGCATACCAGCTGGGTTTGCCAGTGGACGGCCGTTACGTGAGTGGGTGCTTGTCAGAGTTCCATATATACATCGAGGGTGGCCGTCCAGCCTGGGTCTGGTTCCAGGAGTTGCTCGGAGTTATACCTCCTCCCAGTCAGGTTCAGAAGTACGCAGTGAACTGCAGCTGGTTTCAGGAGACTTTCGGTGAGTGCCCTGAGGATGCAGATGATGACACTATGCGCCGATATGCCCGTGCGTACATCATGATGTTGTTGGACACGCAGCTGTTTGCGGACAAGTCAGGGAACCGGATTCACATCAGATGGCTTCCGTATGTAGCGAGGCTGGAGGAGCTGGGTACCTACAGCTGGGGTTCTGCCGCACTGGCTTGGTTGTACCGGTGCATGTGCCGAGTGGCGAACAGACATGTCGTCAAGTTAGCGGGCCCGCTTCAGCTACTTCAGTCATAGATCTTTTGGCGCTTTCCTCGGTTTAGGCCTGCAGGATATAAGGAGTTGAGCTGGCCGTTGGCCTCCAGGTACTATACTAGGCCTTATTTATTTCAATTTGACATAAATAACTGCGTATTCATTAATATTCTATTGCATAATCTGAACACATATTTCAGTAGATGTAACACATGTGTATGGTGTAGATGGTCAGGTTACAACCCTTCCGGGAGCGAGAAGGGTCCTAGAGTGCAGATGTGGAGGCTCATGATAGACCGGTTACAGGACAGGGAGGTGAGTATGCTAGTTAACAAGTGTCCTTTTATAATCAAGCATTTCTAGTTGTGTCCTACAGTTGCCCTGACAAGGGTGAGTTCTTTTTGCAGTTTATATGGATGCCATACAGTAGCCCCGACGTACTTCAGGTTGTGTATCCAGAGGTTTTGGAGCCTCGGCATATGGCGTTGTGGCGCTCTGTGACGGCGCTGATCTACTTTGCTGTCATAGAGTGGCATCAGATAGATCGTGTTCTTCCGCAGTTTGGAGGGGTACAGCCCCCTCCGCATCCCGCCCTGAACATTGACTTTCTGATGTCCAAGGACGGGAGAGGCGGCGATCGATGGTTCCCGTCCACTTTGCAGAAGTGGCATCTCCTTTGGGACTCTCGTCAGGACTGTGTGCTGAGGTTCGACGTTGTTGCCGACCCCGGACCGTCACATGCGTTCCTTGATTGGTGGAGTCAGCATGGGAAGAGGTTCTTGTCTCCGGAGACGCAGTTGGGGGATCCTAGAGCAGTTCCGATTCCAGTTGAGGCCTCACAGCGGGGTCCGGGGCGAGTTCCTGACATGGATCGTCCTGAGGACGTGTCGGACAGGCGTAGGGTTGAGAGGAGGATGGGTGTGGGGACACGGCGGAGCCAGCGTGAGTGGAGGTGGCCTGATCATGCTGTGCACTAGGGGTGTTCAAAACCGATCCAACCCGAACAAAACCGACCAACCGAACCAAAAAAACCGATAACCGAATAAACCAAAAATCGAAAAAATCGAAAAAATAATTTTTTGCAGTTTTTTTGCGGTTTGGTTCGGTTTTCGGTTTTATTAGAAAAAACCCTAACCGAACCGAACCAAACCGGTGTTATTAAAAAAACCCTAATATAAAAGTAGCCTTCCTCCCCAATTCATCCTAATCTAGCCGCAGCCACCCCTCCCCTATCAGGAACCCTAACTCCTCGAGCTCTCTCTCAGTCTCTCTAGCGCAGTGTCTCAGCGCCGGACCTCCTCCTTCTTCTCCGCCATCGACGTCGCCGAACAGCACCATCGCGGCGGTGCGGTCCTTTCCTCTCCCTCTCCCTTCCTCGTAGGCTCGTAGCACTCCTCTCTGTCCCTCATCCTCGACGGCTCCACACACCACCTCTCCAGTAGCCGTCTCCTCCACGAACCAACAGCCATCGTCGTCCTCAACGAACCGCAGCAGAACGCACCAGACGCAGTCGAAGCCGCTGCAGTTCGTCGCCCTCTCTCGTTTGTCGTTGAAGCCGTGTCGGTGTCCAGTCTCTTCTTCTCTGTCATTGAAGCAGTGTTGTCCTTCCATCTCAGGTTTTTTTTGTTCTGATTCTATTTATTTTTTAAATTCTGTTTTAGTCTTCTTATGGATTCAGATTTTGTTTTTTAATTCTGAATTTTTTGTTCTATTTTGATTTGGGGTAATTTAGGTTTAGGGTTGGTTCTGAATTTTTGTTTATTCAATGTTAATGCAGGAAAGGTGAAGGTGAAAGACGAAGAATTTGTGGAATTAGTGCACCAAATAAAAATTGTGGAATTAATTTGGTTGTGTTTCTGATTCTATTTGGTTGTATATCTTGATTCAGTTTGGAATTGGTGCACCATTTTTGCAAAATTTTTGGAATTAGTTTGGTTGTGTATCTTGATTTTCTTGATTCAGTTCAGGTTGATTTATTTTGTTAGGTATTGTTGCTGGTTAAATTATTGATTTATTTTGGTAATTTGATTCATTGTTGCTGATTTTGTTCTGTTTGTTGAAGTGTTTGCTGACTTGGTTATTCATTGATGGCTTGCTGGCTTGCTGCTGGTTGTTGTTAACTTGTTAATCAATAAATCAATAATTTCAGTTTTATTGTTCTATATATTTGTTGTTTGATTGTTGATTGTTGTTCATTGCTGATTGTTGTTCATTATTTTGTTGTTATTTTTTGAAATTGCTAGTAATTACTTTGCTTTTCATTGTTCATGGTTGATTGTTATTCATTGTTCATTGTTGATTGCTGGTTGTTGTTTATTGTTCATTACTGTTTTTTTAATTATTTGTTCATTACTAATTGTTTAAAATTGTTAGTAATTAGGTTGATGAAGGTAGCTATTTTGTAAAATAGGTCAATATTGTTCTTTTTCCCCCTTATAATATTTGAAAAAAAGCTACTTTCTGTTTCAGGTTGGGGAGATTATTAGTAAATTTGAGAAGAAGGGATTTTACTTGAAAGGTAACTTCTTTTGTTTTTGTTACTACTTAACATACGAGCTAACAATTCAGCTTAGAAACTCCACAAATTGCTAGTAATTACAAAGCCTTTCTTTAATGGATTGGTCTAATACATTATCTCTAGTTCTATTGTTGCCATGGTTTGGGAGGGTAAAGGTGTTGTTGCAATTGTCCAAAAGTTGATTGGAGCAACAAACCCCTTGGCATCTGAGCCTAGAACTATTCATGTTGGTCTTGCATCGAATGTGCTTTCTATAGATCTTGCCATTCATGGTAACTATTTACTTAAACTCATCTCAATCTAACAGCATAGTTTTGAATGTGCTTTCCATAGATCTTGATCGTAGGTCTCTTAAGTAAATTTTAGGTTGACAAGTTCAATGGTTAATCTTTTTTTTTTTGAAATAATTGTTCAAATTAATCATAAAATCAAGTGCACTTTAAATAAAGGTTGTAGTGGTCTATGTGTGTGAATCTTTTCTGATTGGAGTATTGGACATGTCAGTAGTAAAATTTTAATATTATTTGATAAGGTAGTCCCTAGTCCCTAAGAGATGATGGTGAAGATTCACTTGTGACCTGATCAAGTGCTTTTACCAATTATTATTGTTTTTATTATGTAATTGACTTTTGATTTCAGGTAGGTTTGCTTGAAGAAGTTTCATTGTTTTGTTGGTGTTGTTGGAGAGGACACCAAGACGTGGCTATCTGTTGCTGGAAATTTGTTTTTATTTTTTGTTGTGTTGATTATTGAACCTTTAAACTTCTTTAATTGTCGTATTTTAATTTCTTTTGTTGTTGAATTTCATTGAATCGAGACTTTTGTTAGTTATGGTGTACTTGTATTCTATAATTTCAATGTTATGACTTTGCATAATAGTATGTGGTTATTTTTTGATTTGATTGAAAAAACCGAACAAACCAAACCAAACCAAACCGATTTTAATTGGTTTGGTTTGGTTCGGATGACTTTGACAAAAAAACTGAACCAAACCGAACCGCAGTTTAATTAAACGATCGGATCAGATGGCTTTTCCTTCAAAAACCGAACCAAACCGCACCGCGAACACCCCTACTGTGCACGATGATTACGACGCCGGTCCCGCTAGAGGCGGACGACGAGGTCAGGGAGGTAGGGCGAGGGGGCGTGCTGACCATGGGGACGACGACGACGATCAGCATGGGCACGTTGGCGGGGGTGGTTCAGGGGCTGCTGCAGCTGCTGGTACTAGCACACACGATGAGGGTCATGCAGGTGAGTGGTATGGTACAGGGATGGGTGACGGGGCTGACATAGGTGACGCTGTACTTGGATCAGGCCCTCTTGGAGATTACTTCGTTGGTGTGCCAGCCGATGACCAGCCTGAGCAGGGGGGTACACCTTGGCGCATCTCGGGATCACAGTGGTCAGACTTTATTGGGTCAGACACGCTTGTTGGGGACTTCGGGAGTCCACGCTTCCTAGAGGAGATCACCGCCATCATGCAGGGCGACGCGACTCCCCGCAGTGGTGGTCAGACCTCAGGCACACAGGCCCCGTTAGATGTTGATCTGAATGAGCCTCCATCCTCATCCGCTGGTCACCAGTTCTGTCTCGGAGGTACTCCTCCATCCGCCTTCACCGCTGCATCAGAGTCTGTCGCAGGGATTTCGGCGGCACCCCTGCATGTTGCGCCACCAGCACAGCCTGACCCACAGGAGGATGGGGATGACATCGAGGATGAGGAGCCGTTTATCCGCCGAGGTCAGAGGGCACGGGTAGCCCGTCGCTGTGGTACTGGCTCGCATCTATTTAGATGATTCACGTTTCATGTATTTTTTTCCCTATGTTTAGATGATATGTACTTTTCTTGTTATGTTATAGCCTGTTCACCTATGTTTTTTGTTATTTGTGTTGTGGGACATCGATTATTTAGAATCAATAAATCATGAAACAGTTTAGTGTTTATTTTTACTTATTAAATTTTGCATCTACGGAACATGTAGCAGTATTCATAATGAAAGAAGACATATTCATTACTACTAGCAACAATCAAAGTAAATAACATGCGCACTAATGTAAATAATATTAACACTAACAACATGCGCACTAATGTAAATAATACCAACACTAACAACATGTAGTAGTACTCGTTGCATCTAACAGGAAAACTTAAATGTAAATAATACTAACACTAACAACATGTGCACTAATGGTGGCCTGTCTGAGACGATCCTCCAACCTGTGGGCAACTACGTCGTGTGTGTCCGGGTTGGCGACATAGGCCGCACCTCTTTGGCCGATTCGGATCTGTCTCGTCCATATTCGTCCGTATCCTAGTGGATCTAGGACGACCCTCTCTCGCACGCCTCTTGTCAAGGTCTGGAATCACCGTGGGCCCGTCGTAAGGTGGCCAGAAGCTCTCCGGGATCGGAGGTGTTAATCCCATCCGATACATACTGAACACCGAGCTAATTTGATAGACGCTGTGAACGTAAGAGGTCCAGGTGACCTGTGAGTATGCACAGCATGCAAGTGCGTGCTAACACGGGAAATGAAGAGCCTGGAAGTACCCGCAGTTACATGTCCGAGAGGCAAGTGATACTCTGTAAGTACCCAAGGAGAAAGAACCAGTCGGAGTGGTCTCTGCTACAGTGAACTCGGAGTTATCCCGGTCATACAACGTCACCGTGAAGCACCTGGCCGTCTTCAAGTTGGCCTCAATACACTTCACCAAATGCTGACTGAATTGTTGTCCTGTTCCCATCTGGGCCTCAGCCTCTCTCCCCTTGCGAACAAAGAGTTCCGCAAGCCTACCATATGTTGCCTTCACCAGGGATGCTACAGGGAGATTTCTGACCCCTTGAGGATAGAGTTCACACACTCGGAGATGTTCGTCGTCATGTGACCGAATCTCCGCCCCTCATCACGATGCTGAGTCCATGATGAGCGGATAATTTATACGCTTTTTGGCATTGTTTTTAGTACGTTTTTAGTATAATTAGTTAAGTTTTTAGTATATTTTTATTAGTTTTTAGTTAAAATTCACTTTTCTGGACTTTACTATGAGTTTGTGTATTTTTCTGTGATTTCAGGTATTTTCTGACTGAAATTGAAGGTTCTGAGCAAAAATCTGATTCAGAGACTAAAAAGGACTACAGATGCTGTTGGATTCTGACCTCCCTGCACTCGAAGTAGATTTTCTGGAGCTACAGAAGCCCAATTGGCGCGCTCTCAACGGCATTGGAAAGTAGACATCCTGGGCTTTCCAGCAATATATGATAGTCCATACTTTGCCCAAGATTTGATGGCCCAAACCGGCGCTCAAAGTCACCCTCAGGAATTCCAGCGTTAAACGCTGGAACTGGCATAAAACTTGGAGTTAAACGCCCAAACTGGCATGAAAGCTGGCGTTTAACTCCAGAAAAGGTCTCTACACGAAAATGCTTCAATGCTCAGCCCAAGCACACACCAAGTGGGCCCGGAAGTGGATTTTTCTGTCATTTACTCATTTCTGTAAACCTTAGGATACTAGTTTACTATTAATAGGATCTTTTGACATTGTATCAAGGACCTCATGACACTTTACACGTTTTCTTGGTGTACCTTCCACAGCATGAGTCTCTAAACCCCATGGTTGGGGGTGAGGAGCTCTGCTGTGTCTTGATGGATTAATGCAATTACTACTGTTTTTTATTCAATCATGCTTGCTTCCATTCTAAGATATCACTTGTTCTTAACCCGGATGAATGTGATGATCTGTGACACTCATCATATTCTCAACTATGAACGTGTGCCTGACAACCACCTCCGTTCTACCTTAGATTGAGTAGATATCTCTTGGATTCCTTAACCAGAATCTTCGTGGTATAAGCTAGAACTGATGGCGGCATTCAAGAGAATCCGGAAGGTCTAAACCTTGTCTGTGGTATTCTGAGTAGGATTCAATGATTGAATGACTGTGACGTGCTTCAAACTCCTAGCAGGCGGGGCGTTAGTGACAGACGCAAAAGAATCGATGGATTCTACTCCGGCCTGACCGAGAACCGACAGCTGATTAGCCATGCTGTGACAGAGCATAGGAACATTTTCACTGAGAGGATGGGAGGTAGCCACTGACAATGGTGAAACCCTACATACAGCTTGCCATGGAAGGAGCCTTGCGTGTTTGATGAAGAAGACAGTAGGAAAGCAGAGATTCAGAAGATGGAGCATCTCCAAAACCCCAACCTATTCTCCATTACTGCAATACAAGTAACCATTTCATGTTCTTTTGCTTTTTACAATCAATCCTGATAATTTCTGATATCCTGACTAAGATTTACAAGATAACCATAGCTTGCTTCAAGCTGACAATCTCCGTGGGATCAACCCTTGCTCACGCAAGGTATTACTTGGATGACCCGGTTCGCCCACTCATACATCGCCGGATCTTCAAATCGCATAATATCAAACCAGTAATCAAATTCAACCTCGGTCTTCGCATACGCCGCGTTCACTAGGAGCCTCCTAGCTTCTTTGCCCTTGAAGGTAAGGGCAAAATTAGCCGCTACGTGTCGTATGCAGAATGCACGGTACGCAGATGGCGGTAACCAACCGCCGTCAAGGGCCTCAAGCGCAGCCTTGATGCCATTGTGCCTGTCCGATATAACCAGCAGACCGGGCTGCGGGGTCACGTGCTGTCGAAGATGCGAGAGAAAGAATGTCCAGGACTCCGCATTCTCACCTTCTACTAGTGCGAATGCGACAGGTAGAATGTTGGAGTTCCCGTCCTGTGCAATCGCGATGAGCAACGTTCCCCCATACTTCCCATACAGATGTGTGCCGTCAATGCTGACTAGCGGCTTGCAATGACGGAATGCCTCGATGCACGGCGGGAAAGTCCAGAAAACCCTGTGAAAGTACGCTTGAGACTCGTCCACCTGTCCTCCAACTCGAACCGGGCTCGTCTTAAGGACCGCAATACTACCAGGCATCGTCAGCTGCACACCCAACACCCACCTAGGCAGGTCGTTGTAGGACTCATCCCAGTCACCGTAGATGAGGGCAATAGATTTCTGCTTCGCCATCCAAACCCTCCGCTAAGTCGGCCTAAAACCAAAGTGCGCTGCCGTGGCGTTCAGGAGCACCTTTATGCTTACGGATGCATAAGCCCTAACCATTGGCATAATGAACGCCGAAATTACATGATAATCCAAACTCCTGTGGTCACTCGAGATGGATGTGGCCAGGCAAGTGTGAGGTCCATTATACCGTTTGACCTCCCAAATGTCCTTGCGCTTCCGGAGACTCAGTCGAATCAACCATGTGCACCCATTCCCAAACTCGGAACACTTGCCCACATACCGGCGGTGATCGGACTCCACCACCTTGTACTGTACCCCTCGCCGGATGCTGTAAGTCTTCACACTTAAAAAGGCCTCATCTTTATCCTAGAATTGCTGACCAACCTGGAACTCTGTCAGACCAGCAGTCCCTTCCGCATCTCTAGCTCCGAATCCAACAGCGTGCCCTAAAACCCCCTCATGTCTCATGGCGTCCAAGTCTAACGAGGAAAAATATGGTGGATACTGCTGTGTGCCAGAGCTAGAACCACCTACCGCCAATGTAGGCCCATTCGCTCCAATATCATCAGCGCTGTCATCGTCAATCATATTTGGCTCGACGTCATCCTCCTCCTCATCACCCAAAAAATCGTCTCCAACGCCAACAGGTGCAACTCCCACTAAAGCGTTCGGCAAATTTTCTCTTTCCACTACCTCGTCGCCTTCGGTGCCATTGAGGTCAACAGCAAAAGACGGGGAGGCGACAGGTTGGACCACTGGTTCGTACACAGGGACGGAGGAGGACGCAACGGCAGGCCGGGAACTAGAACCTGCTGGATTCGCTATAGTGTTCATATTCCTGTTCGAACCACCGGAGCTGGATACCACATCAACCAGCCGTGCCAACAACTCTGGTGTCCTCACCTCCGGAAACTGCCCCCGACAAAGAAATATTACTTGCAAATCCACATCATTATTAATCGTGAAGCAATCATACTTCACGGTATTCTGTAGCACCGTGACTGGAATGCGATAGAAAAACTTCTTTACCCGCTTCGCACCTTCCAGACCGAGCTTCATTAGTACAGCGCTAACAAGGTCATTGATGAGCGGATAATTTATACGCTTTTTGGCATTGTTTTTAGTATATTTTTAGCATGATCTAGTTAGTTTTTAGTATATTTTTATTAGTTTTTAGTTAAAATTCACTTTTCTGGACTTTACTATGAATTTGTGTGTTTTTCTGTGATTTCAGGTATTTTCTGGCTGAAATTGAGGGCCCTGAGCAGAAATCTGATTCAGAGACTGAAAAGGACTGCAGATGCTGTTGAATTCTGACCTCCCTGCACTCGAAATGGATTTTCTGGAGCTACAGAAGCCCAATTGGCGCGCTCTCAACTGCGTTGGAAAGTGGACATCCTGGGCTTTCCAGCAATATATGATAGTCCATACTTTGCCCGAGATTTGATGGCCCAAACCGGCGTGGCAAATCAGCCTTAGAATTTCCAGCGTTTAACGCTGGAACTGGCATAAAACTTGGAGTTAAACGCCCAAACTGGCATGAAAGCTGGCGTTTAACTCCAGAAAAGGTCTCTACACGAAATTGCTTCATTGCTCAGCCCAAGCACACACCAAGTGGACCCAGAAGTGGATTTTTACGTCATTTACTCATTTCTGTACACCCTAGGTTACTAGTTTACTATTAATAGGATCTTTTGACATTGTATCTATACCTCATGACACTTTACACGTTTCTTTGTGTACCTTCCACGGCATGAGTCTCTAAACCCCATGGTTGGGGGTGAGGAGCTCTGCTGTGTCTTGATGGATTAATGCAATTACTACTGTTTCTCATTCAATCATGCTTGCTTCCATTCTAAGATATTACTTGTTCTTAAACCGGATGAATGTGATGATCCGTGACACTCATCATCATTCTCAACTACGAACGTGTGCCTGACAACCACCTCCGTTCTACCTTAGATTGAGTAGATATCTCTTGGATTCTTTAACCGGAATCTTCGTGGTATAAGCTAGAACTGATGGCGGCATTCAAGAGAATCCGGAAGGTCTAAACCTTGTCTGTGGTATTCTGAGTAGGATTCAATGATTGAATGACTGTGACGTGCTTCAAACTCCTAGCAGGCGGGGCGTTAGTGACAGACGCAAAAGAATCACTGGATTCTATTCCGGCCTGACCGAGAACCGACAGATGATTAGCCATGCTGTGACAGAGCATAGGAACATTTTCACTGAGAGGATGGGAGGTAGCCACTGACAACGGTGAAACCCTACATACAGCTTGCCATGGAAGGAGCCTTGCGTGTTTGAGGAAGAAGACAGTAGGAAAGCAGAGATTCAGAAGATGGAGCATCTCCAAAGCCTCAACCTATTCTCCATTACTGCATAACAAGTACTTATTTCATGTTCTTTTGCTTTTCACAATCAATCCTGATAACTTCTGATATCCTAACTAAGATTTACAAGATAACCATAGCTTGCTTCAAGCCGACAATCTCCGTGGGATCGACCCTTACTCACGTAAGGTATTACTTGGACGACCCAGTGCACTTGCTGGTTAGTTGTGCGGGGTTGCAAAAGTGTGATTGCAATTTCGTGCACCAGTCATCATAACTCGTCGTAGAAGTTACGATAATACATAAAGGATTCTTATCTGTGAACTTTACTCCGGAACGAGTTTTTCTATTAACAGATCCTCTGTGGTGCACCAAAACCACAAAACTCTCCTCACTATCCATCTTACTCCCTCTAATGAGACTAACTCACGTTTGGAACCATATATATACAGCGCGGTCTCAAACTAATTCGAACCGATCTGGTTCGAACTATGATTTGTGTAATTCGAACCAGCCCGGTTCGAATTACACCGGAAGCGTCTCTCTCTATAATTCGAACCAACCTGGTTCGAATTACATTCATTCGTAATTCGAACCAAGCTGGTTCGATTTATTACCAACCCAAAACAACTAATTCGAACTCACCTAGTTCGATTTACTCACAATTACAGTTCGAACTAACCTGGTTCGAATTATATAAAAATACGATCTGGCTTATTGCTGAAACGATTTTTGCTTTGGCTTATTTACGTAATTTTTGGAGTCAGTTGGCTTGTTATGGTTTTTTACCCTGATTATTTTGATTGGATTGGGTTTAGTTATATATATATATATAATTAAAATATGTTAGATGTTCAATTCATTAGGTATGCGGATGATTATTTTTATCCTTAAGTGGATGGTTATTTTTACTGAGGGTGAATGGCGTGTGGCAAGTCAAGTAACAACAGTGAAATGGGATGATTATTGATGAAGGTGGGGTGGCCGCCCATTGAAAAAGAAGAGAGTATTGGAGTGAAATGTTTTAGTAAATTAGGATTTCAGATGATTATTTTTTGAAATAAATAATTATATTTTTTAAAAATTTAAAATTTGAAATGGGAGAATTTGAAATTTGAAATTTGATGTGAAATAATTGAATGAAAGTTTTTAAATTTATTATTTACCATGGTACAGATTGTCAAGATTTTTCATTGGCTCTCTAACGAAATTCTAATAATAAAAATGCTGACTCACTTTTTCTATTTTAATATCTCTAGAAATTAAAGATATTATATATTAAAATTTTTGTGAATAGAGATTAAAATGTTAACAACATTCTATTTTTAAAATACCTTTTTTCACCTCTCACTTTCTTCTTCTCTCGCTCCCTCTCCCTTCTCTCAACATAGCCTTACTCATCTTTATCAGTGCTCCATTGCCATCTTCCTTTCATTACCGATCACCCCGCGGCCAACAACATCTCATTTTATACGATGAAGTCTGCAATTACGTGTAGAGGTACATAAGCAAAAACATAAGTTGGAGCCGCTTAAACACCGATTCCTCTCCTTCGATGAAGATTACTATAGTTATACACTTCTGCTTTTGGAGAAGTGATCGCCGCCAGATGTAGAAGCGTCAATGGAATGGCAGGATTTGGAGAATGTCGCGGGGGGATTTCGATGGTGAGAGAGGATTTTGAGGTAGCCATGTTAACGAAGATGGCGCCAGGGAGGTTCGAAGTGGGGGTTGAGGAGGATGGAGCAAAAATCGGAGGGGTAGCCGACAATGGAGAAGACGACGTCGAAGTTGGAGGAGAGGGAGAGGGTTTATCGGTTCGGTGGATATTTTAGTTTCTAGTAAGAATATTATAGTCATTTCACTTATTTAAATTTTTATTTTTATCTTAAATAAAATAAAATATTAATACATAATTCTGTTTTGTATATTTTATACTAAATATAATACAAAAATTTAATTTAGTCTCTATTTTTCATTATCTACCTTCCTTTCAAATGCTACCTTACAATATTATTTTAGAGAAACAAATTTTGAATATGATCCATTAGTTATAACTCGGGTTAAAAGAAACTTATGAACCTAGAATTCAAGCAAAATCAACTAACTACATGCCAACCTCAAATCACTGCAAGAATCTCTCCGCAAATTTCTCTAAACACACTCAAACAAACACAACAACTTTATAAATACAAGTGACTCACTAAGTCACAGATACATTATTAGTTCTAAATATCACTTGAGCGTTGGAATTCTTTTGTAAGTGTCCACCGCCGCCATTTCTTTGAACATCCGATGTATATCTCGCCTTACTGGAGGAGAAGCATGTTTGAACATCGAGCAAGACGAGTTATACCTTGACGCTGGTTACTCATACAAGAACAAAACATATACACTATGTTTGGTTGCAGAAAAAATGAGAGGAAAAAAATGAATGAAAAAAATAAATGAAAAATAATATTTTTCTTTGGTTGGATATCAAAGAAAATAGAAAGAAAAGAAAATTTTTATGTAGGTCCCACTAAAAAAAAGTTTTCTTTCCATCACAAGCAAAAAAATAAAAGAAAAAATACTATTTTTTTGTATTTCTAAAACTATCCTTAATTATATTATTATTAATATAAACTTAATTTTAATAGTTTTAATATATATTATAATAGAGATTCACATTTAATATATTATATATATTAGATAAATAATTTAAATCAAATATATAAAATTATACTTTATTTTATGATAACCGTATTAATATAATTTTATACCATTATGATTTTCTTTCTTCTTATTTTTTTTTATCCAAACAATAAAAAATCTCTTTATTTTCTTTCAATTTATTTTCTCTTCATTCAAACAACACACAAATAACTCTATTTTTTCTTCTATTTTCTTTTCTCTCATTTTCTTTCTTCTTATTTTTTTCTTCAATTTTCTTTCTTATATCCAAACAAAATGATAAATGAACTTTCTTTTAATATTGGCTAAGAGTGGTGTTGGCCACCAAAATGGCCCCACAAGTGAGATTAACGGCGCTATGGGAGCCGTTAGTGTTAGCGACGAAAACGTCGACGCGATTAAGTAGAAAACGACATTGACGTTTTGTGTAAAACACTACCAACATTTTGCATGGCCAACGCCTGGCAACTCCCTTTCTCTTTTCACACGTTAACCAAAAAGCCAACCCTTCTCTTTCTCGTTCATTCTTTTTTTCTGATCCCCAACTCCATTTCCATTGCCCCATTCATTTTGAAAAACAAATCTAAAAGTTGAAAGTTGACTTTTTCTCATTCAACAACAAAGAAAACGGCAGCCTCATATAAAAAAATATATATATATTTTATATGTTTTGTTAGATATTTCAGTTTTAATTAGTTGATATTTCTAATTAATTTATGTGTGTAGTGAATTTAGTTTTTAATAAAAAAAATTGAATTATTTTTAATTATTAATATATATTGTTAGGTTTTTTTATTTTAATTATTTATTGAAAAACTGAATTATTGTTATTAAATTTTAGCTATGTTTATTAATTTTAGGCTTTTTTGCCATCTTTATTGGAAATAAGAAAAACAGATTTAGATCGGATAATTATTAATACTTAAGATATGCTTTTAATAAATAGATTAAGAGTTATTATTATTAATGTTTTTAGTAAAAAAAAAGAAAAATATAAGTAACGGTTTGTATATTTTATTTACTGTAGAGTTAAAGACAAAAATAGAAAATTGTGACATCACACGTGCTGACGTCAGAGGGGTGGCAATGGGTAGAGTAGGATTTGGAGCCAACCCTAACTCTACCTGCGAGTTGAGAATATCCCAACTCTAACCCTATCTGTTCTTAACCCACGGTACCCGACCCTATCTGCGGGTTACACAAAATATGCAACATTATTATATAACTCGATGATAATTTAAAATAGAATTAATTTTTATAAAAAAAAAGTATTAAATTATCAATCAATGATCTTCTTTTAGTAGCTAAGAATCTTTCGCATTTAGTGAGAGGTCTTAGGTTTAACATCCACTTGAAATATATTTTTATATAAGTATATAACATATTACAAATATAGGGTGCGTGTTGGTCGGATAAGCTTGAGACTCAACCTGCACCCTACCCCAACCCACACGAAAACCTTACCAACTACAGATCGAGTTGGCAACCCTACCTAATCGGTGGGGTCGGATTGGGTACCTGTGGATAGGGTGCATGTTGCCACCCGTAGCTGACGAGAATATATCAGAATACCTTCAACATGCTGTATATGTAAATAATTTTTATGTTTACTGTTGTGCTTAAGAATTAGTAGTTCAATTAGTAATTATAAATTATTTGTATTTTTAGTAATTATTAATTATATTTGTTACTAAACCAAGTATTAATTTAGTAATACTAATTATTAACTAGTTTTGGTTATTGATTGCTAGTTATTACTTTCGCTTTCAGATTTCAAAAAATTTGCACACGAGACACTTACATCAAGTACACACACATGATGTTCAAATGGAGAAACAAATAAGAGAGAGTGGATTTTATTATATATCTCAGATTGGGAGGATCTTGTCTCACAGTCCGACTATAAACACATTGGTTGAAAGGTGGCGTCTTGAGATGCACACATTTCATCTTTCACACGGTGATTGGACGATTACCTTGGACTATGTTGCCATGATTTTCGGACTCCGAACTCATAGCTTACAGTGACTGGATCAATTAACTATAGCACAAGTGGATTGGAGAATGAGTGCATGACCCAATTCAGTACTGCTCCTAGCCCAAATGATCATAGAAGAAGCAGAATCAAGCTGGCATGGTTCCACAACCTAAAGCGGTGCCAACATTTGACTGATTGAGTAAGTAGGAAAATTTATGTGAAATGTCACATAATATGTCTATTTGGAACGACGTTATTTAGTGACAAGTCTGGAGTCACTGTGCACTAGAAGTATTTGCCGTTGCTGCATATTTTTTCTCAAATTCAAAAGTTTAGTTGGGGTTCAGCTTACTTTGCACACATGTATCGATCCTTATGTCGGATATTGAGGTATGATTGTAAAGATATGGATGGTCCTTTGGCGTTGTTCCTTATGTTGGTCTGGATATAGATGCCGTCAATAGGACCGCTGCCGATGGATACTAGCTTCTCACTTGCTCGCAGGTAAAATTTAGCTAAGATGTAGATTTAGAGATTTTTGATGTAGTAGCTGATATTACGAATAAGTAATGATTCAATTTGATGATATTGTGGTTGATGGTTATGAATTGAGGGAACCCTTAAGGGTGGTTAAGTCCATTTTTAGGAATGGTTATGTCCAAATTTTTATAAGAATACGAGTTGTTACAATATGCCAGGTGGAATGATTATCAACCTAATATCGAAGAATATAAAAAGTGGGCAACCGCTGATGTCAGGAGAAGGTTGGACGATCTTTTGCCAGATAGGATACGTGTTTTGTCATTTAGAATCTGATGAGCGGATAATTTTTACACTTTTTGGCATTATTTTTAGGTAATTTTTAGTATGTTTTAGTTACTTCTTAGTATATTTTTATAAGTTTTTATGCAAAAATCACATTTCTGGACTTTACTATGAGTTTGTGTGTTTTTCTGTGATTTTAGGTATTTTCTGGTTGAAATTGAGGGACCTGAGCAAAAATCTGATTCAGAGGCTGAGAAAGGACTGCAGATGTTGTTGGATTCTGACCTCCCTGCACTCTAAGTGGATTTTCTGGAGTTAAAGAAGTCCAATTGGCGCGCTCTCAATTGCTTTGAAAAGTAGACATCTTGGGTTTTCCATCAATGTATAATAGTCTATACCTTGCCCGAGATTTGATGACCCAAACTGGCGTTCAAACGCCCACCAGAGACCCTTTTCTGGCGTAAAACGCCGGAACTGGTACCAAAACTGGAGTTAAACTCCAAGGATGGCCTATGCACGTGAAAGCGTCAAGGTTCAGCCCAAACACACACCAAGTGGGCCCCGAAAGTGGATTTCTGCACTATCTACTCATTTTCTGTAAACCTAGTTTACTAGTTTAGTATAAATAACACTTTTTACTATTGTATTCGGAGTCTTTGACCTTTTGGGAGTTCTTCGAACCCTTTTTGGAGGCTGGCCATTCGGCCATGCCTAGACCTTTTGTTCTTGTGTATTTTCTACGGTGGAGTTTCTACACCTCATAGATTAAGGTGAGGAGCTCTGCTGTTCCTCATGAATTAATGCAAGTACTATTGTTTTTCTTCCAATTCACGCCTACTTCTTCTCCAAGATATACTCTCGTACTTAATTCAGTTAAGTCAGACTGAAGAGGTGACCCGTGACAATCATCCACTATCTTCAGTACTCGCTTAGCCAAGATCCGCGTGCCTGACAACCACAAGCGGTCTACATGATGTTCAATGTAGTCTTTGGATGCTAGCTGGAGTATATTCTCTTGGGTCTTTGATCCATGCATTTGACTAGCATCTCCTGACAACAGAGCATTCAAATCAGTGAGATTAAAACCTTCGTGGTATAGGCTAGAAACGATTGGCAGTATTCCTGAGATCCGAAAAGTCTAAACCTTGTCTGTGGTATTTCGAGTAGGATCTGGGAGGGGATGACTGTGACGAGCTTCAAACTCACGACTGTTGGACGCAGTGACAGTGCGCAAAAGGATCAATGGATCTTATTCCGACACAAGTGAGAACCGACAGATGATTAGCCATGCGGGAATCCGTAGAGGACATGTTTTCACTGAGAAGATGGATGGTAGCCATTGACAACGGTGATCCACCAACTTACAGCTTGCCATGGAAGGGAGTGCGCATGATTGGACGGAAACAATAGGAAAGCAGAGGTTCAGAAGCAACAAAGCATCTCCAAATGCTTATCTGAAATTCCCACCAATGAATTACATAAGTATCTCTATCTTATTTTATGTTTTATTTATCTTTTAATTATCAACACCTCATAACCATTTGAATCCGCCTGACTGGATTTACAAGATGACCATAGCTTGCTTCAAGCCGACAATCTCTGTGAGATCGACCCTTACTCGCATAAGGTTTTATTACTTGGACGACCCAGTGCACTTGCTGGTCAGCTATGCGGAGTTGTGAAAAGTGTGAATCACAATTTTGCATACCAAGTTTTTGGCGCCATTGCCGGGGATTGTTCGAGTTTGGACAACTGACGATACATCTTATTGCTTAGATTAGGTAATTTTTATTTTTGTTTGCGAAAAAAATAATTTCATGCATTGTGTTCTTCTGTGATCTTCAAGTTGTTCTTGATGATTTTCTTTGTTCGATCTCATGATTTTCCTGTTTTATGTTTTACGTTGTTTTTCACATGCATTTTCAAAATCATAGTTTTTGAACATTCAAAATTTCTAAGTTTGGTGTCTTGCATGTCTTTCTTTCTTAAAAACTTTCAAAAATATGTTTTTGATGTCCATCATGATCTTCAAAGTGTCCTTGGTGTTCATTTTGACATTCAAAGTGTCCTTGCATGCATTACTTGTTTTGATCTTGTATTTTTTATGTTTTACCTCATTTTGTTGTTTTTCTCTCTCTTCATTAAAAATTCAAAAAAAATAAAAAAGATATCTTTTCAAGTAAATAATACAGAGAAATGAAGATTCAGAACATAAAGCAGAAAAATCACAGAGAAAAAGAGCTCACTGGCGTCAAAACGCCAGTAAAGCTACCATTCTGGGGGTTAAACGCCAGAATGGACAGCGTTCTGGGCATTTAACGCCAAAACAGGCAGCATTCTGGGCGTTTAGAAAAACGCCAGCAAAGAAGGATTTCTGGCGTTTAACGCCCAAAAAGGTAGCATTCTGGGCGTTAAACGCCAGAATGGATAGCATCCTGGGCGTTTAACGCCAGGATGACACAGGGGAGGTAATTTCGTTTCAAATTCAAATTTTCATGTTTTAATTCATAACTTTTTGCATCAGACTCTTTCTTGTATTAAATTAAATTAGAAGTTTGCGCATTTATACCTTTTAGTTTGTGTGGGACTCATACTGTCCCAACCAAATTGTGCCGCATCTTATTCCACATGAAATCAATAGTGGTGTAGATCTCTGGAGTGCAATTGTCCCCTTAATATGCTTTGAGGCTGTGGAGTGGCATCTAACTGATAGGGTTAGAAGACAGTTTGACTTTCATCAACACCCTTCTGTCAAACCTATGAATCTTGGAGCGTCCCATAACATAGTCCTGACGGGTCCAAAGAACAAGAACTGGGGTGTAGAGCATGAAAAGTGGATCTCTTAATGGTTAAACAGTCCTGCATGTGTATTGATTGGTATACAAGTCGACCACTATCAACCATCTAACCAGAACGTGGACTGGTATATTGGTAAATTTGGTGATCACCTGTGGCTTTTTGAGCGTGCCAATCAAGAGCAACAACCACAGTAAGAGCAATCAAATCAACAAGAACAACTACTTCAGCAACAACACCCACCATGGCAAGAACAACCATCTTGGCAAGAACAACCACCATAGCCACAACCACATGAATACCCACTATATCTATACCTACTATATCCACAGTCATATTCATACCCACCACAATATCCATACCCACCATACCCACCATACCCACCATACTCATACGAATAGGCAAAATCTTCTGGCCAGCCTACCATACAGTCATATAGTCATCCTTCTACTATGCATGAGGAATACATACCGACATAGACACTGCACTATTCATTGTTATAATTACTAGGAACATTGGCACAGGATGAGAAACAGTATATGCACATTAGAAGCTATGTGTCTGATGCAAAACATGTGAATAGTCCTTGGGTAATGCCATGCTCCATCAGTAAGACCTACAGCTGAGATAATGAACTCATGTCGATCAAAGATAAGACTACACCATCCTAATTAACTACATGCGTTCGTAGATGGCTAAGAAAAAAGTGTCAAGTATCGTCGCTCTCACCCTCAACTATGGAAAATGCAAGAGGTACGATATTCCCATTGCCATATTGTGATACTGCAACTAAAAGAGCCCTTTTATATTTTTTATACAAGTGTGTACCGTCTACTTGTACTAGCGGCTTGCAGCTTCTGAATGCTTTAATACAAGGATAGAAAGCCTAAAAGACTCACATCAAAATCCTGAGATCCTCAACCAACTCATCCCCTCGGTAAGCATATGAAGTTTCATACTCAACGGCTGCTGATGGTTCTTTTGTAACCATTGCTTCAAACTATGTCGGCAAAGCTTCATAAGAAGCTTCCCACCCACCAAATATTTTCTCAATTGCTATTTGTTTAGCCAACCATGCTTTGCAATAACTTATCATATAGTTGAATTTTGACTACATTTCAGCAATTACAGATCTCACCTGTAGGGACGGGTCGGCTTCAACCAATGGTTTTATCACTTCTGCAACTGTACCAAAGTCCAGTTTAGCATGATCTTGAGAGATGGTAGGTATGATGCACGTGTGACTACCGTTATACCTCCTTATCACCCAACAATACTGTCTTTTTATAAGACTAACTCTGATAAGTCAATCACAACTTGTTCTGTATTGTACGCATTTATCATAGAATATCGTCGGTTCTAATTCATACACCTTATAATCGACACCTCTTTGAATGGTATACTCTTTAACTGCTGCAATCACAGCCTCTCTAAAATTAAACTTTATTCCGACGACGAATTCACTGTCTGCGACAACAGCAGGAACTGCACGAATAATAAAACAAGAATAAATAACAACAACAAGATCAACAACAACAACAATAACAACAACAATAATAATAACCACCATTGCATAACAATACTAATAATAATCTAAATAATCCTAATAATAATAATAATAATAATAATAATAATAATAATAATAATAATAATAATAATAATAATAATATAAAGTATATGTTTGGTCCCTGAAATTTGACAAAAGTTTTAAAAATGTTCCTAAATTTTATTTTATTTCAATTTAGTCCCAAAAGTTTTCAATTTGCATCAAATATATCTTTGACGGCTAATTTTTTAAAAAATTTAAGACCAATTCAACAATAATTTCATAAGAACAACCCTCAACACAAGCAAATCAAGCATAATTTTCATGCATTATTATTAGATTGGTCTTAAATTTTTTAAAAATTTAGCCGTCTAGGGTATATTTGATGCAAATCGAAAATTTTTGGGATAAAATTAAAACAAAATAAAACTTAGGAGTATTTTTGAAACTTTTGCCAAACTTTAGGGACCAAAAATACTTTACCCTAATAATAAAATTACCTGTATTGATGTATTTATAAAATTCTGGTGCATGCTTGGCATCAAGATTCAAAGTATGCATAAACGATGGCTCTCCAAATGGATGTTGATTTACTAGTGCGTGTGCAACAACTGCCACATCTCCCTCAACTGATATATTATCTTCTTTCACATCTTCAGTTGGACTAACAACTTGATAATTACCTTCAAACTCTTCATCACTTTCGGTATTATAACCCATCCAGTCTATATTGTGTTCTAGAAAATCAACATCTTCGATTTTCTCGAACTCAACATATAACTCTATAAGTGAGATTCGTGCTCTAATTTGATAGTAGGTCGAAAACATTCCTTACATACCAGCTTCATTAGCCATATGCATTATTTGAAATTGAACGAAACCACCAAATACTAGTACAAGCTACCTATTCAAAATATTTATCACTCTCTTCAGGCCTTGATGATCTAACATTCTGACAAAATATACTCTTAAGCCCTTCATATGTTATTAAAAGAGGAACAACAATAACACATGGATTCTCACACAAAAAACTCACACTCTCGTGTATCATGTAAAATCTAACCATTGAAATATATTCTTAAACTAACATAACTCTCAATTTTATACCGTTTCTATATTTACCTACAACGTTTTTCACTCAACAAATGCAGAACAACTTCAACTGCTAAAGAGCTAAGGGCTCTGAGCTCTCTCAAAATTTAAAGATGAAGAACTTTGTGTTGCTCATTTTCTACTCTACTCAAAGTGTTTCCATCATAATACCAACATTCTTTTTATAGTTGATTTTATATTTTTTATTCATATCAGTACAAAATGTTAACGATATTTTCATTTTTCTTCAAAACATCAACACCGTTTTGACCATTTTCAACTTTAAAATTCATGTTAACACAAAATGGCACCGCCGTTTTCTATTTTTTAATTAAAAATTATTCAATTACAAAACGGCAAAGCCGATTTTCACTTCTATCTCTTTTTTAATACTTATTTCTACACAAAACGGCAACGCCATTTTTGCTTTAACCATAAAAAATTTTAACTTCATACAAGAAGTCTTTACTGTTTTGTGTGTTCTAACAAAATAAATTTTCTTTTCCATAACAATGTTAAACTCATGTATAGAAAAATATCAATGAGAATCACACATCTCCTTACAATATTTAATAAACTCAGCCGATAAGGTGTAGTAATATAGATACAATTTATCTTTTCAAAACGAAAATATAGATATACTTTTACATCTTTATCTGAAATTTGAACTAAATTATGTTAAAACCATTTACACTACAAAATTCTTATTTGTTTGTGGAAGTTTTTTAGTGAAAATTATTAGAACCTCCACAATATATTTTATTTGTAACAATTTTAAAGAATTAACAAAAATTTCCACTATTTGTTTTCAACCCAATTAATTATAAAAAATCCAACTCAAACAAATATTAGAAGAAATTGATATCGATAGCAACTTGGAGTCACTATCAAAGTCGAAAGATGATAGCACCATGCCTACAATCATAGCGTCAATATAACTGAGCGAAACTAGAAATTTTTTATCTATTTGAAATTTGAGATGTGATGTATTAAAAAACTTTGCCACCTTTTAGAAGTAGTTATTGATTTAGTTGAGCTATTACTAGTTATTTTAAATCTTGGTAAATACTACTTGTATTGATTTTTTTCTGGTTAATCCTTCCAGTCGATAACAAAATTTATTGCAGAAGGAATAGGATCTGTGTGTAAAAGGTTATCTATTGGAGCTGCTGAAAAGATTCCAAAATCAGAGATTATGGATACAACTGATGCCGGAGACACATTTGTTGGAGCTATTTTATACGGTATGCAGAAACTCTTCGCTTTACCTTTTTGCATTTACAATCTTGAATTGTGTGATTTTCACATTTAGATAAGTCATATGAGGATAATCATCAATTCTACATAGACTTAAATTTTTTTGTCCTTTACTTCTAGTGATAATAGGCCGAGTTTAGACATGATTCATAATAGACTACATTAGCATCATTTGATCTATATAGCAAACCTTATTTAGTGGGGTGAGTCTTTTTGTTGTTGTTGCTTCTAATCTTGGATAGTATTTTATTTTACTGATTGGTACCTTTATTGTTTGATCATACAAGTATACAACTACAAAATTTACAAAGCCTTTTATTTTATATGTATTCGCAACTATATGTGCCAACTTTGATCCAATAGCAATGCTGCCATTTGCTTCTTATGTGGTAAGCAATCATTTAATTGAAGATGGCATAATATGGATTTATAATTAGTGTTAGGAGAAATAAAACAGGATTTCACACAGATGCACAATATTCATGTATGTGTTGGTTAATACTTAATAGAGGCAAGTGTCTTGTTTTATATTTTAAATTATTCTTGTGTTAAATTTTGTTCAAATAGGTAATATTTTAATTTTCTTCTAAGTTTTTAATGTGTCTTATTTAAAGATTTTTTTAAATGATAATTGATTAGTAGTATAATAATATAATTTTAGTATTTAAATTAATTGTTTAAGAATAATATTAACATATTTGTAGATGTTGAAATCTCACATGAATGTGTTTCTTTTTTTTAAATTGAAAATTCCTTTTATGGGAATTCTAAACCGCCACAATGATTAACCAAGAATTGCCACAAAACACTAGCACATAACTTCCACAAAAGGTATAGAAAACTGCCACCAAATAAAATTGTAGGGGTTGTGAAAAATTGCTACAAAAGAGTTCGTTGTACCTCAAATTTTGGGAGTTTTTAAAACTGCCACAATCCTTTTTGTGGGGGTTTAAAACCGCCACAAACAAAAAAAAATCGCCACAAATGAGCAAAATCCTTGTAGTGTTATAATTTTATCAATTCTAATTTAAAAGTTTAAAAGAATGATTTATGAAAGATGTAAAAAACAATGATAAGATAAAGATAAAGAATGACTATTACATCAATGACTATTACAAAAATAATTACTACTATATCAATACGGTAAATATAAGATAAAGAAAAAGATTAATACATGTATAAACTTTCATATCCACAATGACGGATCCAGAAAATTTTGGAAGTAGGGGCAAAATAATATAACAAAATAATAAAAAATATTAATATTAATATATTTAGATATTTAAATTTTGGAGTATATTAGCTAATCAAATTTTTAATAAATAAATATAATTAATACATCTAAAAGTATAGTAATTTAATTTAAAAATATTTTTTCACTTCAATATTTCGGTAATATTGTATGAGTAATACATTTATTATTAATACTTGCGCCTAGTCAAGCATCTAATATCCGTCAAATTATATTTATATTGATTATTTTTTATATGATACAAAAAAAAATTATAACTCAATATCTAAAAAAATTATAAGGAATATAACTCGAATGAACTAATTTAGAATTTTGACTATTTTTTATTTTTCTGTCTGAATTTTTTCTAAAATTATGCGAGAAAGACAAAAATTGTGAAAAAAATAAAAATTCAATATAAATGTTTTTATATAATACAATAATTTTTATTATTGTATTAATATCTAATAATATAAATATTTTTCACACATAATTTTTTTTGAAGTATGGGGACAAATAAATTATTATAATACGGACAATTCTATATATATATATATATACTTGTTATTAGTTTTTTAAATAGGGAAAATTGTTCCTACACAGCTAAAAATAGATCTGTCCATGCATATCCATGCATTATGTATTTAAATTTGTCATGAGGTTAGTTATTT
Source organism: Arachis stenosperma (assembly GCF_014773155.1). NCBI lineage: Eukaryota > Viridiplantae > Streptophyta > Magnoliopsida > Fabales > Fabaceae > Arachis > Arachis stenosperma. The sequence continues at coordinate 30,667,742 of NC_080384.1, forward strand.
TTTTTAAAAGGAAAAACTTTTTTTGTGTCTGTGTAAGAGGGTGTGGTTGTTTTGGAAACGGAGATGGTTAAAGAAGAAAGAACCTTTTTAAATACATAATATAATAGTATATTTCTTAACTTGCAAACTGATATTGAATACATATATTAAAATTTATTTATGTTTTTAATATAAAAAAATGATCTAGCACATATAAATAAGATAACATAGTTGATATATATACATTATATCATAAATATATATTAAATTTTTTATAAATAAACTATATATAAATACAATAAAATAAATTATGTACACGACCTAGGTATAGCCCAAACTTTACACTAGTTGGTAAGAAAACTGATATCTGAAATTGTCCCCTCCACCCTCCATCCTCCACCTTCTCACCTTCCAAAAAAAATTTCAGACAATGCGGGCACTCTTGAAATAGAAGTGAGGGACTCTATTGTCCTAAAAATTATTAAAAAAATTACTCTACTTTCTTTTTTTGTTTCACCCTTCTTCCTAAGACAATTCACATCTCTCTCTTGTCTTTCTATTGTTTCAAGTTCAGCTAAGAGAGAATTGTGGACCAAAAAATAACTATATTTTTAGTATGCAAATTTATTTTTGACGGGTTTATTATGCATTATTCAATACTAAGGGTGAAATTGGTTTAGTTATTGAATGAAACTTATGACTCAAATTTATGTTTGACTATAAGAGTTGTCACAAAAGAAAATTAAAATAAGGAATACGGTGTAGGCCGCCTTAGTTCTTTCTCAGGAGAATCTTTCCCTTAGGAATGTCTTTGATCATCTCTTGTTTTATACGACAATTGAGCTTCCTTTATTCTTTTTTTTCTCGTCATGGCACAAGTAGAGGACCAGTTTATTAAGAGAGATGTCGTTCGTCTCAACCCAGAATATGATGAGAGCTTTATTGAAGAAAATTTGAACATGGTAGGTAAGATTATCTCTGACAAAGAAGTTAGCTTCAAGACGTGCAAAGCAGCACTGCTGGGAATCTAAGAAAATTCTGAATGAGTGACGATCTCAGGGGTGGGAAGAAATAAGGTTCTGATCAGCTTTGGGGATGCTAACAAGAGTGTTCAAATATGAAAAGGTGGACCTTGGAGCATCAGAGGGAATCTTGTGAACCTGCAGATATGGAATGGCAGACAGTCAGTATATGATGTTGACCACAAAAATATGGAATTATGAGTACAAATTCATGGCCTTCCGCTTCATTACATAACGACAAAATCAGCAGAAATCATTGGTAAGAGACTGGGTGTTGTGATGGAAACGAAAAATCCTAGATGGAATAACATCCTTCAGAGAACCTTTTTGAGGGTGAAGGTAACTTTAAATGTCACTAAATCTTTACCTACTGATTTTTGGCTAGCTAGAGAAACTTCTCCTGATCCGTGGGTTGATTTGAAATATGAAAGGATTCAGGATAGCTATTACCTAAACTGTGAAATTTTTTGTCATAATAAGAAGGAGTGTAAGAATCCAATGGCAACAGCATGTTGGGACCCTTTGAAACCAAGGCATGCTCCGGGGTTGGGGGTCAATAGAGCTAAGGCTATTTCAGCTAGGGGTGAAGAGCTGAGAGAGGATGAGGAAAACAGGGTGTTGACAGAGAATAAACAAGCGGGTGGAGGAGAGTGCAAACATTTGGAGCTTCCCAAGAAAAAATGGGTAGATGGAAAGTGTTTGGGTGATAGGACAGCGGGAGCGTTTCAGTGAACTTTTGAATGAAACCTGGAGTAACAAAATATCAATCATAGAGAGAGCCAGGGATCAAGGGTGCAGATCGATAATGATTCAGCAAGTATATCACCCAGGCATGATATGTATGAAGACAAACATTCAGGATTGGGTGAGAAGCTAGCAAACCTTTTAAATAGGATGAGGAAAGGGAAGGATAAGCTTCAAGTGACAGCAGGGGATGATTGGGATGGTGGGCAAAGGGATGAGGCCAATCAGCAGAGGATTGCATTGCAAAGGCTCAGCAGAGGAATGATTTCAAATGGGCCTTGGAGCTGGCTTACAACTTGGGAATGCATCTGAACCTCAAAAGGAAAAGAGGGTTATGCACCAATGCTGATTATGAGGGGGAAATGAAGGAATCCAAAGAAATTTGTGTGCAACAACTAGGTAAGAAGTACAAATTTGAGACTGGAACAGACATGGCTGAGGAGGCGGGCCTTGACATGCCCCACCATCAGCCATGATTGTTTTCAACTGGAACTGTCGAGGAATGGCGGCGCCTTTGACAGTGCATGAATTAAAAAGTATCTGTAAATATCACAGGCCGTCCATTTTGTTTCTTATGGAGAGTAAAGCTAGTAAAGCAAGTTGTGATAGGATTAGAAAAAAAGTTAGGTTTTGATAACATGTTTTGTGTAGAGTCCTGTGGGTTATCCGGAGGACTTTGTATTTTCTAAAAAAGTAATGTAAATGTTCATGTTTATGCTTGGTGTGATAATTTTATTAAAACTAAAGTTAGTAGTGGTAATGATAAGGATTGGGAGGCTACTTTTGTTTATGGGCATCCAGATTATAAGAAAAGGAAGGAGTTACGGAAGGAATTATCCTTAGTAAATAATAATTTGGCACAACCAAGAATTTTGATTGGGGATTTCAACAATGTTATTTCTCAAGAGGAGAAAGTAGATCTGCACCCTAAACCGAGTAGTCAGATTGAATCTTTCAGGAATTTTGTACATGAGAATGTTGTCTTGGATTTGAAGCTACAAGAGATGAAATACACGTGGTTTAGTAATCCAAGGAATGGTTATGTCACGAAGAAAAGGCTTGATAGGGTTCTTGCCAATTGGGAATGGAGAAGAACTTTCCAACATGCTACGCTCTCAGCCTTACCACCTATTAGTTCGGATCATACTCCTCTAGTTCTCAATGTTAATCCTAGAAGTCGAAGGGGTAAAAATTTTAAATTCGAGGCTTTTTGGGTGGACCATGCAGACTGCGACTCTATTATAAGGAGATGGTGGAGCAGTTTTAGAAATACTGGGGCTGACATTTGGACAAATTTGACTCAAAAGATACAAAAGTGTAAGGAAGAATTTGTCAAATGGAGTAGAGACAGTTTTAAAAGAGTTGATGTTGAAAACAGAAAATTTAAAGCTTTGCCTCAAACAACTGCAGGAAGCTAATTATACAGAGTCTTATCAGCAGGAGATTAACAGTCTGAAATTGGAGATTACCATATTATGGAGACGAGAGGAGAAATATTGGGGTCAGAGGTCGGGGGTAAAATGGTTGAAATTTGGGGATAAGAATACATCTTTCTTTCACGCCTCTACCATTTAGAGAAGAGACAGAAATCAGATAGAGAGTTTAAAGGATTCTGCAGGCAATTGGGTGTGTGGGGAACGAGATATTCTCAAGTTAGCAGTAGGGCACTTTCAAAATCTGTTTAAGGCCTCGAAGAACCTAGATTCGACTGCTTGTATTCGCCATATTCCTGTTAGAGTGACTGGGGATATGAATGCAGAGCTCATGAAGGAGGTTACTGATCAGAAAATCAAAGAGGCTGCTTTCAACCTGGGAAGTCTTAAGGCACCAGGACCGGACGATTTCAATGGTCTCTTTTATCATAAGTACTGGACAATTATTGGTAAAGAAGTATGTGATGTTGTTAAGAGCTTTTTTCATGACGGTAATTTACCAAGTAGTATTGGGGAAACCTTTATAGTCTTAGCTCCTAAGATTAATCTCCCGGAAACCCTCAATCAACTAAGGCCGATTAGCTGTTGCAACTTTATATATAAGATCATTTCCAGAATGTTGGTTATTAGGCTTAGAAATATAATAGATAAGATCATATCCCCCATCCAGAGTGCTTTTGTGGGTGGCCGCCTGATTCAAGATAACTTGGTTATAGTTCAGGAAATGTTTCATAATTTGAATAGAAACAGGACGAATGCTTCCAGGAACTTAGCTATTAAGATTGATATGAACAAAGCTTATGATAGGATGGAGTGGTCTTTCTTAGAAGAAAATTTGAGGACTTTTGAGTTTAACCCGCATTGGATAAAGTTGTTGATGAAGTGTGTGAGCCAAGTAAATTATAAGATTAAGATTAATGGATTGTTATCGACGACCATTGAGCCACGGAAGGGTCTTAGGCAAGGGGATCTCCTATTGCCGTACCTTTTTATAATAGCAGTGGAGGTTTTTACCATTCTTATGGATAAGGCTAAAGAATAGGGCAGAATCTCGGGAGTTAAAATCGCCCCTACAACACCAGCCATCTCACACCTCCTCTTTGCGAATGATTGTTTAATCTTCTCAAAAGACAATGAGGAGAAAAGTTATCGGCTCATTACCATTTTGAATTGTACATCAAAGCTTCAGGGCAGAGAATCAACTTGGACAAGTCTGGGATCATGTTTGGAAACCTAATTCCTATCAGGACTAGAGTAGAAATAGAGGAGATTTTGGGCTTATCAGCTTGGGATAATCCAGGTAAGTATCTTGGGATCCCTGCTCACTGGGGAAGATCTAAGAATAGTGCTCTCAGTTCGATTGAGAACAGAGTGGTGGATAAGTTAGGAGGGTGGAAACAAAAATTTCTTAATCAAGCTGGGAAGGAGGTCCTTATCAAATCAATTGTTCAAGCGTTACTTGCCTATACTATGAATGTGGTTCTTTTTTCTAAAGGTTTTGTGAACGGCTTAGTAAAAAAATTGCCAAATTCTGGTGGGCGTCCTCAGGTAAGGAAAGAGGTATTCATTGGAAGAGTTGGGATAAGTTATGTGCCAGTAAAAAGGATGGAGGTTTTGGGTTTAAGGATTTATATTGTCAAAATATAGCACATTTAGCTAAACAAGCATGAAGAATTTTGAAAAATCCTACAGCGATTTAGGTACATGTATTAAAAGCTATTTACTTTCCAAAGGATGATTTTAAAGATGCTAAGGTGGGTAGGGTTGCATCATGGATGTGGAAAAGTATTCTTCATGGCAGAAATTTTCTTTTTAGAAATGGAAGATGGTTGTTAGGGAATGGAGAGCGAGTAAGAATTCTGAAGGATAAGTGGATAATGAACTTGGATAAGGATCTTGATGTTAGAAACCTCGATGTTGAGTTTGTGAAGGATCTAATTCTTCAGGGAGAGGGGTGGAATATGGATAAGTTAAAGTTGTATTTTGATGGAGCTTTAGTCGATAAAATCCTTAGAACCCTAGTAAGTCTTTTAGGTAAGGAGGATAGTTTTTGCTGGCCTTTCAGATTGGATGGCATTTACACTATCAAGACGGGATATCATATTTTTAGGAATGAAAGGAGCCTACAGAACAATAATCCATCCACCAGTGAAGACTTAAAATTCTTATGGCAGGAGATTTGAAAATTAAGAGTTCCTAAAAAAATCAGAACCTTTTTATGGCGGGCTTCGCATAACATTCTTCCTGTCTTTGAAAATCTTTTTGATAAAAGAATCACTAATACCCCCATGTGCCCTATTTGTTTGCAGGAACTAGAGACAACTGAGCACATATTGCTACTATGTCTCTGGACAAGAGTGGTTTGGTTTGGAGCACAAATTCAATGCTGTCCTACGGCCCTAACAGTTTTTTCTTTTGGGAAGTGGATGATGGAACTTCTAAGAAAAATGAGGCTGAATTTAGGGGCTAATTATGATCTTTGCAACAGTAAGGTTGGTTTTCTAGTTTAGGAGGTGTGGAAAGCGAGGAATCTAGCAATATATCAGAAGACCAATCCTAATCCTATAATGGTGATTCGCAAAGCTAAACTAATGGAACTAGAATTTGCGAAAATGATAGAGGAACCAACAAAGCATGCAACTACTGTAACGAGATTAGGCAGTAGGGTTACCTGGAGACCACCACTGCAATGTTGGATCAAATGCAATGTTGATGCAGCTTTCATTGGAGCTCAATCTATGGGTACTAATAGTGTTTAGAGACCATAATGGAACCCTTCTCTCAGGAATTAACTCCACCATAGTTGCGGCCTCGCCATTGGCTGCAGAGGCATTAGCAGTTAGAGCAGCTTTAATTATGTCACAAAATTTTCTAATGCAGAAGGTTATCATAAAATCAGACAATCAGATACTCATTTAGGCTTTAAAGTCACATGCATCAATTGTAGAAATTCAAGTTATACTAGATGACATACTACATTTAGCAAGAGGTATTCCAAACTGTGGTTTTACCTGGGTGCCTAGAAAAGCAAACTCATTAGCGCATGAAGTGGCGAAACTCACATGCCAGGGAACTCTCCACCAAAATTGGATCATGTATAAGTCAATTTCCATTAGGAACATCCTCTGTAAGGATAGTTTGGCCGTGTCAAGTTTGGAAAACAGTTCATGACTGAAGATAGGAGATTTTTTGGAAGGATAGGAGGTCTAATGAGGCTGCTCTGGCGGATAACTCAGACGCTCCAGGTGTCAGTGCAGACAGCCGCGGTAGAGATTGGAGCTGAAGCAGAAAAGGTTACGATGGTTGCTGCATTACAAGAGGAGTTAGCTAGGGTCGGCTATTTCACATTGATCTACGGTTTTCAGGTGAGTTGATAGTTTGGAGGGCTGTGGCGGGTGCATGTGCGGGCAACTATTCTGAAGGAAATATATGTAAGCGGAAGGATGTGTTGAGGGGTGGCAAACGAAGTACAGCTGTAGGAAGAATGATACCAACTAAGAATAATTTTAACTAAGATTGTAATGATACCAACTCCAGATCATCAATTTGAGAATGTTGTCATATGCTTTATCATAGTAGAGAGGGTTCGGGCATCATTGGCCACCTTAGGAAGAACTAGGAAGAACGGTGCACAAAGGAACTGATGGGGATTGATCTCCGGGTCGGGTGGGTCTTGGGTGGTTCAATTGCTTGTTGTGCTTTGGGCCCTTAGTGGGCCTGACACTGTCCAAATAAAAAAAATTATGTTTGACTTAGACTTGTTTTATATAATATTTACAATTGGTTTTTTTTTAAATCTATAGTTAATAGATTATGGCTAGGATAAAAAATGAACTAACTTGAGATAAGTCAGGTTAAACTCAAGATTGACTCACGAATATTTGAATCTGGGTTATAAATAATCAAACGTAACTAAAAAGCCTAAATTTGGCCCATTAAAAATTTATAAATCAATTTAAATTCACCAATTTAAGCTCACAAACTAATTCAAATAACGTGGATATATATAAATAAATGGGTTAAGTTCGATTTTGGTCCCAACGTAGAGATCGAAAATCAAAATCGTCTCCAACTTTGTTTTTGCTACGAAATGGTCCCCAAAGTTTCAGTTTGTTTTAAAATCGTCCCTCGGACGAAAATATCCTTTTTGCTTCACCCCAAAATCAACCACCACCACTACCACCACCACCACCACCAACACCAAAATAGAAGCCTACGCCCAACCAGAACCACCACCACCACCACCAGTATCATCATGATCATCATAATCTTCATCAGAATTTTCTCCAAAATCAACCAGAAGCCCAAACTGAACAAGAATCCACCACCACCACCACCATTATCATCATGGCCTCATCATCATCATCATCAGAAAATTCAAACAACATGCACTTTGAACAATAATCAACAAATTCAACAACAACAATATTCCAAATTTAAATTTCAACAACAACAATATTCCACGACAAATTTCACAAAAAAATCCAAAATTTCACAAAAGATCAAATTCACAGAAGAAGAAGAAGCTGGTGGTGGTGCGGTGGTACGGTGCGGTAGGACGGCAGGGCGGCAAGGCGGTAGGGCGAAGAAGAAGAAGAAGAAGAAGAAGAAGAAGCTGGTGGTGGTGCGGTGCGGCAGGCGGCAGGGCGGCGAAGAAGAAGAAGTTGGTAGTGGGGTGCGGTGCGGCAGGGCGGCAGAGCGGCGGTGCGGTGGTGCGGCGATATGGCGGTCCCCCTTCTCTCCCCCCTCCTCCCCCTCCTCCTTTTCTCACGCCCCCTTCTCTCTGTCCCCACCCCCGGCTTCTGAATCCCTTTCTTTCTTCTTTTTTATTTATTTTATTTTATAATTTTTTTATTGAGGGGTAATTTTGTAATAAAAAAAATAAAATTGGTAAAAAGGACGATTTTAAAACAAACTAAAATTTTGGGGACCATTTTGTAGCAAAAAAAAGTTAGAGACGATTTCGATTTTCGACTTCTACGTTAGGGAGCAAAATCATACTTAACCCTAAATAAATTATCATTTGTAAAAACCCATAAATTATATATATGTTTGTGTGTAAAATTATATAACATTATTATAAATTAAAAATATAAAATATATAATAAATGTATTAATATAAATAATTATAATAAGTAATATTTAGCTATAATTTTATATATAATTAAACCAATCAATAAACTGAGTTTACTCAAGTTTAAAGTCAATTTATTTAATATATGAGCTCAAAATTTAATTTAAATTTGGTTCACAAGTTCATGAATTTAATTAGCTTATCAAATTGTTAAAGAATTGAGCTCAAACTAATTCATAAGCTAACTTGATTCATTTTCAAGTTTCAACCCTAATCAAGGCATAAGTTTTTTTTTTTTTGGGTTTGGGTAAAGGGCTAACACCCAAAACCAAGAGACCAAAAGAGGCCAGAGAGCTAACACACAATAAAATACCAAAATCAATCTTTTGGCTCTCCTGTTAGGGGACAAAGTTACCCCAACTTCATCAAGAACAAGAGCAGCCACCACCATCTATGGAGGTTTTTCTCAGATTGCAATTTCTTGTTGTCCTTCTATTGTCCTCTTTGTAAGCTTGTCAGCTACAATATTCTTCTCCCTGTAAATATGTTTGAACAAAAGGAACTAATTTCTCTTAATCAATTGATGGATTCTTCTCATTAAGGTAAGTTCATTATTCGGTTAAAAATTTTTATTATGGAAGATAAATGTGTACAATTCAATTCTATTAGTGGTGTATATACTTTTATTTTGATATGGGAAATGAGTAATCGAACCTTTCGATTACTTTGTAAGTTAATTTTTAAAAATTTTTTAATATTAAATCGGAGGGTTCAATTTGTTTGTTAGGTCTTTTTAAAAAAAAATTATAAATTGGAGGATCCAATTTTTGTTCTTAATAATCGGATGATCTAATTTTTATTCCCAAAAAAATAGAAAAGTTCGATTTCCACATTTTAAATAAAAAAGTTTCACATTTAAGAATAATACCCTTATCATCCATAATCCTTAAAAACACCATTTCCACCCCAATATCAAAAATAATTTGCGTCATTATTCTCTCTTGTAATGATGTTTGTAATTATTTTAATTGTTGTGCTGGAGTCACTTTAGATGATAATTCTTTTTATTTCTTTCTCCCACGCTAGATATAGCCTAATTATTAAGATGTGCCAAAACTCTGCAGTAATCACATCACATATTTCCAATTTCTATGCAAAGCCAAATATCCATTTTTCATTGTCATCTCGAAGGATTCCATCACAACTCGCTGGATCTGGAGAGTCTTTTACTACGCTGTCGCATCAAACTAGTTGGACTGGCTCATTCGATATAATATTTTAAAGTTATATGAATAAAAGGACGTGTATTTGAATTTTAATCTTGATGTTATAACGTGAACAACAATTATCTCGCTTTCTTTTAATCTTTTGAAACATGAGTTTTGTTGATATTTGCTGAATTGGTAATATAAAATTGTATAAGATATCAATGTAGTACTAATTATTTTTTTATTGAAAGGAAGAGTTTAAATGCTCCAATTTGGTACTAACTCGGTTCTATTATATGTGATTTATATATTATTTTAATATAATTTTGAATTTAATTTGTTTATAAATTAACTATGGTAATATGGTTGTAAATGATTGATATATTAATAAATTATAATTCATTAAGTAGGTTTTTTAATAGGCTTATGAATCTATTGACTTTTAAGTTATGAAGTACGGATATTTCGCTGACTTGTCGTGTCTGCGTGTCGGACATATTTTGGATACGACACTCACTGATACTCGTTCGACACGCGTGTCTGCTGTGTCCAACCGTGCCTTGATAAAAAATAAAAAATTCTTTTCTGAATATATTTAGACACACCTAAATATCATCACGTGTCAGCAAATTCAGTCTTATTCTTAACATATATTTTTGAAATAAATTTAGATATAGTATATATTATTATTTATTAAAATAAAAAGATATTTTAAATACTTGATATAATTAAAATAAGACACTAAAAATATTTAAAAAATTAATTTTTATTTTAATATCAATAAAATATCAAAATATCATTACGATTTATCTAAAAAATACTTTATATTTTACATGTATGTGTGTCCCCATATCTTATAAGATTTTAAAATTTATGTATCGATATGTCCCATATCGTATCGTGTCTCGTGTCCGTATCAGTGTCCGTGCATCATAACTTTTAAATAGGTTAGAAACGACATTTAAAAAAAAAAAAAGAAAAATCTAAACATAAATCGTCACATATTTACTATATAAATTAAATTGAATAAGGTTTATTTGATCCAACTATTTCTATTTTTAAAGTGGTCAAATCTATCGGACCAATTTGCTAAAAAAAAGGTTTAATTATTCTGTTGGTCCCTATAGTTTCATGAAATTTTCAATTAGGTCCCTATATTGTTTTCTTTTTAATTGAGTCCTTGCACTAAATTTTTTTTTCAATTAAGTCCCTCTTAGTAGTAATTAGCTTAATTTTATAGGGACCTAACTAAAAAAAATTGGTATAGAGACCTAAATAAAAGAAAAAAAAAAGTGTAGGGATCCAATTAAAACAAAAATTTAGTGCAAGGACTCAATTAAAAGAAAAAAAATATAGGGACCTAATTAAAAATTTCGTAAAACTATAGAACCAACATAATAATTAAAAAAAAATAGGCAGAATTAGAATTTAAAATCCGTTAAATAAAAAATTGCCAATTTCATATTGTCAAATCTGTGAATTTGGAGTCACAAAAAAAAATCCGTGAATTTAGACGAGACGAGATGGATTGGCCTGTCAAGCCAAAGATTATTTTTTAATTTTTATTAAATAAAACAGTAATTATTATTATAAAAATTAATAATGATACATTTTTAAACACATTTTTTTCATTCTAATTTTTATTATTAACTTTATTTATATATGTTCAAATGACTTGTATTTTAAAAGGGTTTGTCTTTAAAATTTACTAAAAATTTTAAAAATATTCTTAAATTTTATTTTGTTTTAATTTTGTCCCAAAAATTTGTTATTTACATCAAATATACTTTTAATAGTTAAATTTTTAAAAAAATTAGAACTAATTCAATAATAATACATGCAACTATCTCTAGTTTTCTAAGGATATTTTTTAGATTAATAATAAAATTCGTCTCTAAAAGATAAGACATTTTTTAAATTTATTCTTGAAAATTTTTTTCAATTAAATTAGTCCTTCAAAAATTACAAATTAATGATATTTGTCCTCCAATCACTCTATTAACAATTTTTTTTAAAGATTGATGTTGTAAAACGTTAATTAATAACATATATAATACCTGATATGTCTAATTGAATATTGACATGAAAATTTATTCATTTAGTCATTTTTTTCAATTATAAAAATTTTATTCCTAATATGACCAAGTGATTAAATTGATAGATTTTTGTAAATATGTTTAGTTAACATCTAATTGAATATGTTATGTGTCATGTATGCTTTCAGTTAACATTTCACATCATCAATCGTTGACAAAAATTGTGAGTGGAATAATTGATGAAAAACATGTATGATTAATTTGTAATTATTTAAAGATCAATTTGATTTAAAAAATCTTTCAAAAATAAATTTAAAAAATACCATCTCTTTTAAAGACTAATTTAATTGTTAAATCAATTTATAGTGGGACGGACTATCTGCTTTACTACCATATTATTTGGACTCAATATACGAGTTCGGGGGTTAAGTTTTGGACCATATCCGACCGAAATTATTCGTAATACGACCCAACAATCGAATTCTGGAGTGCAAATAGAGGAGTATCAGAGAGAGATTACAGAATTAAAAGCAGCCGCAGCAGAATAAAAGACAGAGATTATAGAATTAAAGGCAGCAGCAGCAAAACATAAGGCAGAGGTAGCAAAAGAAATGAAAAAGAGACAGACCATGGTAAATCTAGTAAAATACATGTTACAACAGCAAGGAGACACTTTGTCACCTGAAATTGATGCACAACTGAAGTTTTTGGGGAATGGAACACAATAGGAATCTTTTAACAATTAAATTTTTTTTTCTTTATGAATAGTATACTTTGAGATCAAATTATTATCAACTATTTTATTTTGTCATCTATATATATGGATCATTTGGGATATCTTAGTATTGTGTTTTATGTCAAGTATTTTTTTTAATTGTAATTGCAAACATAATCAGTTAAATTAGTACGAGGCATTTAAATTAAAATATTTCATGAATGTTGATTGTCATATGAACACAAAATTTAAATAAAGTATTTGTTTGAAAAAAAGTTATTATTAGCAGCGGTTATTGTTGAATGCTACAAAATCTAATTTTTTTAAACAAATTAAATAGCAACCGTCGGAAAACGTTTCTCAACCCAGCTCTGAAAAGCAGCAGCGGTTTTCAATCGCCGCAAAACGCATCCGCCGGTAAAACGAGGTTTGGCAGCTTATTCCAGTGGTCGAAAAAAACCGCTGCTAAAAATTTGTCGGTGCCTTTAGTTTCAGCAGTAACTTAACTGTTACTGTATGTTTAGCAGCGGTTAAAAAATTGCCGCTATCTGAATTTTTAACCACCGTTATCTGCCGATCCTTTTGTAGTGACAATAGGACGTATGGTAAATTTTTAATGAACACGTATTTGAAAAATAGTTAAATTAGTATTTATATAAAAGATAAATATAATGATTGATTTAAGAATTAATTTTTTTTGTGTATATATAATTTTTCTAAATTTTTAATTACATTATTTTTGAGAAACCAATAGATTTTATTAGAATAATTGGAAAATTAATTGTTGAATTATAATACATAAGTTTTTCAATTCAACAATAGTATTTCAGACGCCAAAAGAATAATGACATTACATTATTCTATTCAACTTCAATTTCATATTTTGATATATCATTATTATATTCACTTCAAAATTAGAAAGGTCTGATACGACGATACCGCAATAGGATGAAGATTCCTACTATGAGAGTTTAGTGTCATACTATCATCCTCCGTGGAGAGAACTTTGACTAATCACGAGAACCATAAGAAGAAGAGAGATTAAAAAGTGGTCCAAGCTAAGTGGCTTTGATGAGACCTTCATGAACCTTTTTTTTGGTTGACTATTCATGAACCTTAATAACCTTTTCCTATAACAATTAAGATATTCATCCGTTTTAGAGAATTATTTTCTTTAATCAATATTTGACTAATAAAATAATAGATAAATACAAAAGGATTAAATTTTGAGTTGCTATTATAAAAAAGGTTTAACAGAAAAATATGAGTGATTGCCTTAATTATTTAGTTGAAAAAAGTTAAATTTTCCCGAATACAAAAATCATGTGAATTGACAAAATTATCCTCAAAATCTTAAAATACAATCTTCAATAAATACTACATTCATTTTTTTCTTAAAACTATTTGGGAATTGAATAGAAAAATAATATCACTTAATTATTATAGGAAAAAAGCTTAAGACCAGCAATTTTAATTTATTTTAATTAATATTTTGTAATAATAGTATAATAGTTTAGTATTATATTTTTAATTAATATTTTAAAATATTACTAATTAACTAACACTAACTGAAAATAATAAATTATACTAATAATCATATAGTATTGCTCTTATTATAAATAACACAAATATTTTAAAATTATAACACAGGTAGATAAAATATGATTATATACAATAATTTCTTCCTTGACATTTCCAAACTTTTGTTATTCCTTCTTACTATAATAAGTAAATTTCGCTTATACATTCTTTAGTTTATTCAAAAATTAGATTGGACTCTATTATGTTAGAGTATTAATTAAAAGATAGAGTAGTCTTTTTAACATAATTAGAGTTGGTTTATATATATATATATATATATATATATATATATATATATATATATATATATATATATATATATATTCTTTAGAAAACAAAAAATGTACTATTATTTTTTAATATTCAATTTATTAAGTTCATCTTCTTTTCTTTTTTTTTTAGATTATTCATCTACACTTTTTATTATGCTACTTATTCAATCTTATTATTCAAGATTATATTATGCTATTAAGAACTTAGATTCTTGAAATATTTTTTTTTCATTTTATCATAGAAATCGAACTCAATGATTCTACCACCGAAAATTTTCTACTGTCATAGCTGACAAATTAAATGAAGACAACTATTCAACCTGAAAGTATCTTGCTTTACTCACCATTTCTCCTCAATTTGTCACAGATGAGATAAAGAAAACTGCTACCGAATTGGAGGACTTCAAAAAACGACGTCTTCGAGACCTAACTCTCACTACTTGGATCGTGGCATCTATGACCACTAACTTTAAAAGCAAGGTAATACATCTCACCAGATTTCATCTGGTTTGAAAAAAATTGATGATTACCTCACCGTCGCATCCTCAGCACGCATTCAGAACCTCAAATCACAGTTTAAGTCAGTGAAGAAGACGGATACCGTATCTGATTATCTTGCTCAAATTCAAAAATTAGTAGATTTTTTGTTTGTAATTGGCTATCAAATTTATGAGGATGACCACATTCAAACTATTTTTGATGGTCTCCTAAAAGAGTACACAATCTATAATACTTCGGTAATGTCAAGATTGGGTTCCTTCAAGGTTGTAGAGGCTAAATCTTTTCTTTTGGCATTTAAAAATATGCTTGACAGATATAAGAATCCTGAAATAGCTATGTCGGTGGCCAACTTCACTCAACCCTTCAGCTTGAACAGAGGAGGAGGAGTAAGAAGAGGTAGAAATGGAAGAGGCTTTCGAGGAGGTGGCAAGTTTTGATTCATGAATCATCCCAATGTCAACTATGTGGTCGTTCTGGCCATGTGGTTTGGAACTATTATCATCGATTTGATACATCTTTTCAACTAAATTTGGCTAATTATTCTAATCAGCATCAAATACAGTATGAAAATTTTCAGCCACCACCTTCATCTTCCACCTTTCATTAACTAAGAGCTTATATTTCTACACCATCATCAGTTAGTGAAATTTCTTGGCTCTCAAATTCAGGAGTAAGTCACCACATTACTCCAGACTCAACAATTTACTCACGGCCTCTCCCATGAATCTTGATTCGGACCAATTTTATATAGGTAATGGGGTCGGTTATATCGATTTCTTCTTCAAGTTCTTCTATTCTTTTGACCTTTTTACTAACATTACTTATTGTTTGAATGATATTTTTCATGTTCCTCAAATTATGCAGAATCTATTAAGTATTTTAAAATTGTTCTCTGATAATCATGTTTATTTTGAATTCTAGCCTGATTTTTGTTTAATTCGTGACCAGGATACCAAGAATCTACTCCTACAAAGCAATGGCAAAAATAAAATTTATACCTTAGATAATTTTAGAATCCCAAGATCTTTAAATATTAATTCTGGAATTGTTTGTAATAATGTTAATGTTCAGCAGTTTCAAACTAAATCCATGGTACTCAACAATGGGCCTATTTCATGATTTTAGTAATTCACATATATTAGACTCATATTTGGATCCGGCCTTTAGTTCTCCGGTTAATAAAAATAAAGATGTGTGATTATGACACAAGAGGTGAGGCCATAGTGATATTCACATTGTTCTTACTATTCTTAATCAAACTTATAATTTTTTGGTTCTGCTGCTAAATTTCAACATGTATGTGAAATCTGCTCTATGACAAAGATGCATTGCTTACTTTTTTCTGTCTCTAAAACTTGCTATACACAGCCCTTACAACTTATTTTTGTAGATATTTGGGGACCAGCCCCCATGAACTCTAAAATAAATTTTGATACTATATATGTTTTATTAATGCATATACAAAATATACTTATCTTTATTTGCTAACTAACAAACTACAAGCATACGTTGCATTTCAAAATTATAAAGCTTTTATGGAGACGTAAAGTGGTCACAAAATCAAAGCAATACAATCGGATAAAGGTATGAATTTTTTTAAAAAAATTTTACTTTATTCTTGGTATCAGAAGGCATTTTGCACAAGCAATTTTGTGGTTATACACAACATCAACAATGAAGTGCAAAAAGAAAGCATAGACACATCATAGAGATGGACCTATTTTTACTTGCCACAGCTTCTTGCCCATGAATTTCTGGGAGAATATCTTCATTAGTGCAGTTTATATCATCAATAGACTTCTTACGAAGGTGTTGCAAGATAGAAGTCCTTACGAAATATTATTTAATAAAAAATTAACTACAATTTTTTTAAAATTTTTTGTTGTGCCGGTTACCTTTCTTAAGACCATATAATAAAGTAAAGTTTGCATATAAATTAGAACAATGTGTTTTTAGGGTATGATGCTAATCACAAAAGTGTACTTAGCAAGACATGTTAATTTTAATAAATCTGTATTTTCTTATAGTAATATTTTCGAAGTTTGATTCTTCTTCTAAAAATTTTGAATCTGTAGCATTAGTTGAGAATCCTATTTTTTATATCATTCTACCAATTAATATAGCCTCTTTTCCTCTTTTTCTCTTAATTAGTACATCATCTCATCAATCTCTTGATCAACTCCCTTGTTTAGAACAACCTACCAATTGTCCATTCACTTCTACATCTACATCAAACACTTTATCTAACAACACAACTTCACATTTAGTATCTAGTACATTAGATTTATCTATACCAATTAGGGATATTGATATTGTCTTACCTCCTATCTCTCCAACTCCAGCGCTACCTAGTAACGCTCATGCTATGGTAACTAGATCAAAATCTAGAATTACTAAACCAAGAATTTTAGCTACTATAACTACTTCCAAACTTATAATCATTGATTGATTTGATACACAACATCCCTAAAATTGTAGTTCAAACTCTAGCCTCTTCATACCGAAAACAAGCCATGAATATTGAATTTTAAGTATTTATAAAATATCAAATATGGACTCTCAAAGAACTACCCCCAAATGCTACCATCATAAAAAACAAATGGGTTTTGCCATTAAAAATGATCAATTTAAAAACATTCTAAAAGATAAAGCTAGACTAGTTGATAAAAATTTTTATCAAACAGAAGGAATAGATTATGAACAGATTTATAATCCAATTGTGAGGTTTAGCACAGTTTGAATTATTTTTAGTATTACTGTCTTTTTAGGTTGATCTTTATGATAATTTGGTTTTAATAATGTATTTTTTAATGGTAAACTAGAAGAAACTGTCTATTTAGTTAAACCACCAGGTTACTCACATTCAAATACATCCTTAGTTTGCTGTTTAAATAAGGCTTTCTATGGTTTGAAGCAAGCTCCACGAACTTGTTTTAATACTTTAGCCAAAATTTTAGCCAAATTTGGATTTAAGAATGTCAAATATGATATTTTTTGTTTATTAAATATAATTTTTTCTTTTGTTGTTTATTTAATTGTGTATGTTAGTTGATGATATTATCGTAATTGGTAATAATATGAATGAAATTAATACTCTTATATTTGATCTCAATAAAATTTTTTTTGAAAGATTTGGGACAATTCAGCTTTTTTTTGGTCTGAAAGCAAATTATTTGCCACAAGAAAATTGATTAATTACTCAATCTAAATATGCATCAGAATTATTAAAAAGATCAGTTATAGAGGACTCAAATCTCATGTCTACTCCTATGATATTTAGTCTTAAGATGTCTACCAATGACTCAAAATTCTTTGATAATTCAAAACTTTATAGGTCTATAGTAAGTGGCTTACAATATTTAATTCTTACTAGGCCAGATTTATCATACTCGATTAATAAAGTATACCAACCCATACTACACCATTAAAAGTGTGTGAAAAGAATTTTGAGATATCTAAAAGGAACTTTGAATCATGGCTTATTCTTCACAAAATCTACTAATTTTTGTCTTTTTTTTTTGCAGATTTTAATTGGATTGGTGACTTAGATGATAGAAAATTTATTACAAATTTTTGTGTGTGTCTTGGCAACAATCTAATCTTATGGAAGAGTAATAAACAAACCAAACTCAATAAGAGCAATATTGAAACAGAATACAGATCTATAGCTGCTACACAAATCAAAATTATATCTCTTCAACAGTTGTTCGAGAAGCCGCACATTCTTAAAAAAGTTTCACATATCATCTACTGTGATAACCAATTCACTTGCTTTTTAGCTGCTAATCTTGTCCTCTATAGCAGATACAAATACTTGGAGTTAAACTTACACTTTATCAAATATCTAGACAATTACAGAAAACTTTTTATCATGCATATATCTTCATCAGATCAGATCGCAAATATTCTAACTAAATTTTTCTTTTTGTCAGTATTTTAAAAATTTAGAACTAAACTAAGAGTACATGATACCTCAGTTTGAAAGGATGTTAGAGTATTAGTTAGAGAATGAAGTAATCTTTTTAACATAACTATAACTGACTTTTGTCTATGCTATATATATCATAATTTTATTCTTTAAAAAACATAGAATGTAATATCTATTAAATTTTTTTTTTTTGGATAATTCATCTGCACTCTCTTATTAAGCCACTTATTCAATCATGTTACTCAATATTCTATTATATTTGATACCAATACATTGATGAATTATTTGGTTCTTGTTTTTGCATTAGAATGCTGAGAAGTTACTTAAAAAATAAAAGAAGGATAAGAAGAGAAGTTTGTAGGAAATTAATATTGGTTGACTATGACTAATCAAATGGACCCACTATAAGCTAAGGCTGCAGGCTGATGCATAATGACTTGACGAGCACACTCTTCCCCTCAACCTTCCCCGCATTCTCCTCGCCCCACATACACCCAACCTCACTACGTACCTTTCACTCCAACCCATTCAACACAACACAAATAAACTCCCATTCCAATATTAACGCTGCTCATGTTCACTGTACAACCATATTATTATACATTCTTTTCATGAAGTAATTAAGCTTCTTCTTATTATTTTTGTTATTGTGCTTTCGATTAATTAGTTAGTAGTTACAAACAATAATATATAATGAAACGCTCTTTCCATATTCGTTCTCTTTTCTGGCTTCTACTTTTGGTTTTTCTCATTGCCACACTCCTCATCAATAACTCTCCAACAACCATCCGCATCAGAACCTTATTACTCCGCTTCCAACTGCAAGATCCCGCATTCGAAGCTGCCTTGCTTAAACACGCCGCCATCGACCCCACCGAGCCGCAATGGAACCGCGAAATCCGCAACCTCTTGGATCAAAACCACCACCACCACCACCACCAAAGATACCTGCTTCCAGAATTCCACAAAGCCCTTCGAGAATGGTTCCAGAAGAAAAAGTTGGAACCAACAAGCATCATGTCGGAGTTAACGCAACTAGTGAAAAACCCCATCGATGCTCACAAAGGTAGTAGATACTCGTCATGCGCGGTTGTTGGAAACAGCGGAATCTTGCTGAAGAAGCATTACGGAACGCTAATAGATTCCCACGAGGTGGTTGTTCGTTTGAACCACGCAAGAGTCCAAGGATTCGAGCAAAACGTTGGGTCAAAAACCAACATCTCATTCGTTAACAGCAACATCGTACATGGCTGCGCAAGAATGATTGGTTGCAAGTGCCACGGATACAACGATGACGTGGCAACGGTTATGTACATGTGCCAGCCGGCGCATTTCATGGACTACACCCTATGCAAGAGGTCCATGGGTGAACGTTCACGCTTATTGGTTGTAACGGATCCAAGGTTCGATGTTTTGTGCGCTAGAATTGTGAAGTACTATTCTTTAAGAAGGTTTGTGTTGGAGACTGGGAAGGGGTTAGAAGAGTGGGGTCCACTTCATGATGAGGCTATGTTTCATTACTCTTCTGGATTCCAAGCTGTCATGCTTGCTTTGGGTGTGTGTGACAGGGTTTCTATGTTCGGCTTTGGTAAATCGGTTAAGGCTAAGCATCATTATCATACTAACCAGAAGAGTGAGTTGAGTTTGCATGACTATGAAGCTGAATATCAATTCTATCATGACCTTGTTCATGGTTATACGCCTTTGCCTTTTCTTCAACATGATACTAAACTACCTCCTCTTGTCATGTACCATTGACAAAGCTAAGCATCATCATGAAGATTAATTCATTAGGATCTTCAAATATATTTTTGTACTCATACTGTCAAATGCACAGAAAAAGTGTAAATTATATATGGTTTACATCAATGATAATTCATACACTCTTTTGAGCCGTTTAATGATTAAGCATGTTATCTACTATGATTTTGTATATGTTAATCTCCCTTGTTGGATTCCCTCCTTCTCTTTTAAATAATGGCCATATTAGTCATATATTAAAAAAAATAAATATAAATAATTTCTAACTAGCTAACTTTAAATAATTATTAATTAATAATAATTAATTAATATAAAGTATAATTTAAAAATATTTATTAATTTATTGTTAGTTAAATTTTGTTAATTATTTAATAAAATTAATATTAAAATTAGTTATTAATATAAAATATATATTAAAAAATTAAATAATATATATTTATATATAATATATAATTTTAGTGATTAATTTTAATATTTAAATATTTTTTTTTTAAAAAGAAGGTTCAATTTGTTTACCCGGATTGCTAACAAGATTCTTTTATGATAGCTGATTAATATAGATTTTCATCCATGTTGGGTCCACATAATATAATGGTTGCGTTTCAATTTTGCTTGCTTTGATTGGTAGAGAAGCTCAAGTTAAAAGGGAATATACTAAGTTTGAAGCCGGTCGTATGGCTGCATTGTGAGGATCACCATTCACCAACATAGTGGGCTCCACAATATCATCGGATCCACATCCACTATATATTTGGATTTTTTTTTAAATAAATAAAATAAATATTTTAATTATAAATATACGTTAATATAAGGATATTTATCAATTTTCATCAAGTATATGTAAATAAGATAACTTTGATCATATTTTATTTACACTATAAATGAGATAAGACATAAAAACATAACAACATATTATATTTATAAACGTGATACGTAAAAATTAGCTTTTTAGTCATATCTCGTTTACTCTAAAAAAAATATATGAAAGTAAAAAAACGTTTACACAATAAACAAGATAGAATAGGACAAAAATCAAATCCTTATAAAAAGATCAAAAAATCGTTGGTATTCTACAAAAGTCTCTCAATTCTTCTTTCTCTTCCGCTTTTCTTTGAAAAACTTAGCAAAAATGTCTAGTGAGAATGGTTTCTTTGTTGTGATGGTGTATCCCAATTGTCAGATGAAAAACAGTGACAACGGGATTATATTTGAGTGTGAGAGTCCTGCATTATTCCGAACTCGAAGAGCGAATTCTTTGTTCAGGTTAAAGAGCATGATATTGACGCACGTCAGCGGTGGTGAGAAAAAAGAGGTTGGTAGAGTTAGGTATAGGATGCTAGCATCGATGGAAAATGGTGTATTTCGGTTTCGTCTATTCTAGTTCGATGGCGATGAGCATGTGCGCCTAATGTTTGACGTGCACGGCAGAATTATCATTGAACAAGTGATGAAACTTTTTGTGAAAATTCGTGATGTTGGTGGTGGTGGTGCTGACGGCTCGAATTTTGCACCGGACGAACCTCTACTCGCACCACAACCGTTGTATTGTGCTAGTCCAGTCCAGGACATGGACATTAAGTATGAGGAATCTGACGAAGAATACGTTAACGATAGCCAAGAAAGTAGTTCCTTTGACGATGACGACGACAATGAGTTCATACCTGAGGCTTATGTGAGTGGATCAGTTCGATATTTTTTGCCTGCCCCGCGTCCAATTCCAGAGTTATCATCTGTACCCAACCACTACCATACATTGGATTTGGATGCGATGCATGAGAAAACTCTGTTTTCGAATATGGCGGGTCGACGATTACAACACCGACAGTGGTATGGAGTTTCAGGTTGGTCACAGATTCAGGAGCAGAGAGGCAGTGCTGCAAGGTGTGTAGAATTACAACATTTGGAGAAGTGTCGAGCATCAAGTAGTCAAGTAGGACCGGTTAAAGTACCACGTACGTTGCCTGCAATTTATGAATGGTTTGTCTTTGGAGTCTCCGTATCGCCCTCCGATAGAGTCTTAGATATTGGTGAGTGTTATTGTATTTTAATTCATTATCTTCTTTGTCGTTCTTATTTTGGTTAAATTTTAATTTGACTATATGTAAAATGGTTAGGGAGGTGCGTAAATTTATCGGAGCACACACGTGTCTGGCCCCCACCATGTCACAGGATTACCGACAGCTGGACAGTAATTTCATATGCAGAATCATCCTGCCACTTATACAGTCTAGTCCATCAGAGACCATTCTTGTTCTACAGGCACAGTGAGACAGAGCTATCACTTCAAGTCATCGTACAGGAAGGTTTGGATGGCAAAACAAAAGATAATTGCGTAGATATATGGTGATTAGGAGGAGTCATGGTTCTTCTTCCTTACCAATTTGAGACGCCATGTGACACCGCAAGAAGAGCTACTGATTATATTTGATAGATCCCAAACAATCAAGGCTGCACTTAGAGCTGATGACGGCCTCTAGAAGCCTCCTAGGGTATTTCCATGCGTATTGTGTGAGGCACATGGCTACAAACTTAATGTCTCAATTCACGTCAGCCGAGGACAAGTGGTATCTCATGAATGTTGCATACAATCCTAGCAAATGCTGGGTAATGTGGTATATGGATACTCTGAGGCCGTTATCGCGTGAGATGGCTAATTGAGCCGGTAGATTTAATAAAAAAATATGGTTGCAACTTTATGATGGTGAACGTCAGTTTGGGCACATGAAAACTAACCTATCCTCCCCGGATAGATGTCTAACCTGGCAGGCCTGCTGGTACCAGACCCAGTACTCCTGCATCGGCTTGTCCTCAGTGGTAGGCTGAATGGAGATCATGTGGCCCCCCTCAAATCAGACTTTAAAACCATCATTCCACTCTTGAAAGAGAGTAGGCCACCATACATCATTTTCCCATCCAGTAGTGGTCAGAAACCTGTTGACATTAATCAGATCGCCAGAAACTGACTGCTTACTCCGAACTGTCATTTCACCCAATCGGCTTGGTAAAACTCCACAATATAAAAGCATACCAGGGAGATAACAGACAACCAAGTTTTCCACTCTCCTGCGGACCACACCAATTCCGGAGTAATGTCATACAATCTGGATTCGACATACGGCATCCACCGAAACTGCATAACCGAGTGTCATAAGCACATCAGAAGTAGTTCATACGATAATCGTACTCAAACGTTTCATATTTAAGTAAGTAAAAGATAAGGGTATACCTCATATAAGTACAGCCGATCTAGCGGCGTCCACCAATGGAAGACTCTCTATGCATGGTGTTCCCTAGTCTACTGGGTCATCCCGATCAACCTGTTAACATACACAGTAATCAAATTGTGTCAATTCGTGCAGGTAGAACTTGAATTGAATAAATAGAAATTGACAGGAACATTAAACGATAACAATTACCTAAGTGTTAGGAAAAAGGTCGGAATCTGCCTCTCTAATAGACACCACTGTAGAATTCTATGGTATATCCACGAGACTAGCAGCGGTGTACATCCGGCTATGTTTGTAGTGTCACGATGTGCTGCATGGCACAAGGAGTAATATATCCATGCAAGCACAGCAGACTCCACGACAGACCACTGCACCTCCCGAAGTCAGCCAACAGTAGCAACCATCTGATATACACCTGATTGTTGGACTTGTCGGTCATCAGGTAACCATCGATCAATAGCATAATGTAATGCCTAGTGTACTGTCAGAGCGTAGCTAGATCTGTGGTACTCGGAGGCATGTGGTGAACTATATTCCGAAGCCATGTTATCTTGATGCTGAAGGACTCCTTCCTCTGGACACCCTGCTGCAGACTGTGTAGGGGGTCTGACACCCAAGAGCTTCTCTACGTATTCCCATATCGGTCGCTGGTAAAAAGTTTGAAAGTCACGTAGACACCCACCCACTGGCTCCCCGTGTCGAGGTGGTACACAACGTCCTGCAAGGTGATGGTGCACTCATCCCACGACGGGTTGTGGGTCTCTGTACGCCATCGCTCTACGAATGCAGTGATTAGATAGTTGTCAAAGACAAAGTCCCTGAGCTACACCATGTCGCCGAACCCAGCCTCCCTTAGGTAAGAGACGATGGCGTCTGGGGGTGCAATTGTGTGACTAACCCACTGATAAACCCCATTTTGAGGGTTTATCTTGTGTTGATTTCAGGGGTTTTATCAATGATTCCACACACTTTCTATATGAAAATACAAGATTTTGTGTTCCTTTCCTAGTTTTGCCCCATGGATGAAAACATGCTTATTTTGCACTAAAATAGATACATTTCTAATCTTCTCTTGATGCCATTCGATGCCATGACCTGTGTGTTAAGTGGTTTCAGAATATAGGGCAGGGATGAACCGGAAGAGAGAAGGAGGACGGGTGCAAAGGAAGGGAGCATGAGAATTGAGCCTTGGAAATCTCAGCATGGGCGCGTGAGCGCACTTGACGCGTCCGCGTGGATAGAGCAACTAGAAGCCGAAGCCAAGAGCCAAGCCACGAGCCGGTTTGCGTAGCGGCTAAGCCATGATCTTCATGGGCGCGCACGCGTACATCACGCCTCCGCGCACATTACAAGATGCTTCGGTGGTGCGCGCGCGCGTACCTTGCGCGTGCGCGCCGATGTTCGAATATGATTTTTTTTTAAGAAGCCACGTGACTTAGGCGTGGAGGTAGTTGAGAATCCCATTTTGGGGAAATGCCTTGGCGGGAAAAGCTTAAGAAGACCAAAGGAGCAAGGGTTAGGGACTTTTAGTTCATTTTCTAGATTTGAGATATTTTTTTGAGGGGGATAGTTAGTTACACTCTTGGAGAAGGAGAGAGAGACTCCAAGCTTTCGCTAGGGTTCATCTTCATCCAATTTCTGAAATTTCAATCACTCTTTGGTGAGATCCATTGCAATTCTCACTTCATTTTGTTCATGTCATAGATCTTCTTCTCCAATTTCAAGTAGTAGTTGTAATTGCTCAATTCTCATAGATCTAGAATTCAACTTTGTAGTTTTGGATTTTATCAATACCTTGAGAATTTGATTTTCATTGTTATTCTTTGACAATTGTTGTTAGTTCCTTGTGTTGCAATACTTTCAATTCTACTTTTCTTCTCATTTTACTATGACTTTCTTTCTTGCTCATCAAATGTTTGATAAAATGTCAACACTAGTTATGGAGTAGAAATTTCTCACTTGGCATAGGGTTGGGCCATTAGAAGAAGTTGAATAGTTGTGTCAATTGTTGATTTGGAATTAGGGATTGCTAATTGACTTGGAGTGCACTAAAGCTAGATTCCCATGAGGTGAAGCTAGGACTTGTGACTCAAGTTGATTATTTTCATTTGACTTTCCTCTATACCTAGGGGATAACTAAATGAGGCATGGCCTAATTGTTGTCATCATTGAAAGAACTATAAGGATAGAAATTCTAATGCCAACCCTAAGCCAAGTCTTTTAATGATTGATTGTTTGTTTCCTATTACTTTGCTAAAACCTTCAAAGAATCCTAACAAGGCTTTCTAATCAATAAGATGCACACTTTGGCAATTCCAAGGGAGGACGACTCGGGAGACTAGTACTCTCGGATATAGACTGTAGGATTGTTTGGTACGAAATTTAAGTGTCGATTAGACTATACTCACGATCATATTCATCTTTGAATTCTAAATCGGCATGCTAAATTTTGTTTATCAAAATGGTGCCGTTGCCGGGGAATTTGCTTAGTGTGCCATGTTATTGTTTGGAATAGTGTGTATATATGTACATAGTTGCATTTCATTGTAAATTGTTCAAGTGACTAACCCCTCATCGTTACCATGAATTTCATTTTCCCTTCATTGCATGACGCGTTCACAACCGAATCCGAGCTTAGTCCCTTTTGATCCGGAAATAGAACGAACTTTGTTCATATTAAACAAGCTCGGAGGCGGCTAAAGTTTGGGAAAGGTGAAGAGGTTTTCACCACCTCAACCACCTTACTAAAAGTGAACATTGAACCGTCACTCAAAGAAGGCATTAGTCATCCTTCCATCAATCTCATTAACAATTCTTCTTTTGTTTTAGGTACTAATACCATGGATGCTCCGAGGAGAGTTACCATCAAGGAAGCGGGTGCACCGGATTATGTCCTTCAACCCCTTCATGTAACTCACCCCAACTTAAATGCAAACTTTGAATTGAAGACCGCTTTAATCAACCTCCTACCCAAGTTTCACGGGCTTCCCACACAAGACCCTATTCGACATCTCAAGGACTTTCATCGCATATGCTCAACTACTAGACGGGAAGGATCCGATGAAGTTGCTATATGGTTGTTTGCTTTCCCTTTCTCTCTTGAAGACAAGGCTAAAGAATGGTTCTACACTCTATCTAGTGAAGTCACCTCCGATTGGGACCTACTTAGAAGGAGATTCTTGGATAAATTCTTGCCCCCGGAGAAGATGGATAGGCTAAGGAAGGAAATGTCTTGTATTGTGCAAGGTGAGACGGAACCACTATACGAGTATTGGGAACAGTTTCACAAGCTACTAGACGCATGCCCTAACCACATGCTTGACACTCAAGTATTGCTTGGATACATATGTCAAGGGATGCGAGAGCAAGATAGAACTCTCTTGGACACCTCTAGCAATGGTTCCTTGTCCAAATATAAAACAGCGGAGGAGGCATGGCAACTTATCATTTACTTAGCCGAATCCAATCAACATATGAGACGAAGAGTCAACCGCCCAAGGACCGTGAATGAGGTATCAACTAGTAGTGAAACCATCGCTCTAACTCAATCCTTGAGCGAGATGACATCTATCTTGAGGCAACTCCAACTGAACCAACAACAACCACAACAACCTCAATCATACCAACAACACCCTCCACCACCTCAACAACATAACCAACAATTGGTTCCTCAAAAAGTATGTGGCATTTGTTCTTGCTACTCCCACTACACGGATGAGTGCCCAAGCCTTCAAGAAGATAACACCTTGGCGGCCACCCATAATTTCTATGACCGCCCCAATCAAGGGTACTACCAAGGCGGTAATCCTAACCAATGGCACCCTTATCAAGGAGGAAGCTACAATCAAGGGAGTGGATACCATAATCAAAATTGGAGAGACAACCATCAACAAGGGAATAGGGACAACAACAACAATGGAGGAGGTCAAAGATGGAGCAACAACTCACAAAATTTCTCACAAAACCGACCATACAACTCACAAAATCAACCATACAACCAACAAAACCCACAAAGAAACTACCAAACATACCAACCACCACATCAAAGACCACCACCCAACCAATCACAAACTCCTCAACTCACATATGCAACCACCCCCTCCAACCAAGACGAAACACTCCGGACCATTATCCAAGGCCAAAAGGAACTACAAAACACACTTGCTTCCGGTCTCACCGGCCTCACGTCTACACTACAAGCTCTTCTTGCACGCATGGATACACCATCAAATCCCACTCCTCAACCCCCAATCCAAAGCGTCATTCCCTCTCAACCTCAACCAAATCCAAAGGGGGGCATCAATGCCATCACCCTTAGATCCGGAACACAACTAAAAGAGAAGGAAGCAAAGGACTCAAATCCTATCACAACCGCTCAAGAGGGGGAGAGAATAGACATAGAAGAGATAGTGGAAGAGGAGACACCACAAGTCATAGTTGAGGATGAAACCCAATCAATAAGGGAGACACCCAAGGTCAAGAGAACCTTGGAAGAAGAAATTGCTCAACCACTCCCATTTCCAACACTTGCAAAGAAAGCGAGAAAGCGCATAGAACTCGACCCCAAAATGGTAGAAATGTTCAAGAAAGTTAAGGTAACCATCCCCCTCTTTGATGCTATCCATCAAGTTCCTAGATATGCAAAATTTCTCAAAGATCTATGCATAAACAAGGATAGAATTCTTGAATTGGAAACCATCCCATTGGGGAGTTCTATTTACGCTTTAATGGGAGCATTGCCCGAGAAGTGTGATGATCCGGGCCCTTGTATGGTCACTTGCACCGTTAATGGAGTTCAATTTATAGATTGTATGTGTGACCTCAGAGCATGTGTTAGCATCATGCCACTCTCCGTCTACCGGGTATTGAAGTTGCCACCACTAAAAAGGTCGACGGCAAGATTTGTCCTAGCGGATAAAAGCATAATAACCGTGACGGGTGTTGCGGAAGACGTATTGGTGAATATCAAAGGGTTGGTGTTTCCGATTGACTTCTATGTCCTTGAAATGCCATCAAGCGAGACCGAGAGAGCATCATCTATCCTACTTGGAAGACCATTTTTGAGAACTTCTAGATTTAAGCTTGATGCCTACTCGGGGAACTACTCATTTGAAATAGATGGGAGAATTGTAAGTTTTAGCCTAGAAGAAGCAATGAAGCATCCACCGGAGAATCACTCTCTATTTCGGTGTGACCCAATTGATAACATGGTTGCCGAAGTGCACCTTACAAAGTTAGATGAGAAGTACATGGTTGAAGAAGCAAATGAAAGTTCAAGCGAACTAAACACCACACACCATACAAACCATCCGAAAACTCAAACTTCAAAGAATGACAAAAAGATGGAATTGAAGCCACTACCACCCCACTTAAGGTACTCATACCTTGATGAAGCCTCAAAGCTCCCCGTGATAATTGCAAAAGAGTTAACTCCTCAACAAGAAGAAAAATTGCTAGATGTATTGAGGAAAAACAAAAGGGCAATTGGGTGGAGTTTGGCAGATCTAGTGGGAATAAGCCCCCAAGTATGCGAGCACTGCATATTTCTTGAAGAAGGAGCAAGACCGGTCCGACAACCTCAAAGGAGACTTAATCCAACCATTCTTGAGGTTGTGAAAAAAGAAGTCACCAAGCTACTTGAAGCGGACATCATCTATCCTATCTCGGATAGCGAGTGGGTAAGCCCGGTCCAAGTAGTGCCAAAGAAGTCCGGGGTGACAACAATAAAAAATGAAAGTGGTGAACTTATAGCAACAAGAGTGCAAAATTCTTGGAGAGTATGCATAGACTACCGAAGATTGAATGCGGCCACAAGAAAAGATCACTTTCCAATACCATTCATTGATCAAATGCTTGATCGATTAGCCGGTAAATTATATTATTGTTTTCTTGATGGTTACTCCGGTTACTTCCAAATTCACATTGCTCTAGAGGACCAAGAAAAAATCACATTTACTTGCCCCTTTGGAACGTATGCTTACAAGCGTATGCCGTTTGGCCTATGCAATGCACCGGCAACGTTTCAAAGATGCATGATGAGCTTATTTGCGGACTTTCTAGAGCAATCTATGGAAGTTTTCATGGACGACTTTAGTGTGTACGGTGATTCATTTGAGCATTGCTTAGGTAACCTTGAAAAAGTCTTAGAGAGATGCACCAAAACAAACCTTGTCTTAAATTTCGAAAAATGTCATTTCATGGTAAAACAAGGCATTGTTTTGGGACACATAGTCTCAAAAGAAGGTATCTCCGTAGATCCGGCAAAAATAAATGTCATATCTAGTTTACCTTACCCCTCCTCCGAGAGGGAAGTCCGCTCTTTTCTTGGACATGTAGGATTCTACCGGAGATTCATCAAAGACTTTAGCAAGGTGGCTTTACCTCTCTCTCGACTACTACAAAAGGACATGGAATTTGAGCTGAGCAAGGAATGTATGGAAGCATATGACAAACTTAAAGTAGCATTGACACAAGCTCCTATTGTGTGAGGACCAAATTGGACTCAACCATTTGAAATCATGTGTGATGCTTCGAATTACGCGATAGGAGCCGCGTTAGCACAACGCGAGGGTAAGATTCCCTATGTCATAGCTTATGCTTCCAAAACATTAGACGGAGCCCAATCCAACTACACTACTACCGAAAAGGAACTCCTAGCTATTGTTTTTGCTTTGGACAAGTTCCGAGCCTATCTTCGTGGTTCCAAGGTTGTAGTGTACTCGGATCACGCGGCACTAAAGTATTTGTTGGCCAAAAAGGAATCAAAACCGAGATTAATTCGTTGGGTGCTTTTGTTACAAGAATTTGACTTGGAGATCAAGGATAGGAGTGGTTCCCAAAACCTAGTGGCGGACCATCTAAGTCGTCTCGAACACACAAAAGGCGACACCACTCCTATCAATGACTCCTTCCCTTTAGACGCTTTGCACGCAATCTCGGAAATAGTTCCTTGGTATGCCCCAATAGCAAACTACTTGGTTTCACGCACTTTCCCGCCCAATCTCAACAAACACAAAAAGGATAAGCTGAAAAGGGAATCCAAATACTATGTTTGGGACGATCCCTATTTGTGGAGGTGTGGAGCGGACCAAATAGTGCGACGGTGCATACCTCAAACCGAATTCCAAGCAATCTTGGACGCTTGCGATGCTTCCGAAGGAGGTGGCCACTACAGCCCCCAAAGAACGGCAAGAAAGGTCCTTGATTGCGGATTTTGGTGGCCAACTCTTCTCAAAGATGCTTCTCTCTATTGCAAATCTTGTTCCCAATGCATTCGGTTTGGAAATATTTCCAAGAAGGACGAAATACCCCAACAAAATATGCTTTTTTGTGAAATCTTTGACGTATGGGGAATCGACTTCATGGGACCATTTCCAAATTCCAATGGCTTTCTCTACATCCTGTTAGCCGTCGATTATGTGTCAAAATGGGTGGAGGCAATCCCCACCCGAACGGATGTCGCTCATGTTGTTTATTCTTTTGTGAGGAACAATATCATTTGTCGCTTTGGCTCCCGAAGAGCAATCATAAGTGACCAAGGGTCCCACTTTTGCAACAAAAAAATGGACGGCCTCATGAGAAAATATGGCATCATACAAAAAGTCGCCACGGCTTACCACCCTCAGACAAATGGCCAAGCCGAAGTTTCTAACCGGGAAATCAAACATGTGTTGGAAAGGATTGTGAAGCCGAATAGGAAGGATTGGAGCACTAAACTCTCTGATGCACTTTGGGCCTATCGAACGGCTTACAAGACAGCTATTGGCATGAGCCCCTTTCGGCTTGTATATGGTAAAGCATGCCACTTACCGGTAGAGATTGAACACAAAGCTTATTGGGCCGTAAAGGAATGTAATATGAGCTTGGGTGGGGCCGGAGTAGAGAGAAAGCTTCAATTAGCGGAATTGAAATGTTTGAGATTAGAAGCTTATGACAACTCTAGACTTTACAAGAAAAAGATGAAAGCCATCCATGACAAGAACATTAGGAGAAGAGAATTCTGACCCGGTGAACTAGTCCTTCTCTACAACACAAGGTTGAGATTACTACCCGGAAAGCTTAGATCAAGATGGGATGGACGCTACCAAGTGGAGAAAGTAGAACCTTATGGGGTCTACCACTTGCGCCACCCATCAAGTCCGGACATTTTCAAGGTAAACGGGCACCGTCTCAAATTGTATCATGGTGAGCAAAGAAAGAACTCCAAGGAATTTGAAGTGTTCCTCTTGAGGGATGCACCTCTTGAACAAGAACTTTGAGCTATTGAAAGTCCAACTTAAGGACGGTAAACAAAAGTGCTAGGTGGGAGACACCCCACCATGGTAAGATGTTCCTTTGTACACTTGCTTAAACACTTGACTTCATTTGTTAGCTAGATTTCAATTCTAATTCTGCTTCATTTGTTAAGTTCATTGGTAGTTTATCAAGTTAAAAACACCCTTCTTTAGTGCTTAAATGGCTGACTAGGGGGGTTGGAATGCTATAAGTGGTGTGAAAGTATGCAAAATTTTGAAAAGGCAGCCTTCTGCGCGTGCGCGCCCTTGAGGCATTTGCCGACCACCCACGCGGACGCGCACCGTGTGCGGACGCGTGGGTTGCGAAAAACACCCCTCTATATATTTACCCGAGAGTTATGCCCGCACCATGCCAGCGCCATGCCTGAAGCATAGGCCACTCACGCATGCGCGCACATGGCGCGTACGCGCGCTTGGCGCGTACGCGCGCTTGGCGAAATCTGCAGATCGACGCGCTAGCGTACCATGCGTGTCCGCGTTGATCACCTTGTTGCACTCCTGGTACTTATTCCAGAGAGTTAGGCCACTCTCGGGACCGCACTAAGCCACCAGCCCAGTACCTCTGCCGCGTGCGCGCACCTGGCGCGCACGCGTCCATACACTAGCAACACAAGGTGCGCGCGCGCGCCTTAGCCGCGCACGTGTCCCTTGTTCTGCACTCTCCTCTAGGCCACTCCACAGAGAGTTAGGCCCACCCCAGGCCCATCTCATGCCTGGGGCATAACCACGTTGACGCGTGTGCGCACCGTGCGCACGCGCGCCAATAGCCCTGCAGCCAACTTCTGGTACCTCGTCCAGAGAGTTGTGCCACCTCTATGCCACCCCTATGCTGACAGCCAAAGTGTATGGGCGCGTGCGCGCGCGCGCCCCCACTCCACCTCGCTCCCTTGCGCGAGCGCGCACCGTGCGCGCACGCGCGCACCGTGCGCGCACGCGCGGGTGATCGACGCCAACTTAAGAGGGAGCTTACTTGCCCCCTTCATTCTTCTTCTCCCTTCCCTCTTCTTCTCATTCTCTCTACTACCCATCCACTTACTACCATCTCTTCTTCCAGTCAACCACCTCCCACCACCTACCTCCGGTGGCCCCACATCACCCCTCCACCCTCCATCACTCCACTCTACAACTTCTTCTTTCATATCCTCTTCCATCTCTCAAGGTACTATACTAAGCTACCCTCTTACTCCACCTATCTCTTTTGATTCTTAATCATTTAGTTTCATTTTCTTTTAGGTAGCTTCTTTCCTTCCCTCCTCCCTCTTTTTAGTTACTTCTTTAGAGTGTTTTTGTTTTTCTTTTCGTTTCTCTTTTTTTTTTCAATTTAACTCTTCATAGGCATTTGGGTCTCAACTTCTCTTGCATTGGTAGATGAGATGTGTTGCGTGATTTTCTTACACCCATTGTGCACTGTAGTCATTAATAATGGATTGTGGAATGTTACATTGCTTTCACCTTCTTCTAATCACATACTACAAAAAAGGATGCACGCCAAGTGTTCAACGAAAGGCATACTTGAGTTTTGAGTTCATTTTGACTAAATTGCCTCTCAATAAATCACTTTTGCGTGCATCCCCACATTCTCCAATCCATTCACTCACCTTTTCTTAACTTGCTTTCCACTTGTGGTCTTTAAGGGCGTATGCTTCTCATGCTTTTTACTTGCATGCTTAATCTACCCTTGCACCACACGCAATTGATTTGCCTTGCTCTTCACATGTTATCTTAGTTACATATTGCAGCTGTCATGTAATAATGATACCCACATTCTATGGCCCAACTTTTCATTGCATCATCACATTTAATTACTCTTCTTTGGGTTTGACGTTATCCCCTTTCTTTGATATCACAGGATGGTAATCAAAAAGAACAAAGGGAAGGCTCCGAAGAAGCCAGCTTCCAATAAAGCGCGCCAAGAACTAACGGCCAAGCCACTCTTAAAAAAGACTAAGGGCCCCGTTGATGTTCTAGAGAAGGACAACCCTCCAAAGGATTCAAACAAGTTCCCCAACCGCTACTGCGAACTTGTTTACTCAAGAATGATTGAAAGGAATTATCACCTGGAACCCCTCCTAGTCCTACCGGCTCACCTCAATCCGATTGTGATGCCACGCATTGACCGGAGGCATTGGAGGTTCCTCTTGAGGCAACCAAAGGAGGCCAATCTCTCATGGGTGGTGGAATTCTACTCCAACTACCACTCACCCCTTCTCACATCAATATTTGTGCACCGGAAGCAAGTGCCAGTCACAGTGGAAACCATCCGAGAAGTCCTTGGGATTGGGCCGTTGACGGACGGATATGATGCTTACCAAGAAGTCTTGGCCACATGCGATGACCGTGCATTCGATTGGGGTGCGATCCTCCGCGTAATTGCTTTACCCGACGCTTATTGGATTCGGGGGACCATAAAGCAAAGACCAAAGGGTTTAGATGTCCGCCACCTCACTCAAGAAGCCACGGCATGGGCCCAAATTCTAGCTCACTACGTGCTCCCAAGCACCCATGGGTCATCCATTACCGCCGAGCTTGCCTTATTAATATGGTGCATCCTAACCGAGAAACCGGTCGACATTTCGCATGCCATCCGCCAATCCATGGGGCGGATTCATGCCAAGAGAAATCTACCATTCCCCGCTATGGTGACCGAATTAGTTGCAAAGGCCGGCGTCAACCGAGAGGCTAAAGATAGGAGAACCTCAATTCCGGTCGAAGGTGATGTCATTCTGACCAAGAGATGCCTCAAGCCTCCGGAATTCACCAAGGACATTGGCCTACCCACACCAACTCGCAACACTACCACATCATCTACACCACAAAAATCAGCCACCCAACGCCTTGAAGACCTTCACAAGAAGTTGGACCGTTATGAGAGGCGTAACCAACGCCGATATGCTCATGTGAAGAGACTTCTAAGCGTAGTCACTCCACCTATGGAGGAACCAGATATCTCCACATCCACCGCAACTTCAAGCGGAGATAGCGATGACATTGAGGATGAGGGACACTCGGGACTCGACCACCCATTGCGCCTAACCTATAGCACGGAGGACCGTGCTAAGTTTTAAGTGTGGGGAGGTCGGCCGACCGATCTCCGTAGGTAACATCCAAATAAATTCTTGTTCCTTGAAATCCTTTGTAATTAGGATAGTTTGCATGATTAGGTTTTAGTTGACACCATTCGCATGATAAGTTTACTTGGTTGGAACAATAAAACTCTTTCTTAGGAAACCAACACTTTGGGGCAATCATGGCATTGCCAATTTTAAACACTTTGATGCTAAATTTGCATGAAGAATTATATTTTGGAACATGGATTTTGAGTTAAGAACACAAGCTAGTGAGTTTTGAGCCTAATTGCGTGGTCACATCTTATAACCACTTATTCTCCTTCTTGTGAGCATTATTCTCTTTCTATGATTGTAATCCTCGATTTGTTTTGATTCTTTATATCCATTATTTTGTGTATTCGTGTATTTATGTGATTGAGGCCATCATTTCATTATCTCACTTACCCAAATAGCCTTACCTTTTATCCTCCTTTTTTAGCCATATTTGAGCCTACGATTAACCCACTTTGTTCTTAATTTAGCACATTACAAGCCTTAAAGCGGAAAAACAATGAATGTCCTTAATTTGGATCTTTGATTAGCTTAGGCTAGAGTGTGTGAGTATCATTCAAGTGTGGGAACCTTGGGACATTGGGTGAATAAAAGGGTATTTTGATTGTTATTGAAAATATTGGGAATTGGGTACATACTCATGTATTGATCAAATGTAAAACCTTATGCATTGATGTTCTTGTATATAGGAAGAAAAAAAATGAATGAGAAAAAAGAAAAGAAAAGAAAAGAAATAAATATGCGAAAGAAAAAAAATAGAAAAAGAAAGAAAAGAAAAAAAAAAGAGAAAAGAAAGAAATAAAAAGGGGACAAAATGCCCCAAAGCAAAGTGTAGCTCAATAAAATCAATGCATAAGTGTTGTGAAGTGAAAAGAAAGTGCATGAGTATGTGAAAAAGTGAAGGATGGGTAGCTAGGTTAGCACTTAATTGTATAGGTTATTATATAGGTTAGGCGGGAAGTTTAAGCTTATCAAAGATTCAAATTTCAAACTCACTTAACCAAATAGGCATCCTACCTTAACCCTAGCCCCATTACAACCAAAAGAAAAGACCTCATGATAATTGTATGCATGCATTGAATAATTGTTGATTGTTAGAAGAAGAACAAATCTTGGAAAGCATGATTAGGGGAGAATTGAGTGAATCAACCCCAAACACCGAGCGACTAGAGTGCAAACACTTCCGGTGAGGGTTCGATGCTCAATCCATTGATTCCCGGCTCTCACGAGCATTCCTCATGCAATTGCATATATCGCAGTTGATGCTTAAAATTGGCAAGTCCCATACATTGACCACCATCGTGTCCCATATGCTCGCATATATCATGGGAAGGTTGATTTGTTCCTAACCAAGTAGATAATAGCATTAGTCATAGTTGCATTCATATAAGTAGGTTGCACCTCATGAGTCTTATACTTTTGTGATCCCTCAGTCTTCTGTGTTTCTTTTACATTTCTCCAAGCATGAGGACATGCTAGAATCTAAGTGTGGGGAGGTTGATAAACCCCATTTTGAGGGTTTATCTTGTGTTGATTTCAGGGGTTTTATCAATGATTCCACACACTTTCTATATGAAAATACAAGATTTTGTGTTCCTTTCCTAGTTTTGTCCCATGGATGAAAACATGCTTATTTTGCACTAAAATAGATACATTTCTAATCTTCTCTTGATGCCATTCGATGCCATGACCTGTGTGTTAAGTGGTTTTAGAATATAGGGCAGGGATGAACCGGAAGAGAGAATGAGGACGGGTGCAAAGGAAGGGAGCATGAGAATTGAGCCTTGGAAATCTCAGCATGGGCGCGTGTGCGCACTTGACGCGTCCGCGTGGATAGAGCAACTAGAAGCCGAAGCCAAGAGCCAAGCCACGAGCCGGCTTGCGTAGCGGCTAAGCCATGATCTTCATGGGCGCGCACGCGTACATCACGCCTCCGCGCACATTACAAGATGCTTCGGTGGTGCGCGCGCGCGCCGATGTTCGAATATGATTTTTTTTTAAGAAGCCACGTGACTTAGGCGTGGAGGTAGTTGAGAATCCCATTTTGGGGAAATGCCTTAGCGGGAAAAGCTTAAGAAGACCAAAGGAGCAAGGGTTAGGGACTTTTAGTTCATTTTCTAGATTTGAGATATTTTTTTGAGGGGGATAGTTAGTTACACTCTTGGAGAAGGAGAGAGAGACTCCAAGCTTTCGCTAGGGTTCATCTTCATCCAATTTCTGAAATTTCAATCACTCTTTGGTGAGATCCATTGCAATTCTCACTTCATTTTGTTCATGTCATAGATCTTCTTCTCCAATTTCAAGTAGTAGTTGTAATTGCTCAATTCTCATAGATCTAGAATTCAACTTTGTAGTTTTGGATTTTATCAATACCTTGAGAATTTGATTTTCATTGTTATTCTTTGACAATTGTTGTTAGTTCCTTGTGTTGCAATACTTTCAATTCTACTTTTCTTCTCATTTTACTATGACTTTCTTTCTTGCTCATCAAATGTTTGATAAAATGTCAACACTAGTTATGGAGTAGAAATTTCTCACTTGGCATAGGGTTAGGCCATTAGAAGAAGTTGAATAGTTGTGTCACTTGTTGATTTGGAATTAAGGATTGCTAATTGACTTGGAGTGCACTAAAGCTAGATTCCCATGAGGTGAAGCTAGGACTTGTGACTCAAGTTGATTATTTTCATTTGACTTTCCTCTATACCTAGGGGATAACTAAATGAGGCATGGCCTAATTGTTGTCATCATTGAATGAACTATAAGGATAGAAATTCTAATGCCAACCCTAAGCCAAGTCTTTTAATGATTGATTGTTTGTTTCCTATTACTTTGCTAAAACCTTCAAAGAATCCTAACAAGGCTTTCTAATCAATAAGATGCACACTTTGGCAATTCCAAGGGAGGACGACTCGGGAGACTAGTACTCTCGGATATAGACTGTAGGATTGTTTGGTACGAAATTTAAGTGTCGATTAGACTATACTCACGATCATATTCATCTTTGAATTCTAAATCGGCATGCTAAATTTCGTTTATCACCCACCTAGGTAGTAGCAGGCAAGACCTCTGTTTAAAAGAAAAACTTTTAAAAACATTCGATTCCAAACTAAGTTCTCTAGCATGTCCAAATTTATTCTAACAAATCTAAAGTGCAACTCAAATAAATATCACAACATGATAAACATGATACAAAATCAATACTTAAAAATCCTCTTTGAATTAAAAAAAGATATTTACTAACAAAAACATTTAATTAACTAATCAAATCAAACTAATTATTTATTTAACTTTCACTATGAGTAAATTATACACCTAACTCATGTTACTAACTTGTCAACTAATCTAAACTGTTATCTCAATATCATCCAGTCTACTCATGTGTTAAAACACTAACTCTATAAAAGTTCTCAAAATAAAATCGCATACACTTATTAAATTAAACAATAAAGATAACACTAACCTCAAAGTCGATAGCTTCCGCAATTTGTCAAGTAGCGTTGAGGCGGTTGATGTCAGAGTCCCGTGCATCCGTGCGTGCCATAACATCGAGGGAACTAATAAATATCAAGAAATCAGTGCAGGAAAGAGAGAAATGTGGGAGAAATGTGGAGTCTAAGGGCTTTGAACGACTTCAATTTATAGTCGTTCTCTGTACTTATCTCATTTACACGGTAAACGAGATAAGGCTCGTGTCATATCACGTTTGTAAACGGGATACGTTGTCACATTTTTGTGTCTTATCTCGTTTATAAACGAAATAAAAAAACTTGATGAAAATCGATAAATACCCTCAAATTAACATATATTTGTAATTAAAATATTTATTTTATTTATTTCAAAAAACAATCCCTATATATTTCCATTCTATTTTTTAATTAATATTAACTACTTTATTTCTTTTAAAATAAATATCATTTTTATTTTTAATTAATATTTTATTTTTATATTTTAAAATTAAAATTTAGAATTTACAATTTAAATTTAGTACTTAAAATTTACGATGTTAGTCAAAAATAATAAATTTTATTAATTATAATATTATTATTCTTTATATTAATATTGGTTTTTATTTTTTTGTAATTTTTTATAATAAGATGACTATTTATATTATATTTATATTAAAAATTAATTATTTATAAAAAATATATATTAAAATATAAAATATATATTAAAATAAATTAAATAATATATATTTATATATAAATATAGAGTGATTAATTTAGTGAAGATTTTTTTTTTAATTATAACATTTTTGTACGACGACCGTTTCCCTTTTAGCATGTAACAAAAAAGTATTGGAAATGAACCTAATGGATTAGTATATAGTTAAATTTGTACGTAGCAGCTTCCAGCTTATGCAGGACGAAGTTTCAAAAGAGAGGCATCGTTATTCCATTTCTCCAATGCAATAATTTTGGTTCATATCCAACTGCATTAAACTACAAATAAGTAATGACATCAACTTTGGTGTTAAATTAAACCTATTTGTAGTTGTGGAGTCATAAAATTACGACTACGAGCATTCCAAACTTGACCCGCTTATTTATAGATTTATACCTAAAAAAATATTAAAAAATTAATGGAATTTATTATTTGTTATCATTATTTTTTAGTTATTAATATAATTTTTTAATTTATGAATTTAATAATATATTTTCAGTCTATTTTTAAATATTAATAACTAACTATTAATAAAAAATAATAAATTTTATTAACTCTGATCTCTAGTATTTTTTTATACCAATTATAATATAATTTTTATTATAGGTAATATTACGTAACCAAAAAAAAATTAAAACAATAAACAAAAATAAATACTTAATAATAATCCCATTTACAAAAGAGTGTGAATATCGTTAATATTTTTAAACATTTTATTATTCTTCATATCTATCGGTTGGATGAGCTCCTTTTATAAAATCATTAGAAATAATTCTAAAATGATTATAATGAGAATTGAACTTGATATTTTTAGAGTATGAATGTTTCTACAGTCTATACACAACTATTAATCACTATAGTATGGAATTTTATGCTTGTACTATATACATTTATATATAAAAATGTGACTTGAAAGATAAGGCATGTTTGACGAAACGCTGATTATGTATAATCAAAGATAGTGTGACCTTTAGTTGTGACAGACCAATCATACAACGGGAGTTTTTAGATTGTTTGTGGGTTTTTTTTTATAATTATAAACTATATATTGTTATGATATATTTAATATTTAAGACGTGTAAATCCTAAGAATATTAGTGAATTTTGAACTACATAAATAAATCACATATATAATATGAGAATTATCAAATTAAATCAAGCCTGCTAAAAATAAATAATACTCCAAGAATTGGTATGGTCTAGGAGAGAAAATTTAAAATTAAAAGCATAATCCAATAGTTGTTGAATGTGTTGAATGTTGAGTCTCTTTTTTTTTTCCAAGGTCAGCCTTAGACATCAGAATTCGCAAACGAAGCTCCTTTAGTTTTTCTGGTAATATATGTGGGCCGAAGCCCAAATAGAAGGGAAAAAAACCTGATTACATCATAATTAAACAGGGGAAAGCTCATGAAAAAAATGGACAAAGCTAATCAATTTGGACTCGTAAAAAGCATAGCTCGCTGGTCCTCATTGGTTAACAACAGATGGATTTGCCACGAATTAGTTAATGTGAGAAAAAAATAATAATAATTAACTGAGCAAGCTAATCGCTTACCTCATCTTCTATAATTTGTTTAATCCAAAAAAGGTCTCTCTAATTAGCTTATAATCCATGAGCTGGTTCTTCTCCTGTTGCTTCACGAAATTCTATGCATCTTTTATTTACTATGATCTGTTTGTCGTTCTCTCCTTGTGCTATAGCCAAGTTTCCAGCTAGTTCATCCAAATATATATCTTAATATTGATAATTAATGCATGACACAAACTTTATTATTAAAAAATGGATCACATCGCATAATATTTCTATGCTAAACCCTGTTAATGATACTATCCAATCTATCTCCACTTAGTTAAATTAAAATATTGTTGTTACTCTAGAGTGTAGCTAAATTAGTGCAGTTAATAAAGATGGTGGCTTGATCTTTCTAACGTTTTTTACCCGACAAAGCATGGTGGAGGTCCCTTATCTTTCAAGAGCCAAATCCAACCTCCCACCTTTCTTTTTCGTTTTTTTCTTTTCTTTTCTTTTTTGGAATTATTAAGTCAATCAAGCCAGCTCAAAAGAATCCAAATTACAAAAACCTTTTTACTCTTTTTCCTTTATCATATAAGGATCACGTTTCATTTTA
Organism: Arachis stenosperma; assembly: GCF_014773155.1. Taxonomy (NCBI): domain Eukaryota; kingdom Viridiplantae; phylum Streptophyta; class Magnoliopsida; order Fabales; family Fabaceae; genus Arachis; species Arachis stenosperma. Next base: position 30,708,926 of record NC_080384.1, read on the forward strand.
ACAAAAAATATACTTTATATACTTAAAATTTAAAATTCTAAACTTGTAAATCTTATTTTATTTTAATTTTATATTAAATATTTTAAAATATTTTAATTTTTCAAAATATTTTATATATATACTAAAATTAATTAGCATGTATTTATATATTTTAACATATATTTATACACTTAACTAACACAATTGTTTAAATTTATTATTTTGATAAGATTCATATATTTTTCTAATTTTGTCATTTATTTTTCTTTCCTTTTTTCCCTTTTACCCTTCTCTCCCCCTGCCCTTCTTCCTTCTTCTCTTTCCCTCTCTGCCTGCCTTGCATCATCATCATCCACTGCCACCCCTCACCACCACCACTGCTTCTTCCAGATACGGTACTATACTGCTCCAAACCAACAACTAAAGGAGCAGGCACACTCCCTCGGAATCCCGTTGTCGACGACAATCCCCGCCTCGATCTTGCTATCGACGGTGGCTACGAGGTGGATGATGGACCCGGACTTCAACCATGTGAAAGGGTGAGGTGGTGCCATTGCTGCGAAACTGCAAGCCAGGACCGAATGGAAGAGATTCCCGTTGAGGCTTTCACCCCGCCCATCACACCATTCATATGTCGATGCATGGGAAAGGAGAAAGCATGACGAGTGAAGGGTAAAAGTGGAAAAAGAGAAGAAACGGTAATCCTAGAAAAAAGAATTTGTGATGAGGAAAAAAGGATAAACCAAAAAAATGAATTGAAATTAAATAAAAAGACAATTTTTTTAATTTAATTTTTAATATAATAAGAAAGCCTCTTTAATTTAATTTGTCCACATTTTAATTTGAGAATTAAATTGAAGGGATTTATTAGCCAACATTTCACTCAATTTTCTGATATAACAAGAGAGATTCATTCAACTCCATATATTTACGCTATAATTTTATCATGAAATTAAAAAGAGGAGTTTTTAAACTTTTAATCACTCAATTATATGACGACGATAATAGTTTAAGAGATATTTATAATTTCTTATTAGTTTAAAACAAAAAATTCTAAGTCCACAAACATAAAATTCAATTTAGTAACTAAATAAATAAAATTAAAATATATTAACTTAAATTAAATATTCTAAAAATATAAATCAATAATTTTTAAATAATATTTATTTTCGCATCACAAAAATTTGAAACATTTCTTTTCTAGTGAAATTTTATGAAACGTTTTGTGTAAATAAAAAAAAATAAAACTTAAAAATAAACAATTATTTCATGTATAATATATAAATAAATGATAAATATCATCATGTAAAATTGATAATTACGAGTTGTTAAATAACAATTTAATCAAATATGTCAAATTATTTAATAATTTTTAATTAGTAACTTCACATTAAAACAATTGTATGTGAATTTTCACGTAAATAAATACAAAAAATTAACTTTTAATAAGTAAATATTAATTATTTTTTATTATCAAATTAATTTTTAAATTTTATTTTTTAAAAATTTTAAAACTTAAAACTAAAATTTAAAATAAAAAATTTAATTTTAAAAGCTTGCCGATATAATTAAAAAAAATTAACTCACTAATTTAACTCCTAAAATATATCTTTTCCTTCTTTAAATAAAAGATGGTCCCTGTGAACACATCATCTCTTTTTGTTTGCTTTTGATGTTAGTATGAACATACTTATGGGAGAACGTAACTGAGATATAACTGTGTCAATTTGAATTTTCTTTATAATGGCATATATAATTATATATGATGATATCATATGGTAAATGGTATGCCCAAAATAGACTCTCCGTGACGTAAAAATGGGATCATGCATGTATGGTAGAGGAATAAAAATTTCGGCTCCACTACTTTAGACATTAATTATTTAGCTAGCTTGCCGCTGAACCAACGTTTTTTTCATTTCAATTATTAATCTTGATGGTGTAGAAAAAGTTCATCCCCAATAATTATATATGTTTTCCACTCTCATGTAAAATAATTAATTATAATCTTTTCAGTAACTTTATATTTATTTTCATCTCATCTGAATACATCACTTGCTATATAACATCTTAAATTCTTAATTAAATTGTAATGTTTTTACTTGTTTCATATGACAAGGACATCTTTGGTTTCACATTTTGCATACACTCTTTATATATTAATAATAAGCGGATAATTATGAATTTAAATTTATCTAAAAAAAACTAAATATGAAAAAGATTTCAAACACTCATCATACACACTAAATTAAAAAAAAAAAATCAATCAAAATATGAAAAAGATTTCAAACACTTTAATTAAGTCCTTAATAATATCCGAGGATTACATAGTAGTTCAGTAATGAAGCATTTAAATTTCCTTCATTCAATACATAAACACATACATACTAATTAATTCTGATCTCCGAAGAAAATTCATATGCTTCATCACTTGAGACAACCTTCTTATTCATTAATCAACAATCAAATAAGAAAACTAACTCTCCTCCATGCATGCATATCTCTCTACATATAAAATTAATAAAGCTGCAATTAAGCTAAGTGCTCGGTAGCAAACTGCTCTCTATATTTTCATGCCCTACAAGCATCAATATTACTGAGAATTTTTTGTTACTGAGCACAAGCTAGTGCAGAAATCATGGTTTTAAATTGAAGTTACATCTATCATTGTTGTAATACTTTTTGTTGTATCAACATTATTTCAAAGCATTACAACTGCAACCATAATTTAAAACCATGACATAGATATATAACTTACTTATGGGAACATATAAAAATGTTAGTTATTAGATGGTGTATACTATATATATATATATTTAAATAGGAGGAATTTAATTGAACTACTTAGGTTCATCTTCATCAGAGCCAGTGGTAATGCATTCCTTCTCATCCTCAAAACCTTCAAGAGAAGGATGAGGAGAGTGACCCTTACCAAAGGATCTAATGTGATCCTTAAGGGACCTCTTATGCTTGAAATCGGAACCACAAGTGCAATACCAAAGCTTACCACAGTTCTTCTCATGAGTCCTCCAATCACCTTTAACAGCAAATGTTTTGCCACACTTTCTACACATGAAGGGCTTGGTGCCATGCTTTCTCTTGTAGTGTGTTTGCAGAGTTCTGAAATCCTTCAATGGCTTTGCCCTTGGATGGTTGATGTTGTTCTTGCAACCTTGTGCACAACAATAACATGGTAGCCTTAGCATTGCCGCAGGTTGTGTTCCTCTCAGTGAGTCTGGCCCTTTCCTGAATTCCGAACCATGCCCCCACATATGCATCTGCATGCAAATTCAATTTATCAAGGCTACTTTAAATTTCATCTACACAAATATAAACTCTATTTAAGTATATGTTATTGGTCAATAAATTATTACAAATATATAAAATAGAATTCAAATATTAAAAGAAATTAATAAATAGGTCATTATTTTTTAACTCGAAGATAAATAAATTATCAACTAATTAAAAATATAAAAACGTCTTTTATTTTATTTAAAAAACGAGACATATAAATCTCTTCAAAAAATCTAATTGTCTTTATATATTCTAAATAAAAGAACTTGAATGTTTCACATTTAAAAAATAAATGACATTTTTATATTTTTAATTAGTAAAAAATTTATGTATTTCTAAATTAAAAAGTCAAAGGCTTATTTATTTATTTTTTTTAATATTTACTTAAAAAAACAAGTAAAATAATTATTTGACAAGTTTCTTATAAAATTGCTTAAATTTAATTATATGCCAATTCAATTATATGCCCTACTAAGTAAGTAGCAATGTTGTGTCCTAGTTTTGGCTATATATTGTTGTCACTTAGCTAATTGTTAATAATCTTACCCAATCTAAGGGGGACAACCGGAAAAAGGAACTAGCTAATTTGTCTTCAAAAAGCTAGTGCTAGCTACTACATGTACATATGATGAATTATTATATATTTATTTTTTTCATGTATACTAATCTATATCTTCAAGATTTGGAACTGCATTCTCAATATGCAATCACGGGTGGTATAGCTAGATGAAAAAATTATTAAGAAAAATTTAATTTATCATATCAATTATCATATATTATTAGACCAAAAATATTAATCACATTTATGTTAAATATGCTAAGATGTTAAGTCTATCAAATTTTAAAAGTGATGTAGATCGCTAAAAAATCACCCACAATATATAATTAATATAAAAAATATTATGTGCACAAAAAAATAATTATTAAATTAATTATTATATATTTATATATAAATACATATGTTGTTTAACTTATTTTAAATATATATTTAATATTTTAATATATATTTTATATCAATAATTGATTTAGTAATTACTTTTTATGTAGACGTATCATAATTTAATTAATAATTATGCTCCCTTCTAGTATGATGTATAGCATTTTTTTTCTACTTGTTGAAAAATAGGTGAAATTAACAAGTGAATTTCAATATTTAAAAAAACGTAGCAAAAGCTAAGGTTCAAATAAGAGTGAGGGAAATTCTTAAGAGTCTGTTAACTAGCATATTAATAGAGATACTAATTTTCATTTTTTGAAAGAAAAAGAAAGGTTGATAAGAATTTGCCTAAGAGCAAAGATCCTTATTTACATAGAGATTTTATCTTCATTCATCATATGCTATTCACTCTTGTGGCTTGACATATATAAAAAGACAAACTAATAAATACATGGGTAGCTAGAAATCCTAAGGGAGCCTTTTACAAAAAGTAATGAAGGCCTGAAAGGGAATATGCTATAGTCGGCAACACGAATTCTAATCTCAAATCAAATCTTTCTTAAAGTGAAAAAAAGAAATCAAAAATCAAAATTAAAGCAAAAGAAAAAGACAGTCATGATCATGTGTTTGCATGGTCATGAAAATTCATTTCAATGATTTACAATGTCTTATTCTTGATGATTATATCTTTATCCTAGTCATCATAATCATCACGTAAAACATCTACACGTTGGTGTCAAAGAACTTACAGGAGATTCAACTTGAAGTGCACTAGTAGCTATGGTTCTAATCATTCTTAATTTGCCTTTCAAATAATAATTAAGAGATGAAAAATTGGAATAATAATGTGAAAACATATTCATGTACTCAGACATATATGTAGGTCTAATAATGTTGAGATAGATGAACTAAAAATAGCATTGCATATATATAGACATAAATCAACAACTATATATCTATATATCAAGCCTTAAAATAAAAAAAGGAAAGAATTTAAAGACTATATATGTGATTGTAAAGGAAATCGATTGATATCTAAGTTGAGACTATGTGGTTAATTTTCTTTTGAAATATCTTTCAAATCTCACAAATTATTCCAAAATTAAAGGAACTACTGGTCAAACTAGAATTCTATATTCCCAATTTATATGCATGATGTTAATATGGTTTAATTTCTTAGAAGATTCTAGGTTCAATTGGTTTCTATATGAAAAATTAAGTACTTAATTAGATAATCTGAAATAATAAAAATATATAGTTAGAAGAAATAAATAAAAGATGAAGATTAGGGGTTTGTAAAGTTGAGAAAGTGATGAGGATCGGAATGAACCTGCATATTGTTATATCTGTTGAAAGTTTTGCTGCAAATGGAGCAAGCAAACTGCATAGGTCCAACAAGGATCTGTGAAGGACTTGGTATCCAAAACCTCTTATTCTCTTCCTGCTTTAACCACCAATTTTCCAATAATCTTCTCTCCAACAACTTTTCTTCTTCTTCATCTTCTTCTTCTTCTTCTTTTTGTTTTTCTTCCTCCTCCTTAACATGCAAAACCTTCTTTTTCTCATCATCATCAGCAGCACCAACTCCTACTGTGTTGTTTGTTGGTAATCCAATGTGCAAAGCCACAGTCATCAACTGTTGTTGTTGTTCCACCTTCTCTTCTTTCACCTCAATACCTTCTTCTTCTTCTTCTTCCTTCTGATGATGATGATGATGATTGTTCCCCACTCCATGCTCTCCCTCTGAAGCCTTTAAAATGGGAAAAAACTCTATAGTTTCTCGGTGTTCATCAGTCACACAGGGAGGTGGAGTTTGTGATGATAAAAATAGTGAACTAGTTAGAGATGAAGATGGTTTGAGCCACTCAATGAAACTTGGGTTGTTATTATTATTGTGACGGTATAAATTCTTATTATTGATGTTGTTGGTGTTGGTGTTTTCCCTCAAACCCATTTCAGAGAGAGAAAGAAGGAAAGAGTGAGTGAGTCCCTTGATTTGTGAAATCAAATCCTGGCTCTGATCACTTCAAAAAAGGATCGGAGGAGCTGCTATATATCCAAAACTTTAATTTGTGTCAGAAAAAGCCAGCACTTATATATAAAAGGAAGCCTTTATGCAACTTTTTTTTTTTACCCTTACTTTTTCTTTCTTTTTTTCCTAGTGAGAAAAGAGACACTACTAATTAGCTTATTGGTAGGGGATAGAAAATGACCTGCCAAACACCACTCACCAATATTACTAGAAAAGAATAATCATCCTACACTAGTGTGTATATATATATTGATATAAAAAAATATTATGTATATTAATTATTATATATTTATATATAAATATAAATATAATTTAATTTATTTTTAATATATATTTTATATTTAAATATATATTTAATATTAATAATTAATTTTAGTCATTAATTTTATTATATAACAAACATAATTTATTGATATATTTTTCTTTTACATGACTATATTAAACGGTGGAAATTGTTGCCAATAATAAATTAATCAATCATACTACGTGTTTATTAATAAAATTTGTCATTAAATCAATTATTAATATAAAATATATATTAAAAATAAATTAAATAAAATATAAAAATATACCGTAATTAATTTGATGATTGATTTAGTGTGCATAGAATATATTTTTTAAATCAATAACTATCAATATGATCATTATGTAAAAAAAAAAATTCAAAAATTAAGATATTAATAAAGTAATAAAAATGAGATATAAAATTAATTGTGCTATTAAATTTGTATTTTTTAATTATATGTGAATTCTCCCTATTAATTTAATTTAAGAGTTATTAAATTTTTACGTTATTAACTATTTTTTAATTTTAGAAGTCATTTTTAATTAAATGATGATCTATTTATGCACTATTAATATATGTATGTACTCCAATAAAATTCTATTATTAGTGTGAAAGCTAAGCTTTTATTACGAACCACTACTTGGTAATAGATATAGTGTGAAGCGAATGAGTTTTAACCCCTTTTTTTCTTTTCTTTGTTTCATTCTAACATTTTAATGGAATTTGACCCATCCACAGCAAGCTACTTAAGCACACCCGGATTTTCTCCAACATTGACCTTAAGCAAGTGATCTCAAATGAGAATATGAAAGCACATAGATGTGCATTTTGGTCAATACCTAAACGGAGAAAAATATTGTAAAATGACGAACAAAAAGTAATTAATTAACAAGGACCTACAGAGAGAATGTTGTCTTATTATATAATTTTTTTTAAATAATATATGCATCGTGTTGGTTACCTTCAATAAATCAATAATTAAAGGGAAGAAAATGACGCTTAATTGTTGGTTGATTATGGCTGCCGCATCAAACGATATATATATACGTGTATATTTCAAATTTTTTTCCGTAACAATAGGTATATATATTTCATCATCATAGAATCAGATAGAATATATCAGATATTAGATGCTAAATAAAATGCAACGTCTTATATATTATATTTGCCTCATCCTCAACGTGTTCATAAAGTACAAAATTGTCCAGTATTCCCTTTTACCCATAAAAAATTCTCCACTAAATTAAGACAAACAACTTTTTCTTGGGTAACTACATAGTAGTTGAATGGTAATGTTACGTAATCAAAAAATTATAAAGAATAAACAAAAATACATACTTTATAATATTTTTATTTATAAGAGAATATAATTCACTTTTTTTACTTAACATAATTAATATTTTTTATTTAATTACATAAAGAATTATCAATTTTAAATTCTATTAGAATCAAATTCTGTAAAATTTTCTATTATTATATCCATAATTATATAATCTTTTTTTCAAATAAAAATTCCAAATTTTTATATTATTAAAAAAATTAAACAAATTGTTGGAAAAGATTATTATAAATTCCAAACTGAGTTATAATCTATCCATGATGATAATAAAATTAGGATCTAAATTAAACCTTAAAAAAGAAATTAAAAAAAAAGAGAACATGAAAAACATAATGAAGGTCTTAGTTTGTATATGACATACATACATATATATACGCACATGAGAATGGGAAATGGTAATCTCTTCGCACCCATCTCATTGTCTTATTATATGTTTTCATGGCTGCACTCGATGACTGAGTTTTGTATTTAAATTAAAACCATATCTTTAATTTAATTTCTCACACAAAATAATGCTCACATCCGTAGTTTAAATTATTGACTAGAAACTAGTCACATACACATTAATACAGTTTAAGTAAACAGATTATTGTTATTCACCAACTTTTAGTGTGAAACTAAAAACAAACTTTTATTTTGTACAATAAAGATCTTTCTGGAGATTTGCTAACCTTTCACCTATGCATGCACGTCATTTTTTCACAGAAAAAGGTTAAAAAATCAGTAAAATTTATTATATTTAATAAGCAATTAATTAATAATATTTAAAAATATAGACTAAAAATATGTTATTGAATTAGTAGACTAAAAAAATAGACTAATAATTAAAAGTGTTAGCTAAAAATAATAAAAGAATTAGACTAATGGTTGAACTTTTTTCTTTCCTATATTCTCTATCTAGTCTCTATTTTATTTTATTTTATTTTTTGTGTGTGGTCTCTAACTAATTTATTTCTTTGGTTAAAACGTTTTATATTATTGCTTGATTTCTTTGGTTTTTCATCTATTGCTTAATTCAAACCGTAAATAAATTAAGGTCCAATTCTGTGACTTAGGTACACAGAAGTACGAAATGGTACATAATTATTAATGAATTAGGTATATATGTATGTTGGGAAGTTATAGTAGCTTCGTATCATTGTCGGGTATTAATTTCATTTGTGTATGTAAATCCATTAATCATCTAAGGATTAATTAATTCGCATCAATCAAAATCCCTCACCTCTGTTTTTGTCATTATTTATCTATCTGTATGTACTATCTGTATATTAGCAAACAGTTCTTGTTGTCCCATGAACACATTGACAAATTGAATTTCTAAACAGCCACTAATTAAGGGACACAAATGAATGGGTGGTCACAATCTGATTGTCCCGTATTGAAATATAAATAAAACTTCAGTTATTAAGAGAAGTCATATTTTGACAATCAATCTTTGGTTTGTGTATATTAAAGTTAGTTATTAAAATTAATTATTAGTATAAAATATATACTAAAATATAAAATATTTATTAAAAATAAATTAAATAATATATATATATATATATATAAAATATAATAATTGATTTTAAAGTAGATATGATATTTTTATTTAACAATGCCAAGTTATTAGTATTTAATTTATTGATATGTTCACACATATTTATATTAGGCTCTCTGGAAAGGTAGGTTTCTTGAGTTCTCTTTTTTCTTTTTTATGTATGTTTCTGTTTCTAGATTAAACTCAAGATTTTTAGGTAGCGAAGTACCAAAATCAAAACTATTGAAAAAATTTAGGGAATTAACTCTATTATTATTTGAATAATATTTTAAAGAGTAAAATATATTTTTTATTTTTAAAAATTGACAAAAGTTTTAAAAGTATTTTTAAGTTTTATTTTATTTTAATTATATTATAAAAGTTTTTAATTTGTATCAAATATATTTCTAATGGCTAATTTAAAAAAAATAGAACCAATTCAACGACAATTACATAAGAAAAACTTTTAACATAAGTAAATTAAACACAATTGTTATGCATTATTGTTGGATAGGTTTTAATTTTTTTAAAAAAATTTAGCTGTCAGGGATATATTTCACTACAAAAAAAATGTTGAGTATCGTCGGATTTACCGTCAGAAAAACAGTTAAATTCGACGGTATAAACTTCACCGATAACATATTACGGCGGATATAACGACGGAATAAAGTTGAAAGAAAACAAAATCTATTGAACGTTATAGGCAAAAAATTTCTGCCAATAACATTAGCGCTATATCATACGTTCCCGTGCTATTTTAATCCGACGGTAATACAAACGGAATTTTTTTTTGAAAAAATGATTGGGATGTTATCGTCGATATATTCCGACGGTAGTCCTTTATTTTTTTAAATAATACTTTTACATCCATCTATACTGTACCCTGATAATTAATAATCAAAACAGTGCTTAAAATAAATGTGAAATATCAAACATACAAAGTAAAAATACAAAATGATGGTAACTGAAATATTTGAAACAATGCTAATTATATTATATTCTTCTCAAAGTTTTATAAAAAAATACGTATCACAGAACTATATTTATATTAATCCTATTCAGATTCATCATGTTCTTCCTCTGGTTCACTATCCTTCTCTTCCGAAGTAGTTTCCTGATAATCATACTCGTCTTCCTCTTCTTCGTCGCCATAAACCTTATCTTCTTCATGAAGATCGTCGTTCTCACGTGGTAGTACGTCGTCATCTATTCCAAGGTCAATTATGTCATCATCCGTAACAGCCGACCTAAGGATGATTGTCTCACAAGTATTAATCACTATTTTTGAAGGAGTTGGGTCATCAATCTGGTAAAGTTCTTGACTTTTATCCTATCATCAAACTCGATGCAACATCTTGCCTTAATCTTAACGACAACCACCCAACTAGACTTGCATGAATCCGAATAAGGCAAATAGTATACTTGTTGTGTATTTTTAGGTAGAATAAAAAGATCGTAGTGCCTATATTTCCTGGATATATTAACTTCAGTGATATCGTAGACCTTGTGCTTTTGTATTCCTTGTCGCGAACTTTGATCATACCATTCACATTTAAACTCGCACACTTTGTACCTATTCAAAGTAAAGGCAGACCGGCTAATTCCCTACTCCTCTACTTCTCCATGTCCCGTCCACATCTAATACCCATCCTTGAACCCGTTACAATAGAAGTGAAGCATTATATTCGTAGGTCCTAACCACTTAGTCAGTCAATACTTTTCACAAGGACACCTAGATACCCCTTTAGACCTAAACGGTTCCATGTTAAATACATGCCCAACAAACACGTCAACCCCCTCAAAAAATTTAGGTTTTAATCCCCCATCCACCGTTATCCCTATCATACATCTATAGACGATGACTTGGAATCATATTGAAATACACAACCTAGAATTCAACGAACATGACAAATTATTAAATTTTTTTAAAAATTCGGTAGAATGTACCCTATAATTAGAATCTTCCACCAAATACAATTATCATTTTCTACAAACCAATTAAAGATGTTTTTACAACAAATTAAATAAAATTTTGGCAGAACTTTTCCTTAATTCAGAGACATCCAGCAAATAAATATAACATGTTTGACAAAAGAAATAGCTGCAGGCATAAATTAGAATAAACACGAATTCAATATCCTAACTGTTCTAGTGTGCAATCCCTTATAACTCTACAATTTTTCAATAAACAAGGGTTTTGAGAAGGCGTCTCTACATGAACTTATCCCACTTCCGTCCTAAAATACTATCCTAGAAAAAGTAAGTCCAACATAAAACTTAAATAATTGATTATAGTTAGAGATAGAAAACCTATCTAAAATACGGATGCACAGAATACGAAAAAAATGAAATCCAATTGATTTTAGAAAAATAACACCATCCTAATAAAAAAGAAAACTTATTAAACTCGCAAGGTAAAACTAATTAATTCAACAAACTAGACAAAGTCTTCCAACAATGTCGAGCATTCTTAATCTTACCATACTTAACCTATCGTAACTTAATTTAATTTCTATTTACATTAAATTAACATAAGAAACCCTAATCACAAACTTCATTACCTTAATTTAATCAATAATTTAATAATAAAATATATAACAAAACCATAAACTCACAAAAAAAAATGAAAAAACTAAAAATCCTAAACCAAACTCTAACCACAAACTTTAATTTAATGAATAATTTAATAAAATATTTAACAAAATCCTAAAATTACAAAAAATCTAAAAAAATTATACCAAATCTTAATCACAAATTTTATTACACTAATTTAATCAATAATTTCATAAACTACTTAACAAAAAAATTCTAAAATCGCATAAAAATTTAGAAAAAAATAAAAAATTATAGCAAAATTATCTCTGATGGTGACTGCAAGATGCTGGAGGCGTGGTGGTAACATGAGGCGGCAGTGATGGCGATAACATCACTATCACCGATGGCTCCAGCGGCGACCGACATCTCCAGCAGCTAGAACGTCCAACGACGACGACAGCGGAGGCTCTAGCGGGTGGCGGCGATGCCAACAGCTTCTCCCCTTACTAGAGACCATGAGAGGAGAGAGAGAAAAGAGAGAGAGAGAGTGAACTCGCATAAGTGAGTTGAATTTTAACCCAACATTACCATCGGATTTATTGGCGGAATGTTCCGCTGGTAATAAATTGCATAAATGCAACATTTCACTAAATCGAGTTACCGTCGGCAAAGTCTGCCGGTAAAGTTGCGTCACTAAAATAATATTTTATGCCATTTATCACCATCGAATTTAGAGTCAAAACATAAAATCCGACGGTAATCAATTAGTGGAACCATATATACCTTGTAACCCACCCGAAATCCGATGGTATTCATCGTGTTTCTTGTATTGTTTGAAGCAAATCGAAAATTTTTGGGACAAAATTGAAACAAAATAAAGTTTAGAGATATTTTTGAAATTTTTGCCAAACATTAGATACAACAAATATACTTTATCCTATTTTAAAAATTCTGATTTTGAAACTCAAAAACAAAGATTAGGTTTAGAAACACACGCCACCAAACATAAATCCCTATTCTGACCTCCCGCTCTAATCACTCTCCCACTCCGAAGCCGCGACTGATGTGCCTCCCCTCTATCATGTCGTCAGTTGTGCTCCCCACGATAACGTCGTCCAGTCGCCCCTTCTTCCTCTCCCTCGAATGCGTGTGCCACTGACCCCTGTGTCATCCCCATCAACCGTGTCTGAGAATCACCGCTGTGGCCTCTCCATCCACCACGATGTTTCGATGACGCTGGGCCATCTTCTTCCAACCCCAATCGTACACAAACCCTAATAAAAAAAGAAACATGCACCCACTGACCCGAAAACAAAACATCCGAAATTCTCTAGTGATATAACCACTTATTCATAGAGAAACATCCACTTACTTATATAGAAATATCTAGTAACATAAAAAAAATTATCAAATCGTATACACAAACATTCACTAATAATTAAATAGAAACATCCATCAAATCAAGAAAGGAACATCTCATATATACGAAGCCTTCTACATAGACCCTGAATCCCTAAACAGAAAAGAAATATCTATTAACTCGAAAAAATATCTAAAACTCTTTAAAAATACAACCACTTATTTATAGAGAAACATCCATTAACCTTTGGAATGGTGCCACAGAGGAGATGCAGCGAGACAGAGGACGCGTCACGACTTGCAATCGTTGCTGTTACGGAGGAGATGAAGGACGCAATGCGATAGTGCCACTTGCGAGCGCCATTTCTCACCTAACAACGTCACTAGTGTGTACGACGTGCTCTCAGCAAAGGCAGTGTGAGGGGCAGTTTGACGCCGGTTATGAAAAATGCAACAGCGGTGCCGACGTGCTGTGTGCGGAGGTTGAGGATGTCGGAGAGAAGGGGAATGCAACGACTGTGATTGTTTTTTTACTTCTGTGTAAATTAGTTGAAAGTAAAATTAGGGTTAAATTTTGGTAAATATACTGAGTGGAATGTTTTTTTAGTGAGTCTTGCAGTGTATCTAAATGCAAATTAGTTGAAACTGACTGTACCCTAGTTGATTATTTAACGGAATTGAAAATTATTTGTAGAAGTTCATAAACAAGTGAGGCCCAAACAAAACATTTTGGATTTTCAAAATTCTGTAAATATTCATCATGAGCACGTGAAAATAATTCTGAAAATGTTACTTGAAATAAAGATAACAGTAAATACAATGAGTATAAACAAAATATGTAATATCTTCTTAATGAAAGAAAACCGTTTATTAATAAATATGATCTGCTAAAAAGGAGCCAGGTGATCTAAAGAAGCTAATATGATTTTTCATAAATTTTTCATTACAAACTCAAATTTAAAATTGGCTAATGTTAGCTAACTAAAAGTTAGTTACTTACTCTTTCTAACTTAACCATTAAACTCATTTAACAAAGCTAGTTATACGAGTTGACAAATTTCCGTATTTCATCGAGGTTGGACTAGTACAAAACACTTTTAGGGTGTGTTTGAGAAATCTGTTGAAAAAGAAGAAGTATGTTTAAATTTTTTGAAATGAATTTACTTCAACATTTAAGTATTTTAAAAAATATTAAATGATGTAAATAATGATATATATATATATATATATATATATATATATATATATATATTATTTTTATTTTATTTTAAATTATTATTTTTTTTTCATGAAACCTGGTCTTATTAATTTGTCTCTGGCCGAAATTATTGAAGTCCAACTATTTGAATGGAGCACCTACATTTATTTCTCTAGTGAAGATCCAGGAATGAAGCTTCCCCAAAGGAAGCACTGTTGGTGATTGTCTCTTTCTTTGTTAAATTCCTTCCCAAAAAAAAATGGTAGATAGAAATGGTTTCAGTTCAATTCGTGGTTGATTAAAAAAAGTAGTCCGCAATTGAAGGACTTAGTCTTTGGTAGTGGAGCTTAGAAGAGGGATAAAGAAGAGACAAATTACTTAATGTGTTTGTTGCCTGGACTTAAAAATAGTTTGAAAGATGTTTGGGGTCACACATATAATATTAATAATAATAATGATGACTATAATTCAATATAGGTGTTCCAACTTCTACCCGTCATGATTAAGATCATGATCCGTTTTCAATATAACCCATAAAATCTTTAAAGAATGGGATGTTGCACAAATTGCACCCACTTAGAATTAGTATATAGTGTTTAATTAAATTGAAGCTTACTCTAAAGTCATCCAACAATTACATTTCCGTGTTGAACGTTTGAGTGAGTCAGTAATTATATAGTATTTTTTTCCCTTTTCTGTTTCATGTTGGAGGAAAACGATTAATTTTTTTTTTAATATTGGATGATATTTAGTGTCATGCGTAATTATGATGCAGTTGTGTGTTTTATTGCGATATCAGAGATTAGCAGAAATCGCTTCTCGCAATTTATAAAAAGCAGCAAGAAGACAAAAAAAAAAATAGAAAAAAAGAAAATGAAGAAATAAACTAGAAGTATAGTGGGACAATTTGTCAAAAAGATGACAAAATTTGAGATTTATAACCGCAAAAATTCATATTTTTTTTTTATCTCTCTTACAAATCACTCTATCATACTTCAAATCGTCTCCACCATACTTTTAGTCGCCTCTCTATTTTCTTCTTTTCTACTAATTTTTAGTTTTCTTGTTACTGTTTACAAATCGCAAGGACAATTATTGCTAGCCTTCAATATCATAGTGTATATTTTACACCAACTCATAGCCAATATTTAAAAAAAAAAATTACGAGAAAAACTATTTGAATATTTCTTTGATCCAACCTTCAAAATATTGTATAACATCAGAAATGCACTAACACAGGACATAAATATACAAGACATTATTGCACATATAAAATAAAGTATATAACAACTCTATTAAAATTTAAATTATATGATATTTGGTAATTTTATTTTTTTTAAAATATGACATTACAAATTATTAAAAAGTTTATAGATTACTAATCCTGGTATATATAATTAGCTGACGAGTTCAACTCAATCAAACTAACAAGAATTCTTGTTTGTATTAATTAATAATATATATAAGCAAATTGTAAGAATTTCAAGCTCAACCCACATTATTATCAAAAGTCCAAGTGATGGATATGTTAGTGGAAGTTGACATCATAAACTTGCATCATACATGGTGGCAAGTCTTTCAAGGACAGAAATGAAAGAAACTTAATTAGTGGCATACTTTGAACACATACATTCCAATATATTACATATTTACAAAAATTAAAATTCGAGCCTAGCTAGTGATTCAGCTTGGTCAAGGTAGAAGTTTATCTAATATCTCTACTATGGTGGCTAACCGGGCCAATTGACCTTGACCTCCTCAATATAATTCTCATCTGAATAATAATGTAGTTCTGATGAATTATAATTTCAATGGAAGATGCCCAAAGAAGTGGAACAAACTTAAAAAGAGTTTAGGCCTATTTTGGCACTCCATTGACTATGGTTTTCCACATTTCTGGTATCTTTCCAAACAAATAAAGGCCCATGACTTCCAAATCTTTAATCATTACTACGAACCCGTCAAGAAACAATTAAATGCTAATTAATGTGTGGAAAACCATGATAGAAAATAAATTAAACAAGAACATCGAATGTGTTCCTACTTCAATTGGTTTGCATTTTAAAATAGGAACATGCTTTAGTAAACAGTTTAGGCGTGTATGTTCCAACAATTCCGGTCTTAAAAATGTCGTCTTCCAGATGCAATCCCTTATTTCCTCAAGCTTTGTTTTGTTTGGATAGGAGAAAGAATAAAGATGGAATTGGAAGGAAGAGTATCTAATCTACTTCCTTTAAGAATTCTTACGCATTATTTGGCTTCAGACAAGTTTTGAATTTGAATGTGATTATTCATGAAACAAATGAAGTAACATTACATCAAGATTTTAACCACGAATTATATTTTTCTTTGTTTGAATCACCATCGTTTTTCTTTGGGTCTAAATTTGACTATATAAAATGTAATTGTTGGATATTTAAATTGGGCCTAAACTATTCTATTGCAGTATAAAGCTCAGTCACTATGGGCCTGTAGCCCAATATATGTTATTGGGCTGTATGCTTCACTTTTTATTCTCTATTTAATGTCGTGTACTCCATGACAAAACAAAATTGTCATGTACTCCAATTCTATATTACTTCTTCTGTGAAGGTTTACTTTACTATAGTAAATCAATGATAAGAAGTAATTTGATCCTCTAATAAGTTGATTAACATAATTAATTCTTGATATAGACATATAAAACTTGAGAAATGATATTTCCTAACCAATTCTAATCACTGATGGGGAAACTAAATAAAAATAAAAGAAAAAACTATATATAGATAATTAATTAGGACAACTATCTCTTTAATTCTTTTGTAGTTTTATACATATTGCATTTTTAATATAATAATAAATAAAAACTATATTTTTATATATTATTGATTACATTATGTTATTTAGTCTTGCATCATCTACAGTCATCAATTAAGGTGGTGCTCTTTTTATAATATATACCGTTTTAAATATGGTGATAAAACATCATTCATATAATAATAATCCATTTTTAGTGTATCTTAAATTAATTTAACTTTTTTTTTATTTGCATTATACATTATGATAAGCCACTATTAATCAAAAGCTGTTGCCATTATTGTTTTTAATTCAAGAAAATTCTAAAATAATAATTAAATTACTCATAATAATCATATGTGAAGTCTAGCTAAAATTATTTTTTATGCTAATCAAGAAAGATCCTTAGCTCTTTGGGTTTAGAATTACTATGATTATTATGACAATAACAATGAATCTTTGCGTGATTAGTTATGGAATGCAAAATGTTGTTTAAACAAGAGATCATATATTGTCTTATTTGTCTATTAGCTTGTTAACTTGCATGTAAGTTTTTTTTCCTTTCTACTGAGCAACTCTTCTTTTGGAATAGTGCTGTTACTATCTATCTCCCATGAACTATGTATAGAGCTAATGGGTGAAAAAAATCACTGACACAAAAAAAAAAAAGTAGACATAGTATATCCCTGATCATTATAAAAAGGTTTCCATAAGTAATTTCGTTCTTTAGTTTGTATCTACTTGTATTCCATCATCATTATATCATTCTCCATTTGGCTCATTCAGTTTAATATATTATAGGAAAGTTTTCAAGAATATTGATACAGTAATATTTCAATAATTTTTAAATGTTCATCTTGATTATATATATTATTTATAATTAATATCAACAATTAAAAATTACTAATGAAACACTAGTATACTAATAAAATTTTTCTATCCTATATCTTTTGAAGTAGAGTTTTATGAAAGTGAAAAAAAATTGATAATATTTTTTATTATTGTATTAGATAATTTAGTCAAAATGTTAAACTACTTTTTAATTCTCGTCTTTACATTAAGATTGATATCTTGGTGTGAAGACTAAAATGTCACATCTTAAAAATAGTTATTATAAAAAATTTAATTTTAATACAATAATTGAGTTATATTTTTGCATGATTATTGACGTTGTGAATTTAAAAAAGAGTTATTTTCACGGGACATGCTATATAATCTATGTCATTTTGATAATTAAGATTAATAAAATTAGTTCAATAACTTAAAAATTGATAATAAAATATTTTAGTTGAAGAAAGAAAAACAAAAAAATATAAAAAGAAAATCTTGGTTATAAAAATAATTTATTCATTTATTATTTATCCATTTTTACTAAAAATACATTCAAATTAAATTCTTATTAAAAACTCAACACTTATATAGTGAAGCTTATTAGAAAAGAAGATATTAAAAAAAAAAACTAAAGTGTTAATTTCATGTACTCCCGCTGTATTCCCCTTCTATTTTTAAATGGGCACACCCTTGAATCAAATTTCATCACTACAGAACTAATTTTTGAAGATGATCTTCTATTTGATGATAGTTTTCATATCCCTGCTACATAGCTTCATGTGATAGATTTACATTTATATAATAGGCCACTAGCCACTATCATCACAAATATGATACATGCAGCAGTTAGTTGTTGTTCAAAGTAAAAAAACAAAAAAACAAAAGAAAGACTTCTTTTCAGACAAATATATGCATTGTCTGAGGTGCATGATGGTTAAGCAGTGATTTCACAGTTTCTAAGTTGTTCTAACATAAAAAGGATGTGTTACATTGATGTTCCTTTCTAGTTTTACTACTGTACACGCGCCGCTATGTAGGGCCTTACTTTTTCAATTTATTGCGTTTCATTCTTTTATCTTTCGGTCCATAACATATCACAGGAAATGAACGAAGCATATCTATCTGTATAACAACTTCAGAATCTTCTCAGACCTTAAATAGTGGGATTTTTATGGACTTGCTTTGCGCTTGGATAGAAAAAAAGTAATGCAACTATTGTCTTTTAAAAATTTTTAAACAGTGAATTGAATATTCCTGATCAGTGGTTAAGTTCTGGTTAAGTTGTCAAACTGGATCGCTCAGTGAGGTTTTCGCATGGAACTAGATGGCATTAATTTAAACTTTGAAAGTAACGATTGTTGACACTCAGTCACTCTTCTCTTCATTAATTAGTTGGAACTAAGATAGAGTTAAAATTTTAAATAACAACACTGAATGATTAATAAAATTTATTATATTTAATTAACATTTATTAATAATAAATAATTATGTACTAAAATTTTTAAATTTTAACATATTAGTTTACAATATTGACTAATATCAATAAAATATATTAATTTTTTAATATTTTTCAATTTTAAAATATTAAATTTGTAATTAAAAAGTAAAATTTTTTAAGATATTTAATCATTTTAAATACATTAATATATTTTTTATACTCTAACTCATCACTACCAAAAATGAAAAGGACAAACAAACTAACACACCAAAATTCATTTGATCAAAGTGTCTTGAATATAAACTCTTGATAAATTGAATATTTTGCATGAAGATACATCTTTTTTATTTAATATTTTTTCAGTTAACTTCATTGTAAAATAATACATCTAACTTATATTTCATTATAATAATCAATAATTTTTAATTAAAAATATTAAATGATAAATTTTTGTGTGCTTATTATGCATTTTAGTCTATATTATACTAGTCACTTCTTTTTTCTTTAAAAATATTGACTATGTTATAATATAAAGTAAGATTAGGAATACTTAAATTTAATAGTGAATAAATTAAAGAACAATATGTGCACATGCTTAGACAGAAAAGGTAAGGTCTCAAACTTAACTAATTAGAAAATGAAAATTAAACAAAGCTTAATTAGCAAACTACAATGCAAACTGATGAAACTTACTTACTAAAATAGTTAGTTAATGGTAGGCCAGCTATTTAGGAGATGGATACCCATAACCTTAACAGTCTTAAACTTATTCTTGGCTGATCCCATACCATATTATATATAAGTAAAGCACCATAATAGTGTCACTACTACATGAGTTGCACACATTTAAGATAAAAGATTATTTTGTCTTAAAGATCAGCTGATCAGCGCTTTCTACAAGCGGTTTCTCTTTGAGCATTGAAGAAAACAGCAGCTACAGGAGTACCAAGATCATTTTCAACTGCGAATTTCCTTGTGTTGAAGAGATCTCTTGAACTGGGAATTTTGTTTACCGTCTGCCTCCTCATCTGCTTGTAAAGCACCAAAACAAATCTATGTATTCCTATGTTTGGCTTTGGCATCTCATACTTTATCACCTCCTTTCCTGTATGTGTTTTTTAATTACATGAAAAACATACATTCATTATAATACTGTGAAAGCTAATTAAAGAAGTAACTAATATCTTACCAAATGTTGCATCCGTTGTGCCTGGTATATCAGTTACCATCCTATAATAAGAAATTAAATATTTAATTATTTTATGCAAATCACATTAACTAATTAACTAACTTAAATGTCTTAAAAATAAAAGTATACAATTTGTTACCTAAAATTAACTCTTGTGAATTATGTGCCCCAAAACAAACATATACAACTAATAATTCCTAATACTATAACAACTAAATAAGATCCATCGTTTAATTAAGTAGTTGAACAAATTAATCATATCAAATCAAAGTGCATGCATGTATATAAGGTACCAGTGTAAGTGTTCTCTTAAGTATGGGTCACTAGGACCAGGAACATCTGGATCTGTCATAATCTGAAACAAACAAATACAAAAGAAAGTAAAAGTATGATAATCATGAAATAACGAGTATATAACATATTAAGTAATGAAATTATTAATAATTAATGAACCAGAGTGAAAGAGGATCTCAAGTCGCCTCCATGAATGTGAACCCTAGGCTTAGTGGAAACTGAAGAAGGGAAGAACTCATAGCCATTGTAGACATGCTTGTTGTTGTAAGTGACTGTCATTTTCACAGTTTCTGTGAAATCATCGACTACATCTCCGATCACCCTTCCTATAGTAAGTGGATCTGATGATGAAAATGCATTTGATGAAGCCATCATCATCAATTATTTTTCTTATTAGTTACTTATTCAATGTAAGGTAAAGTTACTTCTTCAATACAAAGTTATATAATTGCTCCAATCTATGTATGCATGTGTGAATGTGATGAGCTCTATAGCTACAAATAAAACCCTATATTTATAGGAGATATTATTATAATAATAGAAATATAAAATTAGGAAACAAAAGTACTTTCATTTTAGCAGTATCTTATTATTAATTAATATTCTGTTTATTTTTTTAATATACAATCATACACGTATATAACATTTAAAATAACTATAACGCATTACATACATCTATGTTTTTATTTTTCTCTATATGTCATGTATTTTTAAATCTTTTCCAAATTTTATTTATGTGAAATTAATTTTAATTTTATCCAAATCATTAATCACAAAGCAATGAACATACATACAGTTATCTACCTAAACATTATGGAGATGGACATTTTGTCAACATTTCAGAGAAAGGTGACAGCATACCTAGATTGAAGAATATTAAAGCTTTTATAGATAGGTCTGCAATTTTTATATATAAACCATATACACATAAACAAAAGATGGTTACCAAATTATTCGTTTATATAGAATATATATTAAAAATAAATTAAATAATTTATATTTAATTATTTATATACAAATATATATATATATATATATATATATATATATATATATATTAACTAATTTGATCATTTATTTTTTGTGTATATATAATATTTTTTAATTTTATATATCATTTTATATTTGAATAAATAAATATAACAAATTAATTAATATTAATTAGTCAATTTTGTGAGTACGAATGGTATGTGTTGTATTACGTTTGAGTATTTCAGTTCTTTTTATTTTTTAAAAACCTTTTAGCTTGTAATAAGTTCTTACTTTCATTGTATTGATTTTTTTAAATATTTGTCATTTTTTATTATAAAATATAAATATAATTCAAATGAAACTTTGCATTGATTCTCATCATCTATTATTTCTTAAGCCAATTTTTTTTAATATCTTGATACCATAAAGTATTGTTAAGGCATTTGAGGTGCAAAGGGCAAAAGTATCATTATCTTTAACTGAAAGAAAAATAAATATATATGTTTTAGAGCTTTTACAATGAGAGTACATAAAGGTTAAATTCTAACCGTGGGTGTTATTAGAATCTTACTTCTCATGATGACGTTGCCAACTATATAGATAATTAAAGCAAGAAATTGGGGGTATAAAGCTGTTCCACTCACACAACAAAATGAATAATCATGTTAAGAAAAAATAATTTAGTCATAGTGGTTAAGGTTATTTCACAATCACACTAAAAAAAATTCAAAAGGAATAACAAGGGATTGCTTTTAATATTCAAAGAGCAATAGCAATTGTTGCAAAAAAAAAAAAACATAATCAAACCCAAACCTCATCTACTCTTACCTGACTCATAGAAATCGGCGTAACAATCACTACTCAATCTTACTGTAACTAACCATTACGATAACTCGTATCCATCAAGAAGAGAGATCTAAATAATTTCTCTAGAAAAGGAGAATGGTCATCCACTATTCAAGGTGAAACTACTCTAAAATGTGATTAAATACACTGATAACCTCTGGTATATTCAGAACCTAATCTACTAAAGACCTGCTTTAAACTCTTACTAACTAAGTATCGGAGTCCCTTACAGGTACCACCTCCACCTCCTCATAAGGAACTCGGACGGCGGTACCTCAACATCAATACAAGTCGGACGCGGATCTCAAATGAGTCTGGACATAATGTTCAGACCCAAACTATCCATTTTAGGTAACCCTCGGAACATTGGCGCCATTGTCGAAGACCTGAAAGTCTATACCAACCATGGCGGACGAGAAATTTAAAGACGGACACGCTGAATCTGAGTCTGAGCCAAAACCTCACAACGACAAACGAGCCCTTATGATACCCCTATGACAAGAAGGAACAAGTAATTCTAATGGGAAAGGGACGTCAAAAAATCTTCAAAACCAACGACTACAGTTAGAGGTACATCCACCTGAAAATAAAGAACTTTCACACCCAACTAAGATCATGGGACTTGTACACGAATATCAGGGCTGGTTGGAGTAACTCGAACAGGAGATTAAGCGACAAAGAGAAGCCAAAAGAGATCTGCGAAGGGAGGTGCGACGTAGAAGAGAACTCGAGGAAAAGCTTCTAAAATTAGAAGCTGATCTAGGAAATTGGATCAACAACGCTGAACGAGAAGAAAGCCCTTTTGGAAACAAAAATACATTCATAGAAGAGATCATGCGGGCTAGAGTCCCAAGAAATTTTAAAAGCCCCGACATGGATCTCTATGATGGCATGACCGACCCAAGATATCATCTTAGCAATTTTAAAAGTAGGATGTATCTGAATGATGTATCCGATGTGACTCCTTGCAAGGCTTTCCCGATAACATTAGCAAAGTAGCAATGAAGTGGTTTGATAGCTTACCACCCAGGTCGGTGACTTGCTTTGATGACATGGCAAGGAAGTTTCTTACCCGATTTTCAATCTAAAAAGACAAAGTCAAATATGCTCCAAGTGTCTTAGGGGTAAAACAAGAAGTCGAAGAGACTCTCTGAGCTTATATGAAAATGTTCAATAAAGCCTGTTTAGAAATACATAATTTGCCTCCTAAAGCAGTAATAATGGGATTAGTTAATGGTCTTAGAGAATGGCTATTTTCTCAATCTATATCAAAGCAACATCCGACCTCTTTATATGAAGTACAAGAGCGGGCAGAGAAGTATATCAATATGGAGAACTCCCAACTTAGAGATCCAGTCCAAGGCCAAATCATCCCTACCAAGCTAGGGATAAGGATAAAGAGATAAAGAAAAAAGAGGAATATAGCTCGAAAAAGTCTCGGAGATACCACAACTACACCCCACTCTGAGTTTCTCTTGTTGATATCTATAGGGAGATCTATCACACTGAAAAACTTTTGCCTATCAGCCTCATTAAACACAAAAAGGCTGGAAGTCAGGTGGAATACTGCGAGTATCACAAATTATATAGGCATTCTACTAATGATTGCTATGATCTGAAAAATGTTATAGAAAAGTTAGTTAGAGAAGGTCGGCTAAATAGATACCTCGCAGAAAGATCGGACGACCCAGGAAAAAGGAAGAGAGGTGATAAACATGGAGGTCGGCAAGATTGGCTACCACAAACCCTTGATAGGCACATACACATGATAAATGGAGGACTTGCAAAGGTAAAATTACTAACTCCTCACGCAAAATGCATCTTAAAAAGGTATATCAAGTCGTGGAAGATTGCAGAATTTTCAATTTACCGACAATTTCGTTCATCAAGGAAGATGCACAAGGAGTGACACGTAGTCACGACAACCTTGTGGTAATCACAATGATCCTTGCTAATGCAATCCTCCATAGAACTTTGGTGGATCACGAAAGCTCGGTTGACATTTTATTCAAACCCGCTTTTGATAAACTCAGGTTAGAAGAAAAGAAACTGAAGGCTTATCCAGACAACCTTTTTAGGGTAAGAGATACGCTGATCTGACCTCTTGGTTTTACTTCTTTACATACAACTTTTGGTAAAGTTGACTCAACTTCAGGATATAGATATATGTCATTCATGGATGCATACTCGGGATACAATCAAATTTCGATGTACAAGTCAGATCAAGAAAACAGATATTGCAGGCAGAATGCTACAATGGACAATAGAACTATCCGAATTTGACTTAAGTTGTGAAACTTGAACAACAATCAAGTTCCAATATCTGGCCGACTTTGTGGCAGAATACACAAAAGCCTAGAAAAATCCAATAACCTGGAGTTTGTATGTAGATGGATCATCCAACAAAACCAGAAGTGGAGTAGGAGTAATTCTGGAAAATGAAGAAGAAACTCGAACTGAACTCTCCTTAAAGTTTGAGTTTCCTATTTCTAACGATCAAGCAGAATATGAAGCCTTACTTGTTGGTTTGAAGCTGGCTAAAGAAGTCAGGGCAGAAAGATTGATCGTATTTAGTAACTCTCAAATGATAACCTCCCAAGTCAATAGGACTTATCAAGATAAAGATCTCAACATGAGGAAGTACTTAGAAGAAGCACGAGAACAATTAGCTCAGTTCTCAGAAACAGAGGTCTGACAGATAGCTCAAAAATCCAATACCCGTGCTGATGCCCTCTCTAAATTAACCAGCACCAACCTAGGGGGTAGCAATAGAAGCCTAATCTAGAAAACTCTCCACACACTATTTGTGTTAAAAGGAGACGACAAGTCTGAAATAATGACCGTATCTAATTAAAACCTAGGATGGATGACCCTCATAATTGAATATCTTAAATTCGATATCATTTATGAAGAAGAAAGGGAAGCAAGGAGGCTCATAAGAAAAGCATAAAACTATACCCTGGTCCAAAATGTTCTCTACAAAGAGGAGTAACCACACCTCTATTGAAATGTATCCCGACTTCCAAGAATAAGGAGGTCTTAGAAGAAGTTTATAACGGCATATGTGAAAATTACTGAGGAGCACGGTCACTAGCTAAGAAAGTGATCGGAGACGGCTTCTTTTGGCCGACTTCATTAAAAAGTGAATGCCTTGTCAAAAGCATACCAACTTCCATGTAGGACCTCCAGAAGAACTTATTAGCATCACTTCACCCTGGCCATTTGCAAAATGAGGTCTAGACCTCCTTGATCCATTTCCACATGCACCCGGGTAGGGAAAAAGATCCTCTCCAGTTTTTTTAACAATTGATAGAATCCAGTGTGATCTATTACCTTTGATTCTATGAGTGGGACCAAAAATAAATAAGAGAGAGAGTGCAATGAATGGTTAGATTGAACACTGGATACCATCCAGTTTTTTTCTCACTGGAGAGGATCCACTCCCGCTAAAGTACCTCCTAGTTGGGATTGATTATTTCACCAAGTGGATTGAGGCAGAACTCTTGACAACCATCACAGCTCAAAGAAGTCAGAAGTTTCTCTACAAGAACATTGTTATCTAGTTTGGAGTTCTACATTCAATTATCACGGACAATGGAACTCAATTTACCGACTCAGCCATCAGAAAGTTAGTGGCAAGCCTCAAAATTAAATACTCAGCAATAGAACACCTCCAAAATTAAATCTTTTTCTTTTATTAATAATAATTCATTTTCTACCAATTTTTTCATTCAAACACATTAATTCAAGCTCCGTGAAAATCATTGTCCGACATGAGTGGTCGACAAGATGAAACGACGAGGTACGAATTAGTGTAAGAAGTTATGTAACAATTTGTGGTCTGACCTTAAAAGAGTTGGACCTAAAACGAAATACAAGAGTAACTTAATAAGCCTGATTACTTAAAGTCAAAGTTCAAAATGACTAAAGGAAAAAAGTTATAAGTGAAGGGTCCAAAGATGACCGACTTACTTTACCGACATCTTTTTCAACTTCATGAAAATCTTATTTAAAGCTACCAAAATGATTGGGTAAAGAAAAAAACTAAGTCATAAAAGGTTAAAAGTTATAACTAAGTAAAGGAAGATAAACACTCAATCATGCAAAAAGCCACCACACATTCAAATAGTGGAAAATGATTTTTAGCACAAAAAAGTAAAGTGTTTAAGCTACGACTATTACAAAATTAAATTGTTCACAAAAGACCCGCAAGTCGGGTCATTCAAACACTTAAAAAATAAAGCTACAAAGAGGTAGTCTGATCATTTGAATTCGAAGCATCTTAGACTGAGCAGACAAGGTTGGGATAGCTTTAGACTGCATGATAGAAGTAGGGAGAGTTTTAGGTGGAGAGTTTTTGGATCGGGCATAGGAGTGTCCCTCTTATCTTCAGGGGTAGGAACAATCTTCCTATTAACCACAACATTGTTAGCGTTGATAAGGGAGAGGTCCACCTCGGGAGCAACAACCAGGAACTGAGCCTTTAGATTCTCCACCATCTCGTCCATGCCTTCAGTTATGGTCTCCTCAAGCTCCGCATATTTCTCCCTGCACTTGGCGACCTCATCTACCAAGTCAAGCTTCTCCCCGAAGACTCTAGTATAACTCTCCTCAACCTTCTTTTTTAAGCCCTCCGCCATGGCTAAGGCTGCCTCCGCCTGTTTTACTCTCTCGAGATTTTCCAAAGTCAGACAAAAGTGACTCATTCTCACCCTCCAAAGTACGCCAAAGTACGCCACTTTAGCTTGAAGGTCAGCCAAAGTATGCTGAGTGGCGCTAAGGGGAGTCTTCTTCAACTCTTTCAATAATGAAGCACACACCCTGGCATACGAATTCCACCTCGGGCATGAATTTGAAGGTGGCTCTTCACAAAAACATCATCCATACTAATAAAACTATTTGAAAGGATGTGGTTTTCGGCCCAAGCCATTGTATCAAAGCCCTGCTTATAAACACCCACTAATTCGGCGGTCTTCCATTTTTTAGGTTTTGACTCGGGATTAGGAGGTGGAAGAGGAATTGTTTGTTTCTTTGAACTGCAAAGGGGAGGAGTTGGTTCAGAAATAATTTTTATAGAGGTTAAGGCACCTAAGTCCGACTTAGAAGGGCAGGAGAGATCGACAGATTCACCGGCCTCTTTTAGTTGTATATTTCGAGTGATAACGTGCTTCCTAGGTGTCCTAAGAGTTTTGATAGCAGCCTTAGGAACCATCTTATCTGCACAACATGAAAGTCGAGTTACATTAGCCATCCACAAAATAATCAACAAAATAATATCTACAAAAATTAAGTGAAGGCTACCTAGCTCGGATTGAAGTTGGCTTGGATTTTCTAAAAACCCATTGGTATCCAGATAAGGAGCTCGACCCCAACACTCTTGGAACAAAAGTACTACACTCTCTTTGACCTCATCTAAGTCATTTAAGTTATATTTCACTATTAGAAGGCTCTCCTCCCAATACAAAGGAAAATGGATTCATCTCTCTCACTTAAAAAGAAAGGTCGAACACCTCCATCAGTACGAATCTTGAAGAAGTAATTTTTAAAATCATGAAAGGAATCGTTAAAAATGACAAAGACCTTCCTTTTTTGAACAACTCGGAAGGAGATTCAGCCTTATTTTTTGGTGCTAAAAGGTTTGGTGAGAAAGAAAATATAAAAGAAGACCTTCAGAGAAGGAGGAACGTTAAGTTCCTGACAAAAAAGCTGGTAAATTTTTAAAAAATCTCAAGAATTAGGATGAAGTTAGGAAGGGGCAACGTTACAGACCGTAAGGACTTCAGATTCAAAGTTGAAAAAGGGAAGACTAACATCTAGTTTTGTAAAAAAAAAAATCATACATGTAAATGAAGTGACGCTTCGACCTATCTAGTCGGGGAAAGCACACCCTTTCCTCAGGGTTGGCAACTATAATCTCGTAATTTCTCTCATCCTCCCGATTTAGGCATAACCTTGGTGCCTACAAAATGTTTCAGCATAGTTGTTATCAATAACCGAGATGGGAGTCAGAACAGATATATCTATCCAAGTCATATCGGACAGGACTTTAGAAGATATGCATGTTGTGAATTACTGATTGAGACATAAAAACTATACTTACAAAACAAGGAAAGAAGATCATCACTAGAAGTCGACAGAACAAGGATAACAACATAAGCATGTACACAATTAAAAAGAGGTCGAGTAGTCCTCAACCAAGAACGTCACAGTTCTTGCAACGTTTTGTGCACACATCAAATACACTACATTTTCATTTGGGGAAATGGTGCCATTTTCAATAAGAAAAATAGCAGCATTTGGGTGCAACATAAAATAAAAATTCCACATTTAGATTCACAACAACAATCACAGTAACAACAAAGAAATAAGAAACTTTCATAATTAATTTTTCAAGCATATAAAGAATTATTGATAAAGAAAATAAAAAACAAAGCAGAGGTGCATCCTCCAGAACGTAAAGAAGTTCAAAAGATTAAAGAAACCAACTTGGTGAAAATATGAAGTGGAGTCGATGCACAACAACAGCAAGAACACGGATGATCCAAAACCTCCAATATATGAGCACTCAAACAAGAATTCAAGATAAAGAAATCATGAAAGGAGAACAGTGATTACGAAGAAATTATGAGAGGAAATGAAGTTGAAGCAATTCAGAAGGGAAAACGAAAAATAAGAAAGAGAGAGTTTTTTATATTTATAAAATACTAATGGCAAAAAAGTAAATTCACCCTTCATTAATGGGAGACAGTTACCAAGGTAACCATTGAGTAACATGCAGAATTACGAAAAGACGTAACGCCTCACAATTCTAAATCACGTCAAGCACTCGACCTAGCCTTTAGGAAAGACAGTCTGCTCGACTTAATATCTTACTCTACAGAAATAAATTAGATCTACAAATGCTTGAATCCGAACTAGTAAAGCTCGGACTCAAGTAGGGGCATTGTTCATACCCTGGCCTAAAAAATATAGCCAGACCCAAAATGAATAAAAGTCCACCCAATAAAGGTGGCCTCATCTACTCCTACTCGACCTCATAGACGGGCGCAATGACCACTACTCAACGTTACTTATTTGAATAAGTAACTAACCCCTACGATATCTCCTATTCATCTAAAAGGAAGATCTAAACAACTTTTCTAGAAAAGGAGAACCATCATCCACCATCTAAGGTAGAACTACTCTAAAAAGTGATTATCTCTTATAGTATAAATACACTGACAATCTCAGGTATATTCATAACCAAATCTACTAAAAACCTACTTGCAAGTACCACCCTCACCTCCTCATGAGGAATTTAGACGACGACACCTTGGCATCAATACAAGTCAAACGCGGACCTCAACACGACACCTTGGCATCAATACAAGTCAGACACGGACCTCAAAGGAGTCTGTACCTCACGTTTAGGCCGAAATCACCTGTTTCAGGTAACCATCGGAATAGTAATATTTAGGGTAAAGTATTATTTCGGTTTCTAATATTTGGGTCAAATTTTAATTTGATTTGTGACATTTTAAACATTTTATTTCAATCCCCAAAACTTTCAAATGTCTTATGTTAATCCAAAAATAAAAGTTTTAAGCGAGGTCAATATTGTCCCACCATTCAATTTAACACAAATAATTTGTATATTAACGAGCCAATAAAATTCAATTTTAATGTGTAAGTAAAATCAATCTACCAATAATCACTAATATAAATATTTATTTTATTTTAAAGCGTTGATAATTGATATTAGAATTTAGAATTTTGTATAAAAAAATTGAAATGAAGTGTTACAAAATATGACTTAATTATTTAATAATATTAGTAACGTTTACATTATTCATTTCTTAAATTATTTGTATGAAATTTAATAATAAGACAATTTTAAATTTATTTAAAAATTTTTAAAATAAAAATAAAATATTTAAAAATTAAAATAATATTTTATCATAATATATAATATCAAAAAGACAAACACCATAGATTATTTATTTATTTATTTTCTTCGATCAAAATTTCCAATTAATTAGTGCGTATTCCAATTTATCACTTTCATTCCCTCTTATTGGGTTGTAATCACTTTTTAATAAGTTGTCACTTCAGCGATGATTGTTAATTAGTTTTATAAGAAATTGCTAACTTATATAATGCAACATCTCTTCTTCCTCCTCTCAGCACATGCATATTTCTTCTTTTCATGGTCCTTTCTTGTATGCCATAAAAAAAATATAAATATTTTTTAAAATTAGATTTCTAAATATCATAAAGCATATAAATAAAGACTTACACATATATAATTTATTGACTATTTTAGTCACATATCATTGGTAGATGTAATTTAATTCGAAACTCATCAAAATTTAAATATACAATATATTAAAAATTGGTTCATATCAGATGTCAATCATACTCTAGTTAGTAGTTAGGGAATAATTTAGCTTGATTCTTTATTACAATGAATATCTAGTTGTGTCTTTTTTTTTCCTTTGAGTGAGTTTATAATCCAACAATAAAAATTGGTCTGTTTAACTTTATCATTATGTATTTATCCTCTTAAAGTATATTAACAAATGAGTGATAACATAACAATGAATAATAAATTCTTTTTCCTAGTAGAAATGTGCTCTTTTTGTTAGAGGTTCTCTCATTTTGGTAGTATTTATTTTTAGTATATATGTAATATGTCTATTAAAATATAAATACAAAGAGTATACGGGAGTACATAAATCGCACTTGTTTACTAAAACAAAAATTATGAAAGATAAAATCATACATAAATACCCACTAAAAATATGTATTTTAAAAATATATATTTTGTATTTTTCTAAAATGATGAAACATACATTTCTAACTTGACACTAATCTTTTACAAATTTATTCTTTTACTGTCCTCTACTGCCATTGTTTAGAACTTCCACTGTACTGGTTCAACCTCTATTGGCAATTTGTCTTCTGCAGAGAGAGCATCTTCTTTGCCTCATCTTTCCTGATGCGTCTATGTTTCTGTTACTCTTATTTTTACAGATAGAGAACAACCACAAAATTACTGTTCTATCTCTCTTCTCCTTTCTATATTTTTATTGTCTCTTTCTTTTCTCATTTTATTACCTTATTTGTATCTCATCACTTGTCATTTTAACCTATAGTTTCTGAATTTATTTTTTTTATTTTTATCTTTTATTAAAAAAAATTTAATCTCTATATTTTTTTTATTTGAGTTAAAATTGAAATTTTAGTTAATTTTATATCTATTGAATTTAATTTGAATTTATCTAAAAATAAAAATGAATACTTCTGAATAACCTCAAAGACCATATTGTTATGAATTTAATTTTATTATTATACATATTAATTTTTAGTTTGAATGAGAATTGTATAGTTTCTGAATTTAGTTCAAGAGTAGTGGTAATTTTTTTAATTTTAAAAGAAAAATAAAAAAAATAAAAACGATGATAATGTTAAAATAATAAAAATAAAAATAAAATTTTAATATAATAATAAATTATATATTCTATTTTATCTAATTTACTAAATATAATATAAAATTAATATTTTTTTATATCTATATATGTATCTATTTCCATGTCTTATTTATATTAAGACGACGAACCAAATGCAGCTAAATTTGGTATAGTATATGGACTATTATAGTAGCTAGTGGGGGTCACCTAGCTAATTCAAGAATCACATCTAGGGCTAAGGGCTTGGCTTATTGTTTATTACTTATTACTCATTAGTTCTACTACATTATTTTTGGTATTATATCAATAATATGCGAACATAGTACAATTGGAACTTTTTTATGATATGTTCCGTTCATATATATTTATTACAATTTATGGTACGGAAGTATCTTAGAGAAAGAGGTCTTTTCTCTTTCAGAAGAGACAAAAATTTGTAACAAGATAAATAACATCAAGTATAATACTATAATTTACTGAAATTTCTTTTTATTTATTTATTTTTTGGGGCTTTGCAGTCATTACACCTGCCACTTCAATAGGAGTTAGTATTTTTAATAACATTTCAGCTTAGTGGGCCTAACAAAAAATAGGCCCAACAAAAGATAGTCCTATGACTCTAAAATAGGTTTAAAATGACCAAAAATATATAATATAATATAACTATATAAGTATGAAAGAGGAATAAAATACTATTTATATTTGGCCCAAAAAATATAGCTAAACTCAAAATGAATAAAAGTTCATTCAATAAAAGTGACGTTATTTATTCTTATTCAATTTCTAGACTTTATAGAGGTCGGACACAACTACCACTACTAATCTTGTCTATTTGAATAAGTAACTAATCTTTACCATATTTTCTATTTATTTAGAACGAATATTTAAACAACTTCTCTAAAAAAGGGAACGACTATCCACCATCCAAGGTGGAACTTTTCTAAAAGGTACACTAACAATCTCAGGTATATTCAGAATCCAATCTATTAAAAATTTGCTTTGAATCCTTGTTAATTTAAGTATCGAAGTCTCTTATAGGTACCACCTCCACCTCCTCATAAAAAATTTGGACAACAATATTTCGACATCAATACAAGTCGGACACGGATCTCAAAGGAGTCTGGACCTCACGTTCAGGTTCAAACCATATGTTTCAAGTAATTCTCGAAACAATAATATTTAGGGTAAAGTATTATTTTGATTTATAATATTTGGGTCGAATTTTAATTCGGTTTCCAACGTTTTAAACATTTTATTTTAGTCCCAAAAACTTCAAATATCTTATTTTAATAAAAAAAAAATTAAGCGAGTTCAATGTTGTCTTACCATTCAATTTGACATAAACAATTTGTATATTGACGAGCCAATAAAATTCTATTTTAATGTATAAGTAAAATCGATCCATATACCAATAATCACTAATATAAATATTTTTTATTTGATTTTAAAATATTAATGATTGATGTTGGGATTTAGAATTTTATATAAAAAAAATTAAAATAAAGTGTTATAAAATATAATTTAATTAACTAATACTGTTATTAAATCTATGTTATTTATTTTATAAATTATATGTTAAATTTAACGATAGGACAATATTAAATTTTTTTAAAATTTTTTAAAACAAAAATAAAACGTTTGACGTCAAAAATTAAATTAAAATTTGATCTAGACATTGAGAATTAAAATAGTAATTTACTATATATATATATATCAGGAAGGCAAGCACCATAGATTATTTATTTATTTATTTTATTCGATAAGAATTTCCAAGTAATTAGTGGGTATTCTAGTTCACCACTTTTATTCCCTTCCATTATTGTGCTGTCATCACTTCTTAATAAGTTGTCACTTCAGCAATTATTGTTAATTAGTTTTGTAGGAAATTGTAACTTATATAATGCAACATCTCTTCTTTCTCGTCTCAGCACATGCATGTCTTTTTTTTATTATTATTATTATCCTCTTTTGCATGTCATAAAGAAAAATATAAATATTTTTTAAAATCAGATTTCTAAACATTATAGAGGATATGAATAAAGACTTACACATATATAACTTGTTGATTATTTTAATTACCTATCATTGGTGAATGGTGAATGTAATAAGAAGATAATTTTTAATCAACCGTATCATATCGTGTTAACAAAATTTTTATTTAAACTAATTTAAAACTCGTAAGTATTTAAATATACAATATATTAAAAATAGTGAATTTTATCTAATCGTTCATAAAATAATATGTAATTTATTTTTTTATTATATATTAATTTTTAATTAGATATTATTACGTCTTCTAAACATCACTGCTTCATCGGATGTCCCATATATTTTGTCGTGTCATTATCGTTCTCCAAAGCATCTCTGTCGTCGTCCACACAAGCAGCACCGCTATCTTCGCGATCTCCTTCTCTTTCACGCTGTTTCTGTATTTTCTCAGTCCTTAACGAAAATTTTATTTTATGTCCATCGTTCTTATAACTATGATCGATACTACAATTCAATTATATATAATGACTCATGAATATCTATCATTCAACTATCATAGAATATCATTATAAAATATTAAAATAGCAAGGCTAAAGTGTATGCTTTTTTTCTAAAACCAATATAAATTCCTTGATTCTAACGCAGAGAATTGAAATACTTTGAGATCAAAGTAATGATACACAATTTTGAAGAAGTAAAATTGGAACAATAATAGTGTCAATATTGTCTTCTAGTGCGAGGACAGTGGCGCTGCTTGTGTTGACGGCCGCAATGATGCTTTGGAAAATGGCAATAACATGACGGAGAGAATAGGACACCCGATGAAGTGGTGATGTTTGGGAGACGATTAAAAATTTAAAATAACATCCAATTAGAAATTAACACGTAATAGAGAATAAGTTATATGTTATTTTAGAGAAAATTAAATAAAATTCACTATTAAAAATTGGTTCATATCAAATGTCAATCATACTCTAGTTAGTAGTTAAGAAATAATTTAACTTCATTTTTTGTTATAATGAATATTTAGTGGCGTCTTTTTTCTCCTCTTTGACTCGAATTTATAATCCAACAATAAAAAAATAGTCTATTTAACTCTATACATTATTGTATAAAAAAGTATACGAAACCAACAATAACCAGCCAACTTTTTAAACAATTCTATTTAATAATTAATTTTAAATTTTTTAAATTCAAATTTAAATAATTAAAAGCTTATTAAATAAATCTTAATTAAAAATGGTAGAAACTAGAAACCCTTACTTTTCTTTTTCATTTTCATAGCTGCGCACACAGAAACCCTTTTCCTTTTTTTCCTCTTCCACTCCCACCGCGCCGTTCATACTCCTCTCCAATTGGCACAGCCACCACGACACCCAGAACCGCGCTGTTAGGCGACACCTATCCCACAGCTGCCTTTCCTCCATCGTGAAGGAAATCAGAAACAGCTCTGGAAGGAACGCCACCGGCAACCACTGTCCAACAGCACAGGCATCGTTCTCTCGCCCGCAGCCACCTCCGCATACTGCTGCCGTCACGGCTGAAGGGATTACCATGTGTTCATAACACGCAGCGGAAGAAAAATAAGGTAATCCTAAAGATCTATTTTGTGCTTAAACTTTATTCCAATAAACAATATATAATATAGATCAGATCTAAATACCTTTAGATGCTTTAGTAAAAACTTTATTCTTCGATTGTACGAAGACTCTATGCGTATCCACACCGAGACCAACATTTTGCTGTCAACTCTTTGACCAATGGATATCTGATCTAAATTAAGAACCTCTTTGCAACTCTTTGCACACCATAAAATTCTTCTCCAAGAATTAGGCTCACATAAATCCATGTGTATAGAGGTAAAGGAATAAAACTCTTGTTATTCTCTCGTTTATATTCCTCTACTCTTGGCATACATATATATAGTATGAGATTTGTTACTGATTTTAAATTTGATTCTCAATTCAAATTTAAATCGTATCTTGAAATTCCAAATCTGAATCATTCAAATTTTATGAATCATATCATAACTCAATTTGAAAACAGAATCAGTTAGTATCTCATCCAAATTCAGAAATAGAATAACTAATTATTCTCAAATCTCATTCAATGTTCTCAATTATCATAATATTATTATATTCTTGGTGCTAGCAAAGAATATAATAATATTCTATTTGAATTAATATAATTATTTATTTGATCAAATCAAAATAATAATTAAATAATTCTATAGCAAAGGTTAGAACACTCGTTAGTGTATGACCCCATAGGTTCAATACTAAGTGGGTAGTAAATTAGTCGTACTAAATTTACTAATCAAGGTTGGCGTCTAGCAACACTCCTCAACGACCCGATAGTATGAAGTAATATATTTTTACTAAGAACCTCAGAAGAACAAAGTATAATTCCTTCCATCTTTCCAGCTCTTGGTTAACCCTTAGAGTATGATTTAATTGTCAAACTCTAACTTGTTACCATTATTATAATAAACTGTGAATGACCTAAGAAACTCATTTCTTCATTCATTCAATCTCCTTGGCCAAGGTTTATTCATCTCATTCATTATAATCATAGAGCTCAAACTCTTTACCGAGAGTTGACGGATTCCTTATTGACTGATCATTAATTCTACAAGTATTTACATCATACCCAATATCCATTCAACTAGCACCCTAGGGTATTAGGTGTCCGGAATCAAAGTATAATAAATACGTTGTTAATTACTATGATAGTCGCAGGTCAAAGGAAACTCTATTATTATGTTCATTTTGAGAATATCCTATTGACAAATATACGGTAATTATAACCATTAGAAATTCTCAGAGTGAGCCAGTTCAATGGTCATATCCCTATATACACCATCTATATATATAATTTAATAAATGAGATCTATTAATCTTCGTCCAATGAAGACCATTATATATATATATATTGATCTTTCCGGATTATTAATGTCCTTTTTAATAATCCTATGACCAAGAACAATTTAGATTAAATTATAAAAGATTTATCTCTCAATATTATGATCACTATCACAATGATAAATCTCTAAATTTAATCAAGAACCTTATTATATTAACATTTTAATATAATAATAATAACAAATTATTTGACACATGATTGATTGGATTGTGGTCATACTACTTATTCCCAATAATCTCCCACTTGCACGAGAGCCAATCATGATAGATTGGATCTTGGGCATACTATTATCTCAATAATCTCCCACTTGCACTAAAGCCAATTAATCATGTATATAATTTTTCAATGCACATTTGTGTTTGTCAAAACTCTTTTGACCTTAAACACCTTTACTCTTGAGAACATGTGCTTGACCTTTTATAAAATATACCTAGTGCATAATAAATATCACGTTTTCTCAAAACATGAAATCTTCCACTACAATAGTGCATAATTTTATTTTAAGGGCAATCCTTATTGAATATGATTATAAAAAATTTAGGTAATCATTAGATCTATCTTTATAGAATTATATCATTGTACAAATAGGCTACTTTTTTGAAAAGTTAGTTTGTACTCCCACTCTTTCTTTAGGATGGAATCCCTTTTCTAAAAAGGAGTTTAACCTCTTATCATAAACACTTTGTCATAAGAAGAGTGATAAAAATAATCTCATTATTTCTTTAGAGTAATCAATAAATCTCATTTATTGGACCTAATATCAATTCTATTGTTGTACAATCTCTTAACACATATAAGACATCTCCAAACTCTAATATTTTTTAGTTTCAGCTTATGCCTTTTCTGTAAAACCCGGTTAATTAACGGCTAATTAACCCATAAATGAGAATTTATTCTAGAAAGTCTAAAATGTGATTTTTTATGGCTAAATGTGATAGAGGAGACTGAGACGAGGATTTTGGTACCAATTTTATAGAATTCGGACCAAGATTGGACCGAACGGGCCAAACCGGGCCAACCGGACCCAAAGTGGGCCCTTGGCCCAACATAACTTAACCAAAACCCTAGTTTTCAGCACTCTCTCTCCTCATTTGTTACACACACAAGCTGAAATTAGAGAGAAAGGGAGGAAGAACACTCTCTCAAGTTCTCTCCCTTGGTTGATCTTCAAACCATCATAACTTTTGATCTAGAGCTCCGATTGCCGCCCCGTTTGCGGCCACGCGCTCACCGCGGAGAGCTCTACAAAACCCATATAATCAATCTTGAGGTAAGCCACGTGTTGCTGTTCGAAATCTCAACCCTTATTTTCGAGTTTCATGGGTGAAATGTTGAGATTTTGGGTTCTTTGATGTTATAGGACCAAACTCTCTTGAAGGAGAAGGTTAATCTTGTCTCCTTGGACCTTGGGTGTGGTAAGATTCTCAACCCTAGTGTATTTTGTTGTTTTATGATGCTTGGGTTTTGAGATGTTGTGTATGGGTATGATGGTTGTGGCTTAGGTTGTGTATGTGTGGATATTGGAGCTTGATTGGTGATTTTGAAAAGCTTGGAAAGGGTTTGGTGGTGAAAAATCTGTTTTTGGAGGTATTGAGGCCTTGAGAGCTTGTGGATATTTGGTTTGGAAGTGCTCCGGTGGAGCTTGGGAAAATCGGCTAAGGTATGGTTTCGGTTTCCCGTATCTAATATGTAATGTGGTAGGAAATACTTAGGCTAGAGGCCCTAAGATAGGCATTGAATTGTTGATGTTGTTGAATGATTGAGGTATATGATGTGGTCATATATGTGATGATGATTATTGATGCCTTGGTGGTGTGATGTATGAGAAATATACATGTTGTGATATATGCTTGATGAATGGTTATGGTTGAATTGTGGGTTGAACCATGTTGATGGTGAATATGATGTTGATTGTGTGCAATAATAATTTATTGGAATTGGTGTTGTTGAGAATTGGCATGAGGAATAGTATATGATATGTCAATATGTTTGAGTTTGAGCCACTTGGGTGAAGTGGGCTAAAATGATGAGATAGTGATTTTGTATATTGTGGTAATGTGTCAATGTGTGAGTTGAGGAGGCTTGATGTTGAATTTGATACATTTTGATTGATTTCAAAGAAAAGGGATGAAATTGGCATGTTTTGATTGATTTTGAAAAGAGTTGAAAATTGTTTGTTTTGAAAATGGCATATTGTGGTTTTGTATGAAAATATGGTTTTTGGGCATACTTTGACGGGACATAACTTGGACTACGGATCTCCGTTTTGTACCAAATCTATTTAGAAATGAAATTGGATCCGGGATGTCCATACCGTTCGAAGAACGGGTGAAAAACGATTTAAAATGAGGAAGTTATGTCCGTTGGAAGATTGGGGTGTAAATCTGTGAAATTCTGCAGCTTTTAACTTAGAAAATTTTTAGCAGAATGACCCCTTGCGCGTGGGCGCACCTGGCGCGTGCGCGCCGATCTTCCGAGAAGTGCCATCCACGCGTACGCGTGATGTGCGCGGGCGCGCCGATTGTGCTGCACCCAATGCCCAGCCTTTTTCCAGAGAGTTATGCCAGAACTGTG
Source organism: Arachis stenosperma (assembly GCF_014773155.1). Taxonomy (NCBI): domain Eukaryota; kingdom Viridiplantae; phylum Streptophyta; class Magnoliopsida; order Fabales; family Fabaceae; genus Arachis; species Arachis stenosperma. The sequence goes on from NC_080384.1 coordinate 30,748,683, forward strand.
CCAGTGTTGTGCCTGGGGCACGAGAACACCCGCGCGTACGCGTGGTTGACGCGTGCGCGTCGATTGCCAAAGTTGTAATCCACGCGTCAGCGTGCATGACGCTTGCGCGTCGATGAGTTTTTGAGGCCATCCACGCGTGCGCGTGGAGTGCGCGTACGCGTGGCCCTGTTTTCATCCCAAAGTTGATTTTTGAGTTTTAAAAGCCAAATCTCATACTTCTAAGTCTCCGATCTCACCATTTATGTCTTAAATCATTATGACATGCCTAGCTATTAGAAAGGGGCTAGTGAATGAGGTAACTTGCGAGTGAAGCAAGGGAAAAATGAATGATCAATGAGGATCAAGATGATTATGTGAGATGCGGAGGATGGTGGTGGAAGTACTTGTTATGCCATGGGCCGAAAGGCTGTAATTGTTAATGAAATGGCTGGTTATGGATTTAACCGTGAGCCGGAATAGCTGTGTATGCTATGAATATTGGCTGGTTATGGATTTAACCATGAGCCTAATGGCTGTTATGGATGTTGATCCATGGATGAGAATTCATGCATGTTTATGCTGAATTATTGATAATTGTGATTTGCACTTCCACTATCTGAGATACGAGTTTCCCTGGGTAGTAGCCGTGGCTAGCCACCACGTGCTCCAGGTTGAGACTTGATACTCTGTTTACCCTATAACGTCAGGGTGGCCGGGCACTGTAAAATTCCCGGACGAGCTCACTCCCAAATATTTACCTGTGATGGTGATGGATAAATATTCACCTGTGATGGTGATGGATAAATATTCACCAGTGATGGTGATGGATATGGATCATGATTATGATCAAGCTCATATTGAGCATACTCGAGTTGGGGAGACACGACAGAGGGACAGTCCAATGGTTAGCTACCAGGACTTGTCGGGTTGGCTCTATAACCGACAGATGATATCATCGGCCACTAGGGACAGGCATTCATCATATGCATACTATGTGAATTGTTTGAGATTGCCTATTTGACTGCATATTACTTGCTAATTGTCTAAATGTCTTAACTGCTCCTATTTGTATATTCTTTGTCTGATATAACTGTGTTTTCTATAATATACTCCTGCTGGTGGTTGGGAGGTTTGAAGGAATTGGAAAGGGAAGTATTAGTTAGACTGAAGAATCTTTAGTCAGATGCCCTTATATGGTTTAGCTTGTTTATAAGCTTTGATATTATCTGGGGGAAGTTCTAGGATTGCCTTTGGCTTTCCTCTATTATTATGTATTATATATGTGGAAGCTGTTACCATGCTGGGGACCTCTGGTTCTCACCCATGCGGATTTTGTGGTTTTCAGATGCAGGACGCGAGGTTTCCCGTTGAGGCATGCTGGAGACTTCTAGATTTGCGAAGATTCCTTGTGCTTGGGGACTATGTTTTGGTTTATATGTTTTGCTTAGATACTCTTATCTCCATTAAATAATACAAACTGTGATGACTCCTCTTATGGGAGATTTTGGAGAATAGGTTTTATGTATTTGTGTCCCTTTGGGTTTCCTTTGGGGTTTTCCTTATTTTATCATATGTATATATTGTTATGCTCAGACCGGTTATCTTCGCAGCCGGATTTTGAGTCTTGATATTCCTGTTTTTGACACTCTTTTGTATATATATAATCTCGCGTTGGTTTATCCTTGTTCGTTACGTTAACGATCGGAGTGTGCGCTTTTGAGTTGCGGTTTTTGTTTACCCCTTTTTCTACAAAGGCTCCTAGTTATAATCAATCATTCATACTACTATACGTACTAAATTTTTATTTTAGAGGTCGTAATACCTTGCCATCTCTGAATTATGACTTAAGCATAAGATTCTGTATGGTAGGGTGTTACATTATGGTATCAGAGCAGTTCGTTCCTGTAGAGCCTGAGGGATGGACTGACTATGCTTCTGTGCATTCTCTGTGTGTGTGTTATGTGCCATTAGTATATCTGCTTGATATAATTGGCATAAACGTTCATGAGCATGCATTTGGAACCTTGAAGCACTAGACTTCCGATATTGAGACTGATCAACTTAATATCGATTGTTTGGTGTGTATTGGAACCAGATGGCGCCTCGTGGATGCGGTAGAGGTAGTGCGAGAGGCCGTACGAATGCTCGTGCACCGGAGAATAACCCTAATGACCCGGTGAACTTTATGGCTGCGTTGGAGAACGTGGCTGCTGCTATGCAAGCCACTGCTGAAGCCCTTGGTCAACAGATGAACAACCATGGCAACGACAGAAATAGAGCTCAGGGACCAATGGAGATTAGAACTTTCGTTGTGTTGGTGAACGAGTGTGGGGTGGCTGAAGAGTGTGTGAATAGGGCAGCCGCTAAGAGGGGAATTCACAGAGGATCATTCCCACGGAACCGAGGGAAGAGCTTTGCACCTAGAGGTCCACCTTTCAAGAGGAGAGGTTCCTTTAGGAGGCCCAACAACAACAACTCCCAAGGGAAAAGGTTTGGGAAGCAACCTCAGAATGATCAAGTTTGTACTAGGTGTGAAAGTCACCATCCGGGAACACCATGCAAGGCCGGATGGGGTTTGTGCTACCATTGTGGAAAGGCAGGGCATAAGCTCCCATGGTGTCCGGAGCGACAGAAGCAAGGTGCTGGGAAAGCACAACAAACTGGTCGGGTGTTCACCACCTCAGCCGTGGGTGCAGAGGGATCCGAAACACTTATTCGAGGTAACTGTGAAATGGCTGGTCATACTTTAAATGCTTTATTTAATTCGGGAGCATCGCATTCATTCATTGCATTTGAGAAAGCCCATGAGTTAGGATTGAAGATTGTAACTTTAGATTATGATCTAAGAGTGTACAATGCTACCCATGAAGCCATGGTAACTAGGCTAGGATGCCCGGAAGTTTCCTTTAGGTTCAAGCAGCGTGATTTTGTTCATAATTTAGTCTGCTTGCCGATGATCGGACTTGATCTTATCTTGGGATTGGATTGGTTATCTAAGAACCATGTCCTGCTTGATTGTTCTACAAAGTCGGTGTACTTTATGCCGGAAGATACAGAAGAGCCGGTCGTGGTGAATAATTATTACTTGAATTCGATGATGGTGAACTGCTCCGGAACCGAATGTCAGGGTATCATGTTGTTAACCGCGGGCGTTTCGGGAGATGATCAAAGGTTGGAGCAGATTCCGGTTGTGTGTGAGTTTTCGGAAGTGTTTCCCGATGATATTGATGAGTTTCCACCTAACCGAGAGGTTGAGTTTGCTATTGAATTGGTACCCGGGGCGGGACCAATCTCAAGTGCTCCTTATAGGATGTCACCGTTAGAGATGAACGAGCTAAAGTCTCAGTTAGAGGATTTGTTGGGAAAGAATTTTATACGACCAAGTGTTTTTCCGTGGGGTGCTCCAGTGTTACTGGTGAAGAAGAAAGATGGGAGTATGCGGCTCTGTGTGGATTACAGGCAGCTGAACAAGGTTACAATAAAGAATAAGTACCCATTGTCGAGAATTGATGATCTCATGGATCAGTTACAAGGAGCTGGAGTTTTCTCCAAGATCGATTTGCGATCCGGTTATCACCAGATAAGGGTGAGGGGTGAGGATATCCCTAAGACCGCTTTCAGGACTCGTTATGGTCATTACGAGTACACTGTGATGTCTTTCGGGTTGACGAACGCTCCTGCAGTGTTTATGGATTACATGAATAGAGTCTTCCGTCCGTTTCTGGATAAATTCGTTGTTGTCTTCATTGATGACATACTAATTTATTCCAAGACTGAAGAAGAGCATGCGGAACACTTGAGGACCGTGTTGCAGATTCTAAAGGAGAAGAAACTTTATGCAAAACTGTCTAAGTGTGAATTTTGGAAGAGTGAGGTGAAGTTTTTGGGCCATGTGGTGAGTAAGAAGGGAATAGCTGTAGACCCAACTAAGGTGGAGGCTGTGATGGATTGGAAACAACCAACCACCGTAACAGAGATAAGGAGTTTTCTGGGTTTAGCTGGCTATTACCGAAGGTTTATCAAGGGCTTTTCACAGATAGCTTTGCCAATGACAAAGTTAACCCGCAAAGACACTCCGTTTGTTTGGAATCCTGAGTGCGAAGAGAGCTTTCAGGCATTGAAGGAAAAGTTGACAACTGCTCCTGTGTTAGTGTTACCCGAGCCGAACGAGCCTTTTGAGGTGTATTGTGATGCCTCATTGAAGGGTTTAGGGTGCGTGCTGATGCAGCATCGTAATGTGGTGGCGTATGCCTCACGACAGTTGAGACCTCATGAAGTTAGTTACCCTACGCACGATTTGGAACTCGCTGCGGTTGTGTTTGCCTTGAAGGTGTGGAGGCATTTTCTCTATGGGGTTAAGTTCCAAGTTTTCTCTGATCATAAGAGCTTGAAGTACCTCTTTGATCAGAAAGAGCTTAATATGAGGCAGAGAAGGTGGATGGAATTGCTGAAAGACTACGATTTTGAGTTGCATTACCATCCGGGAAAGGCGAATGTAGTGGCGGATGCGTTAAGTCGGAAGTCGTTATATGCGGCTTGGATGATGCTTCAAGAAGAGAAGTTGCTCAAGGGATTCGAGAGTCTGAAAATTGGTACTCAAGAAGTATCCGGAACTTTATGTTTGAGCCAATTAGAAATCTCAAGTGACTTTAAGTCCGAACTCCTAAAGGCTCATCAAAATGATGAAGCCTTATGGAAAGTGTTACCGGCCATTGAGCAAGGAAAACAGTGGAGAGTGTCGGAAGAAAAAGATGGGTTATGGAGATTCAAGGGTAGAATCATTGTGCCGGATGTTGGCACTTTGAGGCAAGATATCTTAAAAGAGGCACACAAAAGCGGATTCTCCATTCACCCGGGAAGTACTAAGATGTACCATGATTTAAAGGCGATGTTTTGGTGGCCGGGTATGAAGAATGATGTGGCAGAATATGTTTCAAAGTGCTTAACTTGTCAAAAGGTAAAGATTGAACATCAAAGACCTTCCGGAATGTTGCAACCTCTAGAGATTCCACAATGGAAGTGGGAGAGTATTGCAATGGACTTTGTGTCGGGATTGCCAAGGACTAGAGCTGGTTTTGATGCTATTTGGGTGATTGTGGACCGACTGACGAAGTCAGCTCACTTTTTACCCATTCGGATGACTTACACCCTTGAGGAGCTAGCACGGTTATACATAAAGGAGATTGTGAGACTTCATGGTGTACTTGCTACTATAATCTCTGATAGAGATCCTCGTTTCACTTCAAGGTTTTGGGGTGCATTTCAGAAAGCTTTTGGAACCCGATTAAGCTTGAGCACGGCTTACCATCCTCAAACAGATGGTCAATCTGAGAGGACGATCCAAACACTAGAGGATATGTTGAGAGCTTGTGTTTTGGACCAACCGGCGAGTTGGGATCGGTATATGCCATTAGTGGAGTTTGCATACAATAATAGTTATCATGCGAGCATTGGAATGGCTCCGTATGAGGCCTTGTATGGGAGGAAATGTCAATCTCCGCTATGTTGGTATGAAGCTGGAGAGAAAAGCTTGTTGGGGCCAGAAATGATAGCTGAGACCACTGAGCAAGTCAAGAAAATCCGAGATAGGATGCTTACGGCGCAGAGTCGTCAAAAGAGTTACGCCGATCAAAGGCGAAAGCCCTTAGAATTTGAGGAAGGGGACCATGTTTTTCTTAAGGTTACTCCGACTACGGGAGTAGGTAGGGCGATTAAGGCAAAGAAGTTGAATCCTCGATACATTGGTCCATTTCAGATCCTAGAGAGGATTGGACCGTTGGCGTATCGGATGGCTCTACCACCTCATCTTTCGAACCTGCACGACGTGTTTCACGTGTCGCAGCTTCGGAAGTACACCCCTGATGCTAGCCATGTGTTGGAACCTGAGTCGGTTCAGTTAAGGGAAGATTTGACGCTTCCAGTGGCTCCAGTCAGAATTGATGATACTAGTATTAAACGGTTGCGTGGAAAAGATGTTTCCTTAGTCAAAGTGGCATGGAGTCGAGGCGGTGTTGGGGAACACACTTGGGAACTTGAGTCGGAGATGCGAACGGATTATCCGCATTTATTCTCAGGTAATTGCATTTGAATTTTGTGGGCAAAATTCCCAATTAGGTGGGTAGAATGTAAAACCCGGTTAATTAACGGCTAATTAACCCATAAATGAGAATTTATTCTAGAAAGCCTAAAATGTGATTTTTTATGGCTAAATGTGATAGAGGAGACTGAGACGAGAGTTTTGGTACCAATTTTATAGAATTCGGACCAAGATTGGACCGAACGGGCCAAACCGGGCCAACCGGACCCAAAGTGGGCCCTTGGCCCAACATAACTTAACCAAAACCCTAGTTTTCAGCACTCTCTCTCCTCATTTGTTACACACACAAGCTGAAATTAGAGAGAAAGGGAGGAAGAACACTCTCTCAAGTTCTCTCCCTTGGTTGATCTTCAAACCATCATAACTTTTGATCTAGAGCTCCGATTGCCGCCCCGTTTGCGGCCACGCGTTCACCGCGGAGAGCTCTACAAAACCCATATAATCAATCTTGAGGTAAGCCACGTGTTGCTGTTCGAAATCTCAGCCCTTATTTTCGAGTTTCATGGGTGAAATGTTGAGATTTTGGGTTCTTTGATGTTATAGGACCAAACTCTCTTGAAGGAGAAGGTTAATCTTGTCTCCTTGGACCTTGGGTGTGGTAAGATTCTCAACCCTAGTGTATTTTGTTGTTTTATGATGCTTGGGTTTTGAGATGTTGTGTATGGGTATGATGGTTGTGGCTTAGGTTGTGTATGTGTGGATATTGGAGCTTGATTGGTGATTTTGAAAAGCTTGGAAAGGGTTTGGTGGTGAAAAATCTGTTTTTGGAGGTATTGAGGCCTTGAGAGCTTGTGGATATTTGGTTTGGAAGTGCTCCGGTGGAGCTTGGGAAAATCGGCTAAGGTATGGTTTCGGTTTCCCGTATCTAATATGTAATGTGGTAGGAAATACTTAGGCTAGAGGCCCTAAGATAGGCATTGAATTGTTGATGTTGTTGAATGATTGAGGTATATGATGTGGTCATATATGTGATGATGATTATTGATGCCTTGGTGGTGTGATGTATGAGAAATATACATGTTGTGATATATGCTTGATGAATGGTTATGGTTGAATTGTGGGTTGAACCATGTTGATGGTGAATATGATGTTGATTGTGTGCAATAATAATTTATTGGAATTGGTGTTGTTGAGAATTGGCATGAGGAATAGTATATGATATGTCAATATGTTTGAGTTTGAGCCACTTGGGTGAAGTGGGCTAAAATGATGAGATAGTGATTTTGTATATTGTGGTAATGTGTCAATGTGTGAGTTGAGGAGGCTTGATGTTGAATTTGATACATTTTGATTGATTTCAAAGAAAAGGGATGAAATTGGCATGTTTTGATTGATTTTGAAAAGAGTTGAAAATGGTTTGTTTTGAAAATGGCATATTGTGGTTTTGTATGAAAATATGGTTTTTGGGCATACTTTGACGGGACATAACTTGGACTACGGATCTCCATTTTGTACCAAATCTATTTAGAAATGAAATTGGATCCGGGATGTCCATACCGTTCGAAGAACGGGTGAAAAACGATTTAAAATGAGGAAGTTATGTCCGTTGGAAGATTGGGGTGTAAATCTGTGAAATTCTGCAGCTTTTAACTTAGAAAATTTTTAGCAGAATGACCCCTTGCGCGTGGGCGCACCTGGCGCGTGCGCGCCGATCTTCCGAGAAGTTCCATCCACGCGTACGCGTGATGTGCGCGGGCGCGCCGATTGTGCTGCACCCAATGCCCAGCCTTTTTCCAGAGAGTTATGCCAGAACTGTGCCAGTGTTGTGCCTGGGGCACGAGAACACCCGCGTGTACGCGTGGTTGACGCGTGCGCGTCGATTGCCAAAGTTGTAATCCACGTGTCAGCGTGCATGACGCTTGCGCGTCGATGAGTTTTTGAGGCCATCCACGCGTGCGCGTGGAGTGCGCGTACGCGTGGCCCTGTTTTCATCCCAAAGTTGATTTTTGAGTTTTAAAAGCCAAATCTCATACTTCTAAGTCTCCGATCTCACCATTTATGTCTTAAATCATTATGACATGCCTAGCTATTAGAAAGGGGCTAGTGAATGAGGTAACTTGCGAGTGAAGCAAGGGAAAAATGAATGATCAATGAGGATCAAGATGATTATGTGAGATGCGGAGGATGGTGGTGGAAGTACTTGTTATGCCATGGGCCGAAAGGCTGTAATTGTTAATGAAATGGCTGGTTATGGATTTAACCGTGAGCCGGAATAGCTGTGTATGCTATGAATATTGGCTGGTTATGGATTTAACCATGAGCCTAATGGCTGTTATGGATGTTGATCCATGGATGAGAATTCATGCATGTTTATGCTGAATTATTGATAATTGTGATTTGCACTTCCACTATCTGAGATACGAGTTTCCCTGGGTAGTAGCCGTGGCTAGCCACCACGTGCTCCAAGTTGAGACTTGATACTCTGTTTACCCTATGTCGTCAGGGTGGCCGGGCACTGTGAAATTCCCGGACGAGCTCACTCCCAAATATTCACCTGTGATGGTGATGGATAAATATTCACCTGTGATGGTGATGGATAAGTATTCACCAGTGATGGTGATGGATATGGATCATGATTATGATCAAGCTCATATTGAGCATACTCGAGTTGGGGAGACACGACAGAGGGACAGTCCAATGGTTAGCTACCAGGACTTGTCGGGTTGGCTCTATAACCGACAGATGATATCATCGGCCACTAGGGACAGGCATTCATCATATGCATACTATGTGAATTGTTTGAGATTGCCTATTTGACTGCATATTACTTGCTAATTGTCTAAATGTCTTAACTGCTCCTATTTGTATATTCTTTGTCTGATATAACTGTGTTTTCTATAATATACTCCTGCTGGTGGTTGGGAGGTTTGAAGGAATTGGAAAGGGAAGTATTAGTTAGACTGAAGAATCTTTAGTCAGATGCCCTTATATGGTTTAGCTTGTTTATAAGCTTTGATATTATCTGGGGGAAGTTCTAGGATTGCCTTTGGCTTTCCTCTATTATTATGTATTATATATGTGGAAGCTGTTACCATGCTGGGGACCTCTGGTTCTCACCCATGCGGATTTTGTGGTTTTCAGATGCAGGACGCGAGGTTTCCCGCTGAGGCATGCTGGAGACTTCTAGATTTGCGAAGATTCCTTGTGCTTGGGGACTATGTTTTGGTTTATATGTTTTGCTTAGATACTCTTATCTCCATTAAATAATACAAACTGTGATGACTCCTCTTATGGGAGATTTTGGAGAATAGGTTTTATGTATTTGTGTCCCTTTGAGTTTCCTTTGGGGTTTTCCTTATTTTATCATATGTATATATTGTTATGCTCAGACCGGTTATCTTCGCAGCCGGATTTTGAGTCTTGATATTCCTATTTTTGACACTCTTTTGTATATATATAATCTCGCGTTGGTTTATCCTTGTTCGTTACGTTAACGATCGGAGTGTGCGCTTTTGAGTTGCGGTTTTTGTTTACCCCTTTTTCTACAAAGGCTCCTAGTTATAATCAATCATTCATACTACTATACGTACTAAATTTTTATTTTAGAGGTCGTAATACCTTGCCATCTCTGAATTATGACTTAAGCATAAGATTCTGTATGGTAGGGTGTTATATTTTCCATATCTCATATGAGTAAAAAATTGATTTAATGAGAAATTTTTAATTTAGCAACATTTCTAAAATGTAGTCCAAATATTTAACAAATAGTGATACTCAACTAAATTAAATTTCATGTTTCTTAAACATGATGGAGTACATAGAGTACTAGTATTTGTGCATGGAGTACATAGAATATCAATTAGATAATTAGAGATTTTTAAGATCTTATAATAAAAATACTCAATATCTTTATTATTGGTCAAACCAATCCTTAAGAGCAATTTTGATACGCATCCTCAATACTCATATTGAGCTTTTCCAAAAAGACCACAAACCTTAATCATATTAGGGCCAATTATAAATTGTTTGTAACAAAATAAATCTCTAAAATTGCTTGTAAGAACAATTCTCGTTAAAGCCTGGCTAATGGCATTCCAACTTCCAAAATTGTTTAATTCAAAATATATTGCCCAATACTCCCACTAGTTTAAATAAAATCTTTGATAGTCATACTATCTTACTTTGGACATCATATATCTTTTCAAGATGTTCAATAATAAATAGTGGGTATATGCCTTTAAAATTAGAACTCTTGGTTGTCAAAACAACCTATATTATAGTAAAATAATATTTTAGATACTTCATAAGTACTGACTATTCCATCACCAATTTTATTGGACAATATTAGTTCAATATTATCATGTTCATGAAACCCTTTTATATATAGGAACAATTCTCAATGTATAGCCACTTTATTACTTTCAAGTATGCCATACGAAAGATGGACATATTTAAAAAATTTAAAATATGAAAGTAAATTAAGAAATCTATATTTCTGAAAAAAAAATTATTTAGAATCGCGAATGAGTACCTTGGTTGTCAAGTTGTTACTCATACCTATTTCAAATAAACATGATTAAATTATATCCCATATAATTATAATCTCAAATAGTTATCTGGTTGTCAGACAATTATTTAACTGAATTATATTTTATACCCCTAGGTTGTCTAGGTTCAAGTATAAAATTAATTCTCCTTATGCATCATCATATACATGAATAAATTCTATCCGTGATTACAAGTCTCCTGGTCATCAGGTCGTTCCTTGTAAACAAGAGATAAATTTATTTTTGACAATATCCTAACTTTTAGGACTTATCTCTATTGTTAGAGAATTTCTACCAGTATTCTTGGATTAAATTTTATACTCTCAAATTGTCTAGGTAAAAATATAAAATTAAATCCCTAATACATCAAATGTATATACTGATTATTATCTTGAAAATAAAACTTCTGGTTGTCAGGCCTCTCTTTATTATCAAGAACATTAAAAAAAAAACTAATTTCTAAAACTATAGTGTTCAAAACACATAAATCAAAACAAATTTTGATTTTAAATAGACTAACATTTAGCCTTATAAAACTATCAAATTAAATTTGACATTTATATATACACTTATATACATATGAATCAAACAAAAAATATTTTGCGTCTTATTCCTTTTATTGTGCTCAAAATCACGATAAAATTAAATAAATAAAACCAAACAAAATATTTTATTATAAATATAACTATTATATTAAAAGGATGATAATTTAATCACAATTAAATAATCAAACTTCAAATAAATTAACTATTAATTTATTAAAAATTCATCTCAATGAAAATAAATACATCACATGCTTAAAAAATAATTTGAATTAATCCTATTAATTCACAAACTTTAAGAAAATAGGAATAAAAATTTAAACACAAAAAGGCCAAAGCTCTGATACCACTGAAGGATTATCATGTGTTCACAACACGCAGCGGAAGAAAAATAAGGTAATCCTAAAGATCTATTTTGTGCTTAAACTTTATTCCAATAAACAATATATAATATAGATCAGATCTAAATACCTTTAGATGCTTTAGTAAAAACTTTATTCTTCGATTGTACGAAGACTCTATGCGTATCCACACCGAGACCAACATTTTGCTGTCAACTCTTTGACCAATGGATATCTGATCTAAATTGAGAACCTCTTTGCAACTCTTTGCACACCATAAAATTCTTCTCCAAGAATTAGGCTCACAAACATTCATGTGTATAGAGGTAAAGGAATAAAACTCTTGTTATTCTCTCGTTTATATTCCTCTACTCTTGGCATACATATATATAGTATGAGATTTGTTACTGATTTTAAATTTGATTCTCAATTCAAATTTAAATCATATCTTGAAATTTCAAATCTGAATCATTCAAATTTTATGAATCATATCATAACTAAATTTGAAAACAGAATCAGTTAGGATCTCATCCAAATTCAGAAATAGAATAACTAATTATTCTCAAATCTCATTCAATGTTCTCAATTATCATACTATTATTATATTCTTGGTGCTAGCAAAGAATATAATAATATTCTATTTGAATTAATATAATTATTTATTTGATCAAATCAAAATAATAATTAAATAATTCTATAGCAAAGGTTAGAACACCCGTTAGTGTGTGACCCCATAGGTTCAATACTAAGCGGGTAGTAAATTAGTCGTACTAAATTTAGTAATCAAGGTTGGCGTCTAGCAACACTTCTCAACGACCCGATAGTATGAAGTAATATATTTTTACTAAGAACCTCAGAAGAACAAAGTATAATTCCTTCCATCTTTCCAGCTCTTGGTTAACCCTTAGAGTATGGTTTAATTGTCAAACTCTAACTTGTTACCATTATTATAATAAACTGTGAATGACCTAAGAAAATCATTTCTTCATTCATTCAATCTCCTTGGCCAAGGTTTATTCATCTCATTCATTATAATCATAGAGCTCAAAATCTTTATCGAGAGTTGACGGATTCCTTATTGACTGATCATTAATTCTACAAGTATTTACATCATACCCAATATCCATTCAACTAGCACCCTAGGGTATTAGGTGTACGAAATCAAAGTATAATAAATACGTTGTTAATTACTATGATAGTCGCAGGTCAAAGGAAACTCTATTACTATGTTCATCTTGAGAATATCCTATTGACAAATATACGGTAATTATAACCATTAGGAATTCTCAGAGTAAGCTAGTTCAATGGTCATATCCCTATATACACCATATATATATAATTTAATAAATGAGATCTATTAATCTTCATCCAATAAAGACCATTATATATATATTGATCTTTCCGGATTATTAATGTCCTTTTTAATAATCATATGACCAAGAACAATTTAGATTAAATTATAAAAGATTTATCTCTCAATATTATGATCACTATCACAATGATAAATCTCTAAATTTAATCAAGGACCTTATTATATTAATATTTTAATATAATAACAATAACAAATTATTTGACACATGATTGATTGGATTGTGGTCATATTACTTATTCCCAACAACGGCTTCCTCCACCGTCGCAGCAACCACCGACGACGCAGTAACCTCCGCCTTGACGTGTACCCCGGTCGATCAACGGCGTCTCCTCCCCAGCAGCCTAGGTTTTTTTTCCTTTCCATCTTAGAGTTTTAGTTTAACTTGTGTTTTTTTATTATGAATGTTTGTATTGGATGTTCTTAATCGATATTGTTCTAAAAATGAAACTCTTATAGTGTTGGATATTTCTTTTTGAGATAATTAATGGTTTCTTTTAGTGTTAATCTTTCTTTGTACAGTTTATTTCTTTTCTAATTAGGATTCTCCATGCCTTCTTTATTAGGTTTTAGTAATCAGGATTCAGTTTAGGATAATTCATTCTTCTAAATTTGACTAATTATTATGCATTTGTGAATGAAGATGGATGTTGGGGATTTACTAAATATATTTAACCTTTGATTTCATAACTATTGATAGTGCTTACTTGGTTTCTATATTTTTTATAGGCTCTGGGATGTTCTTGATTGAATAATGTGTCTTTACTTATGGCTGAATGCACCACCAAAGAGTGATGTACCAATCATTGAACTTGATATGCTCAATGGAGCTGATGGCCTTATTTTCGGCTTCCCCACACGGTTTGAAATGATGGCTGCCCAGTCTATGGATTTTCTTGACCAAACTGGATCTCTTTGATTGCAACAAGACCTTGTAAGCAAGCCTACTAGACTCTTCTACATCACTGGTTTGCTAGGCGGTGGACAAGAAACAATACTGTAAGTAAATAAGCTTCTATATATATATCTTAACCATGTTCCTTATTAGATATCACTATGTACTTATTAGTTGCTTATCAAACTTGTCATGATTTATGTATAGCCTTACTGCTATAACAATGCTGGCACATCATGGAATGATATATGTTCCCATCGGATATACGTTCCGCCATTGCATGTTCAAGATGGAAGAAGTGAAAGGTGGAAGTCCTTATGGAGTAGGGACTTATGTTGGTGATGGAACAAGACAGGTTTCTGAGATTGAATTGCTGCAAGCATTCCACCAGGAGAATATTCTTGCCACCATCACCAAGAAGCTCAAGGATGTTGCATAAAGCATATAATGTTTTTGTCTCAGTGAAAGGAACACTATACCACCACAATGATAGAAGGTTTTTGGCAATTTTTTATTTTCAAGGTGATATTGATTTGTATGGAGTTCTATTTTAGTAATTCTGTGTTTATCAAGCACACAAATGGATTAAAGTTTTATTTTAGGCCTTTAAGCTTTATGAATTAGTCGCTTGTCATGGATGAGGTTGAGAATGAGGACTTTGTATTTACTTTGGAGACAATTATGGCCAAATTTGGGGAAGAAATGGCACCATATGCATTGGAATGCTTTTATAAATATTTACTAGATTCAAATAGCTAGATTATTTTAGGTTGAATAATAATTGTGTCTTTTATTTTTAAAAGTAGATGTTTCTTTATATATGATTGTTGATATTTCTTTGTTTTTATAATTGTCATTAGATGGTTGTCTCTTTGTTTTTTAGATAGAAATATTTCTTTTCTTATGGGCTATGGCTGAGTATGTGTTTTTGCTTATGGTTGCAGATGGATGATTGCAAAAAGTCTATTTTAAAATGATTGATAAATTTGAACTGATCGAAGAGGAATTTGAAACTGTTGATGAATTGGATGAAGTGAAAGAGACGTGATCCAAGTGTAGCAACTAAAAAATTATTTTTTGTTTAGCTAGTTGTATAGTAATGATATTCCCATTTTCTAAATGATGTAGCTTCATCCCTCTAACAAAATATAAAGTTTACATCAAATGTTTTTTTTGTTAAACAAATAGATGTTTTTTTTAAATACTAAATGGATGATTCTTTTTATATTACTTTTGGTCGTGATGAATTTCTATATCGATAGTGTTGCAAATTGTATGGATAAGTTGAATGAATATCATAATTCCTTTTATTGTATTTTAGCATGATGAAAAATTTATAGTTACTTATTTAGGATAAGTTTTTTTGATATGGAAAAAGGAACATCCTAATGTTTGATAGAACTAACATCCATTTAAATTTTTGCAAAAACAATTAGGTACCTAACAGAAGTTACTTATATTTATTCTTTACTGCAGAGATAATTCAATTGATAGTGAATACAAGTATCACAAAAGAAGAAAAAACATTTTGTATTTTTTTTGTTGGTTGTTTAACAAAATTTAAAGAAGAAAAAAAAGGATAAGGAAAAAAAACAACAACAATATCTAGTTATTTAATTTTTCAAAAGCAATCAAAGTGCTTTGACAGTTTTTTTTACCCACTGTTTGTATTTTGTAGTTATTACACTCGAACTTTGGTGTTACGATTTTTATCAAATTAAAAACTGAGTCCACATACATAGCATACTACTTAGTGCTACTTAGCGATAAACTTATGAAGCAAGTGTTACTTCCATGATTATATTTATTATCAGGTGGTCAAGGTGTATGCAACAAATGAATAGCCATTTATGTCTATTATATATTAACTATAAAAATGCTCATGTAATATCCCAATGTTTTTTTTGAAATGTTTTACATTTACCCTCTAATTTTATCAAAATACCCATTCTACCCTTATCTTTTTTTATCAAACCTTAACCCTAATCTCAAAATAAAACTCACACCCTCCCTCTTACACACATACACACACATTTCAGAGAAAGAGAGAGAAGAAACGGAAGTAAAAAAAAGAGAAAGGGGAGAGTGAGGAAACGGAGAAGAGAAGAGAGGAAGGGGAGGTTGTCCGCCATCACTACCGTTGCCTTGGAGCACGCCTGCGTCGCGCCTCACCGCCGTGGAGCCGCTGTCCCACGCGTCGCTGCTGGCGCTGACGAAGAGGAGAGAGAGTGAGGCGTTGAGGCAGAGAGCTGCCGCTGCGGGAAATGCGATGGAGGAGAGGACGCCGCCAGCTCTGTCGCGCCTGGTTGTTACCTAGCACGCCGTCGAAGACCGCCGTTCCTTCACCACTACTGCGTCGTCGTTGATGAAGCTGTTTCCGCCGCTGTGAGCTGCGAACAGAGGAGGGAAAAGGAGGCGAGTTCGTGAGGGAGAAGAAGTAGCGTTGCCACCTTGCCGCCGTACCTCCTTGCTGCTGTCGAGCCGTTCTGGTTCGCTCTTTTCCCTTGAATCTGTTTCACTTCCATATTCTGCCATTCTGATTTTATTAAACCTCTGCTTTACCTTGGATTTTCCAGTACCATTTCTTGTTGTCTTCCATTCAATTTGAATCCAATATTTTCTCTGGGTGCTATGGTCATTGATGTTGCAATAAGAAATGGATGCTGCTGTTGTTGCAGCCATAACTTTCCGCTGTCCCAGTCTAAATCCTGTGTCTTTTCATTTCATTCTACATCGTTCCTCCTCACCCGTTAATTTCGCACTTCGGGTTTGGTCTCTTCGGTCTCTTAGGACCACGTTGTGAGTAGGCTTTACATTTATAATTATTTTGATATATGCTGCTTGAATTTGTGACTATACCTACAAGTTACTAACAAAGATTTGAATTTGATTTTAATAATGGATTTATTAGAATTAAATATTTATTTCTATGAAATTCAGATTTTCAATCTGCACATGAGACTGTATACATGTTTGGTGAAGTTTTGTATTATTTTAAAATGTTCAATTTTATTTGAATATATGTTTCTGGAACATTGAAATATTGTTGACACTCACTTATTTACTCTGAATTTGTAAAGTATATTCGACATTTCATATGATTGAAAGGGATTTTTTATGAGAAAGTATTATTTGATTTGAGTTTATATTGTATATATTTGAAAGATCAAAAGATTGGTTGTATTTGAAATTATATGTTTTGAATTGGTTTGTGAGGCTCGTATTAGAAAACCGTAGTTAACGGCGGTTATGACGTTAACTTAGATGCATCTAACTCAGACCCCAACTAGCAGGGGTGTTGCTAGCCTAACGTGCAGGCCACACGTTAGATCTGTTATTCTGTTAGGACACACGAGAGGAAAGGGCTACCCATTGAGGTGGAGCCGCCCAAGTGCGGACTTTTGATTTGATTTCTGTATGAAAACTCCCTTATTGCCTATTGGTTCACTTATTATTATTATCAACTATTATTTTCTAATTAAAAATTACTTTAATAATGATGTTTATATGGTCTCATGTCGATTATAGATGTATTGTCTAGTCACTGAGTTGCAAAACTCACCCTATTTTTCTAAAAATATTTTCTAGGAACAAATACTTGACTATGTGAGATTTTCTATTCAAGAGAAATGATCTGCACTGAGTACCTATTCTTTGTCGAGTTCCTAGAAATATATACTCCATATGTCACAGGCAGAATGCATCCATATTTATTTACTTTACCTTTTGTTAAAAATATGTAATTATTCATTTTAGAAACTGTAAATTTATTTAAAATATTTGTAACTTTCTTATTCAACTTATATCTGAGTCGATTAGGCTTGCTTGGAGATTATTTTCCTGAACGTCGGTCATGACTCATTTTCGGCCATGACAGCTCATAAGTCACAACAATTGAATCAATAAGTCACAACAATTGAATCAATTTGTATTTTTCTATAGTAATATTTTCTAAGTTTGATTCTTCTTCTAAAAATTCTGAATCTGTAGCATTAGTTGAGAATCTTATTTTTTATATCATTCTACCAATTTATATAGCCTCTTTTCCTCTTTTTCTCTTAATTAGTACATCATCTCATTAATCTCTTGATCAACTTCCTTGTTTAGAACAACCTAACAATTGTCCATTCACTTCTACATCTACATCAAACATTTTATCTAACAACACAACTTTACATTTAGTATCTAGTACATTAGATTCATCTATACCAATTGGGGATATTGATATTGTCTTACCTCCTATCTCTCCAACTCTAGTGCTACCTAGTAACACTCATGCCATGGTAACTAGATCAAAATCTAGAATTACTAAACCAAGAGCTTTAGCTACTATAACTACTTCCAAATTTATAATCATTGATTGATTTGATACACAATATTCCTAAAATTGTAGCTCAAACTCTAGCCTCTTCACACTGAAAATAAGCCATGAATATTGAATTTCAAGTATTTATAAAGTATCAAACATGGACTCTTAAAGAACTACCCCTAAATGCTACCATCATAGAAAGCAAATGGATTTTGCCATTAAAATGATCAATTTAAAAATATTCTAAAAGACAAAGCTAGACTAGTTGGTAAAAATTTTCATCAAACAGAGGAAATAGATTATGAACAGGTTTATAACCCAATTGTGAGGTCTAGCACAGTTTGAATTGTTTTTAGTATTACTGTCTTTTTAGGTTGATCTTTATGATAATTTGGTTTTAATAATGTATTTTTTAACGGTAAACTAGAAAAAACTGTCTATTTAGCTAAACCAGCAGGTTACTCTCATTCAAATACATTCTTAGTTTGCTGTTTAAATAAGGCTTTCTATGGTTTGAAGCAAGCTCCACGAACTTGTTTTAATACTTTAGCCAAAATTTTAGCCAAATTTGGATTTAAGAATGTCAAATCTGATATTTTTTGTTTATTAAATATAATTTTTTTGTTTACTTAATTGTGTATGTTAGTTGATGATATTATCGTAATTGGTAATAATATGAATGAAATTAATACTCTTATATTTGATCTCAATAAAAAATTTTTTGAAAGATTTGGGACAATTCAGCTTTTTTTGGGCCTGAAAGCAAATTATTTGCCACAAGAAAATTGATTAATTACTCAATCTAAATATGCATCAGAATTATTAAAAAGATCAATTATAGAGGACTCAAATCTCATGTCTACTCCTATGATATTTAATCTTAAGATGTCTATCAATGACTCAAAATTCTTTGATAATTCAAAACTTTATAGGTCTATAGTAGGTGGCTTACAATATTTAATTCTTATTAGGCCAGATTTATCATACTCGATTAATAAAGTATCTCAATATATGTACCAACCCATATTACACCATTAAAAGCGTGTGAAAATAATTTTGAGATATCTAAAAGGAACTTTGAATCATGACTTATTTTTCACAAAATCTACTAATTTTTGTCCTTTTTTTTTTTGCAGATTTTAATTGGGTTGGTGACTTAGATGATAGAAAATTTATTACAAATTTTTGTGTGTGTCTTGGCAACAATCTAATCTTATGGAAGAGTAATAAACAAACCAAACTCAATAAGAGCAATATTGAAACAGAATACAGATTTATAGCTGCTGCACAAATCGAAATTATATCTCTTCAACAGTTGTTCGAGAAGCTGCACATTCTTAAAAATATTTCACATATCATCTACTGTGATAACTAATTCACTTGCCTTTTAACTGCTAATCTTGTCCTCTATAGCAGGTACAAATACTTGGAGTTAGACTTACACTTTATCAAATATCTAGACAATCACAGAAAATTTTTTACCATGCATATATCTTCATCAGATCAGATCGCAAATATTTTAACTAAATTTTTCTTTTAAATGAATCATCCATTTAGTATAAAAAGAATCATCTATTAGTTTAACATAAGAAATATGTGACAAAATTTTTTGCATAAACATTCAAGTTACCTATAAAAAGAAAGATATTAAGTATGACCAAAATAAAATACATCCAATTCTTAAAATATTATAAAAATTCACAATTGTAATCCAAGAAAAATCTCAAAATATATTAAAAATATTTCAAACGGTAACATCATCACATCACATGTATACATTATAATGGATTCCACTCTTTGCATAATTTTTAGGTATCCGGACTCAAATAGTGAAGAGGCTAATAAGAATTGTTAGCATTCTTTACTTCCAACAATTAAAAAGGTTTCCCTTGGTTTTAACAATTTAAACCCCTCAATATGATTTAGAGAAACACGCAAAAACAGAACAACATCCGAACATGATACACTATAAAGTCCACTTTTCATGCCATTCAACCATAACAATCCAAGGAATTTTTCAACCTAGGCACAATTTAAAATCAAGATTCAAAATTAAAATCATAAAAAAAATAATTTTATTATTTCTAACTTCCCCCAAAAAGAAAAAACACAGAGAACTGTCCTAATAAGACCCAAGGACAAAAACATCAAAGACCCAAAATTCCAAAATCTAAAAATCTAAGACCTTGAAGCAACAAAACAAGAAATTTGAATAACTGGGCTAAAACCTCATAATCATCAATTTGATTAGTTTCTCTATCGAATTAAGATTCCTCTTGTTTCATTTGTTGGCAATTGTTTATTTGGATTGTCTACTTATCATTGGATTACTTGTGGTTAAGATTATCTATATATTCATATATAAAAATTAAGTCAATTTGTTGAACCAACTAACACATATTATATATATAGACTGAAGAATTATTGAGGTGGCCCTCTGGCAGGTGCAGATTAATGCCGTTGTACAACAATTCTATAAAGAAATTTAGTAATTTATGAGTTCACTCAGCTTAATACAACTACAACAATATTCCAAACTAACTAGTTGTATTCATACTTAGAAAAAGTGGGTGTTGTACCATTGTATTCAAAAGTACCTAGTTGATCAAAAGCCACACCAGTTATTTAACCTTTAGTAAAAAAAAAAAAAACTTCGCACCACCATCAGCAAGTATCATCCACGGTACTTAAACCCTCCATCAATGAAAACCAACTATTAAATACTTACTAATTAGTTATGTGAAGGGAGGTTTTGAAGTTAGAGCAGTGGATTGGTGGACGAAATTGTGATCACTTGTTATTTGTTTATAAAGGATGTATACTCTTATGGCACTGTTTATTTTCTTCACAACTCCGTTCAACTAACCAGCAAGTGTACTGGGTCGTCCAAGTAATAACCTTACGTGAGTAAGGGTCGAATCCACAGAGATTGTTGGTATGAAGCAAGCTATGGTCACCTTGCAAATCTCAGTTAGGCGGATTAAACATTTGTAATAGTGATAATTGGATTGTTCTGATAAAAAGGAATAATAAAAGGGATAGAGATACTTATGTAGATTCGTTGGTGGGAATTTCAGATAAGCGGAATGGAGATGCTGTAGAGCTCTAAGACGCCTGCTCTCCCATTCCTTCTACCCAATCCTTCTTACTCCTTTCCATGGCAAGCTTTGTATAGGGGTTCACTATCAGCTGTGGCTACTTTCATTCCTCTCGGGGAAATAACCTGTACGGCTGTCACTCGCACAGCTAACCAGTCTGGAGGCATCACCCATGGTTGATAGCTACATCCCATCCTCGCAGTGAAAGCTAATGCACGCACTCTGTCACAGTACGGCCAATCACCGGTTGGTTCCCGCTCCTACTGGAATAGAATCCCTCTTTTGCGTTTGTCACTAACGCCCAGCAGGTTAAAGTTTGAAGCACGTCACAGTCATTCATGAACGGAATCCTACTCGGAATACCACAGACAAGGTGAGACTTTCCGGATTCCCAGGATCCTACTCGGAACACCACAGACAAGGTTGGACTTTCCGGATCCAGATGAATGCCGCCATCTATCTAGCTTATACCACGAAGATTCTGTTGGGGAATCTAAGAGATACACATTCAAGCTTTGTTGCATGTAGAACGGAAGTGGTTGTCAATCACGCGCGTTCATCAGTGAGAATAATAATGAGGGTTATCTAACTCATCATCATTCATCATGTTCTTGAGTACGAATGAATATCTTGGAATAAGAATAAGATAGAGCATTGAATGAAAGAAAATAGAACTTCATTAATCTTTGAGGTACAGCAGAGCTCCACACCCTTAATCTATGGTGTGCAGAAACTCCACCGTTGAAAATACATAAGCAAAGGTTCAGGCATGGCCGAATGGCCAGCCCCCTAAACGTAATCACTAGATCAAAATACAATCCAGGATGTCTAATACAATAGTAAGAGGTCCTATATATACTAGACTAGCTACTAGGGTTTACATGAGTAAGTAATTGATGCATAAATCCACTTCCGGGGCCCACTTGGTGTATGCTTGGGCTGAGCTTGATCTATCCACGAGCTGAGGCTTCTCTTGGAGTTGAATTTCGAGTTGTGATGTGCTTTGGGCGTTCAACTCCGGATTATGACGTTTTTCTGGCGTTTAACTCCAGAAAGGAGCGTGTACTTGGCGTTCAACGCCAGTTTGCGTCGTCATTCTTCGAATAAAGTATGGACTATTATATATTGCTGGAAAGCCCTGGATGTCTACTTTCCAACGCCGTTGAGAGCGTGCCAATTGGAGGTCTGTAGCTCCAGAAAATCCATTTCGAGTGCAGGGAGGTCAGAATCCAACAGCATCAGCAGTCCTTTTGTCAGCCTTTTTCAGAGTTTTGCTCAAATCCCTCAATTTCAGTCAGAATTTACCTGAAATCACAGAAAAACACACAAACTCATAGTAAAGTCCAGAAATGTGAATTTAACATAAAAACTAATGAAAACATCCCTAAAAGTAGCTCAAACTTACTAAAAACTATATAAAAACAATGCCAAAAAGCGTATAAATTATCCGCTCATCACAACACCAAACTTAAATTGTTGCTTGTCCCCAAGCAACTGAAATCAAATAGGATGAAAAGAAGAGAATATGCTATAAAGTCCAAAATATCAATGAATATTAATTTAATTACATGAGCGGGACTTGTAGCTTTTTGTTTCTGAACAGTTTTGGCATCTCACTTTTTCCTTTGAAATTCAGAGTGATTGGCATCTCTAGGAACTTAGAATTTTGGATAGTGTTATTGACTTTCCTAGTTAAGCATGTTGATTCTTGAACACAGCTACTTATGAGTCTTGGCTGTGGCCCTAAGCACTTTGTCTTCCAGTATTACCACCGGATACACAAATGCCACAGACACATAACTGGGTGAACCTTTTCAGATTGTGACTTAGCTTTGCTAAAGTCCCCAGTTAGTGGTGTCCAGAGCTCTTAAGCACACTCTTTTGCCTTGGATCACGACTTTAACCACTCAGTCTCAAGCTTTTCACTTGGACCTTCATGACACAAGCACATGGTTAGGGACAGCTTGGTTTAGCCGCTTAGGCCTGGATTTAATTTCCTTGGGCCCTCCTATCCATTGATGCTCAAAGCCTTGGATCCTTTTTACCCTTGCCTTTTGGTTTTAAGGGTTATTGGCTTTTTCTACTGCTTCTTCTTTTTCTATATACTCTTTTTAGATCCCTTTTTTTTTTTTTCACTGCTTTTTCTTGCTTCAAGAATCAATTTCATGATGTTTTTCAGATCATCAATAACATTTCTCTTTGTTCATCATTCTTTCAAGAGCCAACAATTTTAACACTCATAAACAACAATATCCAAAGACATATGCACTGTTCATTCATTCATTCAGAAAATAAAAGCATTGTCACCACATCAATATAATTAAACTAAATTCAATAATAATTTCGAAAATTATGTACTTCTTGTTCTTTTGAATTAAAACATTTTTCTTTTAAGAGAGGTGAAGGACTAATGGATTTTATTCATAGTTTTAAGGCATGGTTACATACTAATGATCATGAATACACAAAACATAGATAAACACCATAATTAAAAACCGAAAACAGAAAGAAATAAAGAACAAGGAATGAATCCACCTCTAGTGGCGTCTTCTTCTTGAAGGACCAATGATGTTCTTCAACTCTTCTATGTCCCTTCCTTGCCTTTGTTGCTCCTCCCTCATTGCTCTTTGATCTTCTCTTATTTCTTGGAGGGTGAGGGCGTGTTCATGGTGTTCCACCCTTAGTTGTTCCACATTATGGCTCAAATCTTCCAAGGAGGTATTAAGTTGCTCCCAATAGTTGTTGGGAGGAAAGTGCATTCCATGAGGCATTTGTTGATGGTGAACCTCCTCTTGTTCTCCTTGAGGGCCGTGAGGAACTTCCCTTGTTTGCTCCATCCTTTTCTTGGTGATGGGCTTGTCTTCTTCTATGGAGGCATCTCCATCTATGATAACTCCGGCTGAATAACATAGATGGCATATGAGGTGAGGGAATGCTAGCCGTGCCATGTATGAAGGTTTGTCAGCTATTTTGTAGAGTTCATTGGCTATGACTTCATGAACCTCTACTTCTTCACCAATCATGATGCTATGAACCATGATGGCCCGATCCACAGTAACTTCAGATCGGTTGCTTGTGGGGATGATGGATCTTTGAATGAACTCCAACCATCCTCTAGCTACAGGCTTGAGGTCCAGTCTTCTTAGTTGGACTGGCTTGCCTTTGGAGTCAACTCTCCATTGGGCGCCTTCCACACAAATGTCCCTAAGGACTTGGTCCAACCTTTGATCAAAGTTGACCCTTCTAGTGTAGGGGTGTTCATCACCTTGCATCATAGGCAAATGAAATGCCAACCTCACATTCTCCGGACTAAAATCCAAGTATTTCCCCCTAACCATGGTGATATAGTTTTTCGGACTTGGGTTCATACCTTGGTTATGGTTTCTAGTGATCCATGCATTGGCATAGAACTCTTGAACCATTAAAATTCCAACTTGTTGTATGGGGTTGGCTATGACTTCCCAACCTCTTCTTTGAATTTCAAGTCGGATTTCCGGATACTCATTCTTCTTGAGTTTGAAAGGGACCTCATGGATCACTTTCTTCTTTGCCACAACATCATAGAAGTGGTCTTGGTGGCTCTTGGAGATGAATCTCTCCTTCTCCCATGACTCGGAAGTGGAAGCTTTTGCCTTCCCTTTTCCTTTTCTTGAGGAAACTCCGGCCTTGGGTGCCATTGATGGTGAATGAAAAATAAAAAGCTTAGGCTTTTTACCACACCAAACTTAAAATTTGCTTGTCCCCAAGCAAAAAGAAAAGAAGAGTAGAAGAAGAAGAAGAAAATATGGAGAGAGGGAGAAGAGAGGGTTCGGTTATGTGGGAGAATGTGGGTTTGTGTTGTGTGAAAATGTAAAAGAAAAGAAGGGTATTTATAGGGAGGGGGGAGGGTATAGGTTCGGCCATGTTGGGTGGGAAAGGGTGGGAAATTGAATTTGAAAGTAGTGGGGGTAGGTGGGGTGTATGGGGAAGAGGGGTTGATGTGAATGGTGAATGGGGTAATTGGGAAGAGAAATTGAGGTGATAGGTGAAGGTTTTTGGGAAGTGTGACATTGAGAATGAGATTTGGATTAGAGTGATTAGGATTAAAAGGAATGTGGTAGGTGGGGATCCTGTGGGGTCCACAGATCCTGAGGTGAGGATCCTGTGGGGTCCACAGATCCTGAGGTGAAAACAAATACCATTCTTTCACCATATAGGCATGTAACATGCCTTGATGCATCATTCTGGCGTTCAAACGCCCATTGATGCTAGTTCTGGGCGTTAAACGCCCATGTTATGCACGTTTCTGGCGTTGAACGCCAGTTTCATGCTTGTTTCTGGCGTTCAGCGCCAGATTGTCCTCTGTGTGCGCATCCTGGCGTTAAACGCCAGGTTGTTGCTTGTTTTGGGCGTTCAACGCCAGAAAGATGCTCTGTTCTGGCGTTGAACGCCAGAAAGATGCTCCTTCTGGGCGTTGAACGCCAGCCCGTGCGCCTCCAGGGTGAAAAATTTTTTTCTTCTGTTTTTGACTCTGTTTTTAATTTTTTTTTATTTTTTCGTGACTCCTCATGATCATGTACCTAATAAAACACAAAAATAACAAAGAAACAAAATAAAATAAAATTAGATGAATAAAATTGGGTTGCCTCCCAACAAGCGCTTCTTTAATGTCAATAGCTTGACAGTGGCTCTCATGGAGCCACAAGGTGATCAGGTCAATTTAAGTGTGGTATTCCCAACACCAAACTTAGAGTTTGGATATGGGGTTTGGACACCAAACTTAGAGTTTGGTTGTGGCCTCACAACACCAAACTTAGAGTTTGACTGTGTGGGCTCTTCTTGACTCTGAACTGAGAGAAGCTCTTCATGCTTACTCTCTTTTGTCATAGAGGGATGGCCATGTGCTTGAAACACAAGGTAGTCCCCATTCAATTGAAGGACTAACTCACCTCTGTTGACATCTATCACAGCTCCTGCTGTGGCTAGGAAAGGTCTTCCTAGGATGATGCATTCATCATCTTCCTTCCTAGTATCTAGGATTATGAAATCAGTAGGGATGTAAAGGCCTTCAACCTTTACTAGCACGTCCTCTACTAATCCGTAAGCTTGTCTCACTGACTTGTCTGCCAGTTGTAATGAGAACAAGGCAGGTTGTACCTCAATGATTCCCAGCTTCTCCATCACAGAGAGTGGCATAAGATTTATTCCTGACCCCAGATCACATAGAGCCTTTTCAAAGCTCATGGTGCCAATGGTACAAGGTATTAAGAACTTGCCAGGATCTTGTTTCTTTTGAGGTAGAGTTTGCTGAATCCAAGTGTCTAGTTCACTAATGAGTAGGGGAGGTTTACTTTCCCAAGTCTCATTACCAAATAGTTTGGCATTCAGCTTCATGATAGCTCCTAAATATAGAGCAGCTTGCTCTCCAATCACATCTTCATCCTCTTCAGAGGATGAATAGTCTTCAGAGCTCATGAATGGCAGAAGGAGGTTTAATGGGATCTTTATGGTCTCTAGATGAGCCTCAGATTCCTCTGGATCCTTAATAGGAAACTCCTTCATGCTTGAAGGACGTCCCAGGAGGTCTTTCTCCTTAGGATTTTCGTCCTCCTCCTCCCTAGTGCATTCGGTCACTTTGATTAAATCAATGGCCTTGCATTCTCCTTTTGGATTCTCTTCTGTATTGCTTGGGAGAATACTGGGAGGTGTTTCAATAACTTTCTTACTCAGCTGGCCCACTTGTGCTTCCAGATTTCTAATGGAAGATCTGGTTTCATTCATGAAACTGAAAGTGGCCTTTGACAGATCAGAGACTATGTTGGCTAAATTAGAATTGTTTTGTTCAGAGTTCTCTGTCTGTTGCTGAGAAGATGATGGATATGGCTTACTATTATTCAGCCTTGCACGTCCACCATTGTTAAAACCTTGATGGGGTTTTTGTTGATCCTTCCAGGAGAAATTCGGATGATTTCTCCATGATGAGTTATAGGTGTTTCCATAAGGTTCACCTAAGTAATTAACTTCTGCCATGGCAGGGTTTTCAGGATCATAAGCTTCTTCAGAAGCTACCTCTCTATTACTGTTGGATGCATGTTGCAATCCATTCAGATTCTGAGAGATCATGTTGACCTGTTGAGTCAACACTTTGTTCTGAGCCAATATGGCATTCAGAGCATCAATTTCAAGAACTCCTTTCTTCTGAGGGACCCCATTATTCACGGAATTCCTTTCAGAAGTATACATGAACTGGTTGTTTGTAACCATGTCAATGAGTTCTTGAGCCTCTTCAGGCGTTTTCTTCAGGTGAATAGATCCACCTGCAGAATGATCCAATGACATTTTCGAAAATTCAGAGAGACCATAATAGAATATATCTAATATGGTCCATTCTGAAAACATGTCAGATGGACATCTTTTAGTCAGCTGCTTGTATCTTTCCCCAGCTTCATAGAGGGATTCACCATCTTTTTGTTTGAAGGTTTGAACATCCACTCTCAGCTTGCTCAGCTTTTGAGGAGGAAAGAATTTGTCCAAGAATGCAGTGACAAGCTTATCCCATGAGTCCAGGCTGTCTTTGGGTTGTGAATCCAACCATACTCTAGCTCTGTCTCTTACAGCAAAAGGGAAAAGCAAGAGTCTGTAGACTTCAGGATTAACTCCATTTGTCTTTACAGTGTCACAGATCTGCAAGAACTCAGTTAAAAACTGGTAAGGATCTTCAGATGGAAGTCCATAAAACTTGCAGTTTTGTTGCATTAAAGCAACTAGTTGAGGCTTAAGCTCAAAGTTATTGGCTCCAATAGCAGGAATGGAGATGCTTCTTCCATCAAATTTGGATGTTGGCTTAGTGAAGTCACCAAGCATTCTCCTTGCATCATTATTATTATTTTCGGCCATCACCTCTTGTGCTAATGTTTCTGAAAGGTTGTTTCTGGATTGTTGTATTTTAGCTTCTCTTAATTTTCTCTTCAGAGTCCTTTCAGGTTCTGGATCAATTTCAACAAGAGTGCCTTTGTCCCTGTTCCTGCTCATATGAAAGAAAAGGGAACACAAAAAAAGAAAGAAGGAATCCTCTATGTCACAGTATAGAGATTCCTTTATGTTAGTAGAAAAAGAAAGGGGTAGAAGAAGAGGAATGGATTCGGATTTTTGATGAAGAGGGGTGAAGAGAAGTGTTAGTAATTAAATAATTAAATAGAAGAGGAAGAGAGAAGAGAAATTTCGAAAATAATTTTGAAAAGGAGTTAGTGATTTTCGAAAATTAGAGATAAAATGTAATTAAAATTAAAACATGAAACAATTAATTAATTAAAAAGAACTTTTTGAAAAAGAGAGAGATATTTTCGAAAATAGAAGAGGGAAAAGTAGTTAGGTGGTTTTGAAAAAGATAAGAAACAAACAAAAAGTTAGTTAGTTAATTGAAAAAGATTTGAAATTAAATTTGAAAAAGATAAGAAGATAGTAAGTTAGCTAAGATATTTTGAAATCAAATTTTGAAAAAAGATAAAAATTTTTGAAAAAGATCAAATAAAAGATAAAAAGATTTAATTTAAAAAATTTTGAAATTATTTACTTCACTAACAAGAAACTACAAGATAAGATTCTAGAACTTAAAGATTGAACCTTTCTTAACAAGAAAGTAACAAACTTCAAATTTTTGAACCAATCACATTAATTATTAGTGAATTTTCGAAAATTACATATAAAGATAAGAAAAAGATTTTGAAAATAATTTTGAAAAATATTTTTGAAATTTTCGAAAAATAGAAAAAATGAAAAAGATATGATTTTTGAAAAAAAAGATTTTGAAAAGATAAGATTTTTATGATTGAAATTTTGACTTGACTTGTAAGAAACAACTAATTTTGAAAATTTTTGACCAAGTCAACCCATAATTTCGAAATTTTGGAGAGAAATAAGGAAAAGATATTTTTTGATTTTTGAATTTTTAATTTATGAAAGAGAAAAACAACAAAAACATTTTATGCATGAAATTTTTGGATCAAAACAATGAATGCATGCAAGAGTGCTATGAATGTCAAGATGAACACCAAGAACACTTTGAAGATCATGATGAACATCAAGAACATAATTTTGAAAAATTTTTGATGCAAAGAAAATATGCAAGACACCAAACTTAGAAATCTTTAATGCATGGAAAATATGAATGCAAAAATGCACAAGAAAAACAAGAAAAGACACAAAACAAGAAATCATCAAGATCAAACAAGAGGACTTATCAAGAACAACTTGAAGATCATGAAGAACACTATGAATGCATGGGATTTTCGAAAATTGCAAGAAAAAATTTTAAAATCATGCAATTGACACCAAACTTAAAAATTGACTCAAGACTCAAACAAGAACACAAAATATTTTTGATTTTTATGATTTTCTAAATTTTTTTTTTTTGGATTTTTATTATTATTTTTCGAAAATAAAGTTTAAAAACACGAAAAATAAAAAGAAAAATTTTGAAAAAGATTTTTGAAAAGAAAATTACCTAATCTGAGCAACAAGATGAACCGTCAGTTGTCCATACTCGAACAATCCCCGGCAACGGCGCCAAAAACTTGGTGGACGAAATTGTGATCACTTGTTATTTGTTTATAAAGGATGTATACTCTTATGGCACTGTTTATTTTCTTCACAACTCCGTTCAACTAACCAGCAAGTGTACTGGGTCGTCCAAGTAATAACCTTACGTGAGTAAGGGTCGAATCCACAGAGATTGTTGGTATGAAGCAAGCTATGGTCACCTTGCAAATCTCAGTTAGGCGGATTAAACATTTGTAATAGTGATAATTGGATTGTTCTGATAAAAAGGAATAATAAAAGGGATAGAGATACTTATGTAGATTCGTTGGTGGGAATTTCAGATAAGCGGAATGGAGATGCTGTAGAGCTCTAAGACGCCTGCTCTCCCATTCCTTCTACCCAATCCTTCTTACTCCTTTCCATGGCAAGCTTTGTATAGGGGTTCACTATCAGCTGTGGCTACTTTCATTCCTCTCGGGGAAATAACCTGTACGGCTGTCACTCGCACAGCTAACCAGTCTGGAGGCATCACCCATGGTTGATAGCTACATCCCATCCTCGCAGTGAAAGCTAATGCACGCACTCTGTCACAGTACGGCCAATCACCGGTTGGTTCCCGCTCCTACTGGAATAGAATCCCTCTTTTGCGTTTGTCACTAACGCCCAGCAGGTTAAAGTTTGAAGCACGTCACAGTCATTCATGAACGGAATCCTACTCGGAATACCACAGACAAGGTGAGACTTTCCGGATTCCCAGGATCCTACTCGGAACACCACAGACAAGGTTGGACTTTCCGGATCCAGATGAATGCCGCCATCTATCTAGCTTATACCACGAAGATTCTGTTGGGGAATCTAAGAGATACACATTCAAGCTTTGTTGCATGTAGAACGGAAGTGGTTGTCAATCACGCGCGTTCATCAGTGAGAATAATAATGAGGGTTATCTAACTCATCATCATTCATCATGTTCTTGAGTACGAATGAATATCTTGGAATAAGAATAAGATAGAGCATTGAATGAAAGAAAATAGAACTTCATTAATCTTTGAGGTACAGCAGAGCTCCACACCCTTAATCTATGGTGTGCAGAAACTCCACCGTTGAAAATACATAAGCAAAAGGTTCAGGCATGGCCGAATGGCCAGCCCCCTAAACGTAATCACTAGATCAAAATACAATCCAGGATGTCTAATACAATAGTAAGAGGTCCTATATATACTAGACTAGCTACTAGGGTTTACATGAGTAAGTAATTGATGCATAAATCCACTTCCGGGGCCCACTTGGTGTATGCTTGGGCTGAGCTTGATCTATCCACGAGCTGAGGCTTCTCTTGGAGTTGAATTTCGAGTTGTGATGTGCTTTGGGCGTTCAACTCCGGATTATGACGTTTTTCTGGCGTTTAACTCCAGAAAGGAGCGTGTACTTGGCGTTCAACGCCAGTTTGCGTCGTCATTCTTCGAATAAAGTATGGACTATTATATATTGCTGGAAAGCCCTGGATGTCTACTTTCCAACGCCGTTGAGAGCGTGCCAATTGGAGGTCTGTAGCTCCAGAAAATCCATTTCGAGTGCAGGGAGGTCAGAATCCAACAGCATCAGCAGTCCTTTTGTCAGCCTTTTTCAGAGTTTTGCTCAAATCCCTCAATTTCAGTCAGAATTTACCTGAAATCACAGAAAAACACACAAACTCATAGTAAAGTCCAGAAATGTGAATTTAACATAAAAACTAATGAAAACATCCCTAAAAGTAGCTCAAACTTACTAAAAACTATATAAAAACAATGCCAAAAAGCGTATAAATTATCCGCTCATCATGGATGTCCTACTATGTTCGACGAAATAGAGCAGAGAGGCATCAACAGCACTGCCAACACTGACATGCAACAGCAGTGGCGCGTCCTCGGTAAGAAGGAGAAACACCTTGTTGATCGCACCTGGGTGGAACAACGTCGCCACGGCCAAGGGTGGGAAAGCTCCGATTAATGCGGCGTTCTGGAATGGTCTACGGAGATCGACTGTTGCCCGCACGTGTTGGATGACGGCGCGGCGTCCAATGAAGGCGGAGAAAAAGTTTACTCGATGAACCTGGAACTCTAGCGCAGCCGTGAATGGTTTTCAAATTTTGCTGCGGTAAAACCGTAAAAAGAGAGAATAGGGGTTGATTAGGGTGAATTTTTGGATGTTGTTGAAGTGAAATGAATTTTAGAGTCTAAGTCCAAGAAGAGCTGGCAGGTTTTTGGCTGGACCCCTCTTAATTTTCTAACATTATTGTTATTGTATATATTCTCTTTAAGTCTATTAAAAAATTAGCCAATGAGCCATATCTCACACGACATTCCGTCCCCTTTCTATTTCAAAGGTCTCGACCGAAGAAAAAATTGGTAAGTATGTGAAAAGTGTGCGAATATATATTGTGTATCTAGAATTGGACTGACAAAAAAATCTATTAAAAAATCAATGATAACATAATAATGAATAATAAATTTTTTTCCTTTTAGAAATGTGCCTTTTCTTGTTGGAGGTTCCCTCACTTTTAAGGTTGGTATAGTATGTGGACTATTATAGTAGCTAGTGGGGGCCACCTAGCTAGTTCAAGAATCATATCTAGGGCTAAGGGCTTGGCTTATTATTTATTACTTATTAGTTCTACTACATCATTATTTTTGGTATTATATCAATAATATGCCAACATAGTACAATTGGAAATTTTTTAGGATAAGTTTCCTCCATTCATATATATTAATTACAACTTACGGTACGGAAGTATCTTAGAGAAAGAGGCCTTTTCTCTTTCAGAGGAGACAAAAATTGTAACGAGGTAAAGAACATGGAAGCATAATTAACTGAAATTTCTTTTTATTTATTTATTTTTTTGGGCTTTGCAGTCATTACACCTGCCATTTCAACCCAGCACTTCAACAACACTTACAATTTTTAATAACATTTCGGTATAGTGGGCCTAACAAAAAATGGGCCCAACAAAAGACAGCCCTGTCGCTCCAAAATAGGTCCAAAATGACCAAAAATATTTAATATAATATAACTATATAATCATAAATCAGCCACTAAACTAACTTGGGTTGGTCGAGTGGTCAGCTCTCTCGTCTGCTTAAGTAAGTGTCGGAAGTTCGAACCTCCGCTTTATACATGCAACAACTCATTGGCCAGCAGGACGAATTAGTCCTTAACCTGTGAAACTATTGGAACAGGAATACTTAGAGACAAAGGAGCAAATGATTCCACACTCCAAACAATCAGAAGAAGAGACAGAAGACTGTTAGATGGATGTAGTCCTTGCTTTATACATAACTAAACAGTCATCACCTAATGTTCAAGCCAACCTATCTAATGCTTTGCTGAATCTTTAGTCTCAATCTCAACCCCCACCAAATTATGCTTTATAAAGTTCTTCAGGTCTAAAACTATCATTCACACGCAAATAAGATACCATTGAGTAGATTTAATAAAACATCCTCAATTCATTCTTTCTTTGATTCTAGCTAGTCCATTCCATTATGCTGGGAATAGCAGCATGTATGGTGTTAGTGAGTGTTGTAATTTATGCATATAAAAGAATAATGCCTCCTCCACCAAAGGGTCCTCCTGTTATTTCTTCACCAAGAATTAAGCTGAGAGATGGTAGACACTTGGCTTATAGCGAGAGGGGGGTCCTGAGAGAAAATGCTACATACAAGGTCATTCTTGTCCATGGCTATGACAGCTCCAAGGATATCTATTTGCCTCTTTCTCAAGTAAGAACTCCATTTGCCTCTCCAAGGATATTTAATTTGAAAAATGATTGCATATAATGAGAGTGACATACATGCAGGAAGTGATGGCAGAGCTGGGTTTGTACATTGTGACATATGATAGAGCAGGGTATGGAGAAAGTGATCCAAATCCAAAGCGCAATGTGAAGAGTGAAGCATTTGATATTCAAGAACTTGCTGATCAGTTGCACCTGGGTTCTAAATTCTATCTTATTGGGATGTCCATTGGAACATACCCTGTCTGGGCCTGTCTCAAATACATACCCCACAGGCATGCTAATTAATTTCACCGTAAATATTCACAAATAAGTTCTTGAAAAATTTTATAATAGATTAGATCTTTGAGATAAGTGAATGGTGAAAATTTGCATGTTATTATCTTGTTATAAAATTAATAATTAATAATTATTAGATGATAATTTAATGAAACATATAAAATCATTTAATCATTTTCAGTTACTAATTTCATACTGAAAATATCTGCATATGGTATCAACTGTGGAGAATGATTAACTGCTTGAGAAATGGAGAATTATTGCGTATGGTAAAAGTTGTTTTAGAGTTCTCTCCTGTTAGTTAGGCGTTGGTTATGTCTGTTTATGTTGTTTTCTATGAGACCAAAATCTTTGTTCCCGGATAATAACACCCCCAAGATATAACTGATTCTTAGATTGGCTTCTATGGTGATTAGGGCTGTGCTTTTTGTCTGATTATATTTAGTGCGACATAAACTTAAATGCAGTATTCTAGGTTGTCTTTATATTGGAGGGGTTATGGTTTTTTGGTGTTGGTGTTTTAGATATGTAGGTGTTGCTTAGGCAGTTAGGTCTTTTGGTTAGAGTTTTAGTTTGGGTGCATTATTATGGTTTTGAATATTTGTCTTTCTACCACTCTTTAAATAATCAAGAACTACTCTTATGGATTTATTAAAACAAATAAAATAACTGGATACGAGTCTTTACCTAAAAATAATCAATTAAATCTCTAGATTTATAAAGTCGACTTACTTGATATATTTTTTAGATTTATTAATACTTTTAATCTTAAAGACGTATAACCCTATAATTTCATCTCAAAATTTTTAGAGGCCTATTTTATGAAAATAATTGATATTTCTAATTTTAAGGAATTATAATTCTATAATTTCATCTCAAAAGTACTTTTAATTTTAAGGATCTATAATTCTATAATTTGATTAATTTTATCTCAAATTTTTTAGAGATCTATTTTGTGAAAAATAATTGATATTTCTAATTCTAAGAAATTATAATTTTATAATTTCATCCCAAAAGTACTTTTAATTTTAAAGACTTATAACTCTATAATTTCATCTCAACATTTTTTAGAAGCTTATTTTGTGAAAAATAATTAATACTTTTAATTTTAAATACCTATAACTCTATAATCTCAAAAATACTTTTAATTTTAATGACCTATAACACTATAACTTCATTTCAAAATGTTTAGAGGTCTATTTTCTGAAGAGTAGTTGATACTTGATAGCATTGATGGTTGGTGCAGGTTACTTTTATTGATTTATAAAAAATAAAAAAAATAAAAAGATCTAGATTTATAAATTCGACGATTTACTTGATATATTTTCTAGACTTATTAATACTTTTAATTTTAAGGACGTATAACTCTATAATTTCATCTCAAAATTTGTTAGAGGCCTATTTTATGAAAAATAATTGATTTTCTAATTCTAAAAAATTATAAATCTATAATTTTATCAAAAGTATTTTTAATTTTAAGGACCTACAAGACTACAACTTTATAGTTTCATCTCAAAATCTTTTAGAAGTCTATTTTGTAAAACTAAAAAGTGATTAGTACTTTTAATTTTAAAGACCTATAAATCTATAATTTTATCTCAAAAATACTTTTAGTTTCAAGAACCTATAACTCTATAATTTCAACTCAAAATTTGTAGAGGTCTATTTTCTGAAAATCAGTTGATGCTTGATAGCAGTGATGGTTGGTGCAGGCTAGCTGGTGTATCACTAGTAGTTCCAGTGATAAATTTCTGGTGGTCTTATTTTCCTCCAAAATTGGTGAAGCGGGAATTTGAGAAGCAACTTAAAAGGGACCAATGGAAACTGCGGATTGCCCACTATGCCCCTGGATTCGTGCTTTATTGTTGGATGACCCAGAAGTTCTTCCCTCGTGATTCTATATCTGAGAGACACCCTATACTTCTTAACAAACGAGACCTGGAAACTATGCAGCAAATGTCACAAGTACCTATGCCCAATCAGGTGCAATTTCCATTGCTACCTACTTTCATAGAGTTTAATTTGTTATATTTACATAAATAAAACTCAATAATATAGTGAATCAATTGATGTTGCAGCATAAGATACGGCAGCAAGGTGAATATGAATCTTTGTATCGAGATATGATGGTGCATTTTGGAGACTGGGAATTTGACCCTATGGAGCTTCAAAATCCTACAAAGTAATGCTAGAAGTGAAATTTATACCTTAGATAATTTTAGAATCCCAAAATCTTTAAATACTAATTCTGGAATTGGTTGTAATAATGTTAATGTTCAGCAATTTCAAACTAAATCCATTGTACTCAACAATGGGCCTATTTCTAATTTTAGTAATTCACATATATTAGACTCATATTTGGATCTGGCCTTTAGTTCTCCGGTTAATAAAAATAAAGATGTGCAATTATGACATAAGAGGTGAGGCCAGACCATAGTGATATTCACATTGGTCTTACTATTCTTAATCAAACTTATAATTTTTTGGTTCTGCTGCTAAATTTCAACATGTATGTGAAATCTGCTCTATAACAAAAATGCATCACTTACTTTTTTCTGTCTCTAAAACTTGCTATACACAGCCCTTACAACTTATTTTTGTAGACATTTGGAGACCAGCCCCCATGAACTCTAAAATAAATTTTGATACTATATATGTTTTATTAATGCATATACAAAATATACTTGTCTTTATTTGCTAACTAACAAACTACAAGCATTCGTTGCATTTCAAAATTATAAAGCTTTTATGGAGACGCAAAGTGGTCACAAAATTAAAGCAATACAATCGGATAAAGGTATGAAATTTTTTTTAAAAAATTTTACTTTATTCTTGGTATCAGAAGGCATTTTGCACAAGTAATTTTGTGGTTACACACAACATCAACAAAGAAGTGCGAAAAGAAAGCATAGGCACATCATAGAGATGGACCTATTTTTACTTGCCACAGCTTCTTGTCCATGAATTTCTGGGAGAATGTCTTCATTAGTGCAGTTTATATCATCAATAGACTCCTTACGAAAGTGTTGCAAGATAGAAGTCCTTACGAAATATTATTTAATAAAAAATCAACTACAATTTTTTTAAAATTTTTTGTTGTGCTGGTTACCTTTCTTAAGACCATATAATAAAGTAAAGTTTGTATATAAATTAGAACAATGTTTGTTTTTAAGGTATGATGCTAATCACAAAAGTGTACTTAGCAAGACATGTTAATTTTAATAAATTTGTATTTTTCTATAGTAATATTTTCTAAGTTTGATTCTTCTTCTAAAAATTCTGAATCTGTAGCATTAGTTGAGAATCTTATTTTTTATATCATTCTACCAATTTATATAGCCTCTTTTCCTCTTTTTCTCTTAATTAGTACATCATCTCATTAATCTCTTGATCAACTTCCTTGTTTAGAACAACCTAACAATTGTCCATTCACTTCTACATCTACATCAAACATTTTATCTAACAACACAACTTTACATTTAGTATCTAGTACATTAGATTCATCTATACCAATTGGGGATATTGATATTGTCTTACCTCCTATCTCTCCAACTCCAGTGCTACCTAGTAACACTCATGCCATGGTAACTAGATCAAAATCTAGAATTACTAAACCAAGAGCTTTAGCTACTATAACTACTTCCAAATTTATAATCATTGATTGATTTGATACACAACATTCCTAAAATTGTAGCTCAAACTCTAGCCTCTTCACACTGAAAACAAGCCATGAATATTGAATTTTAAGTATTTATAAAGTATCAAACATGGACTCTTAAAGAACTACCCCTAAATGCTACCATCATAGAAAGCAAATGGATTTTGCCATTAAAATGATCAATTTAAAAATATTCTAAAAGACAAAGCTAGACTAGTTGGTAAAAATTTTCATCAAACAGAGGAAATAGATTATGAACAGGTTTATAACCCAATTGTGAGGTCTAGCACAGTTTGAATTGTTTTTAGTATTACTGTCTTTTTAGGTTGATCTTTATGATAATTTGGTTTTAATAATGTATTTTTTAACGGTAAACTAGAAAAAACTGTCTATTTAGCTAAACAAGCAGGTTACTCTCATTCAAATACATCCTTAGTTTGCTGTTTAAATAAGGCTTTCTATGGTTTGAAGCAAGCTCCACGAACTTGTTTTAATACTTTAGCCAAAATTTTAGCCAAATTTGGATTTAAGAATGTCAAATCTGATATTTTTTGTTTATTAAATATAATTTTTTTTGTTTACTTAATTGTGTATGTTAGTTGATGATATTATCGTAATTGGTAATAATATGAATGAAATTAATACTCTTATATTTGATCTCAATAAAAAAATTTTTGAAAGATTTGGGACAATTCAGCTTTTTTTGGGCCTGAAAGCAAATTATTTGCCACAAGAAAATTGATTAATTACTCAATCTAAATATGCATCAGAATTATTAAAAAGATCAATTATAGAGGACTCAAATCTCATGTCTACTCCTATGATATTTAATCTTAAGATGTCTATCAATGACTCAAAATTCTTTGATAATTCAAAACTTTATAGGTCTATAGTAGGTGGCTTACAATATTTAATTCTTATTAGGCCAGATTTATCATACTCGATTAATAAAGTATCTCAATATATGTACCAATCCATATTACACCATTAAAAGCGTGTGAAAATAATTTTGAGATATCTAAAAGGAACTTTGAATCATGACTTATTTTTCATAAAATCTACTAATTTTTGTCCTTTTTTTTTTGCAGATTTTAATTGGGTTGGTGACTTAGATGATAGAAAATTTATTACAAATTTTTGTGTGTGTCTTGGCAACAATCTAATCTTATGGAAGAGTAATAAACAAACCAAACTCAATAAGAGCAATATTGAAACAGAATACAGATTTATAGCTGCTGCACAAATCGAAATTATATCTCTTCAACAGTTGTTCGAAAAGCTGCACATTCTTAAAAATATTTCACATATCATCTACTGTGATAACTAATTCACTTGCCTTTTAACTGCTAATCTTGTCCTCTATAGCAGGTACAAATACTTGGAGTTAGACTTACACTTTATCAAATATATAGACAATCACAGAAAATTTTTTACCATGCATATATCTTCATCAGATCAGATCGCAAATATTTTAACTAAATTTTTCTTTTAAATGAATCATCCATTTAGTATAAAAAGAATCATCTATTAGTTTAACATAAGAAATATGTGACAAAATTTTTTGCATAAACATTCAAGTTACCTATAAAAAGAAAGATATTAAGTATGACCAAAATAAAATACATCCAATTCTTAAAATATTATAAAAATTCACAATTGTAATCCAAGAAAAATCTCAAAATATATTAAAAATATTTCAAACGGTAACATCATCACATCACATGTATACATTATAATGGATTCCACTCTTTGCATAATTTTTAGGTATCCGGACTCAAATAGTGAAGAGGCTAATAAGAATTGTTAGCATTCTTTACTTCCAACAATTAAAAAGGTTTCCCTTGGTTTTAACAATTTAAACCCCTCAATATGATTTAGAGAAACACGCAAAAACAGAACAACATCCGAACATGATACACTATAAAGTCCACTTTTCATGCCATTCAACCATAACAATCCAAGGAATTTTTCAACCTAGGCACA
Organism: Arachis stenosperma; assembly: GCF_014773155.1. Lineage (NCBI taxonomy): Eukaryota > Viridiplantae > Streptophyta > Magnoliopsida > Fabales > Fabaceae > Arachis > Arachis stenosperma. Next base: position 30,788,009 of record NC_080384.1, read on the forward strand.
ATTTAAAATCAAGATTCAAAATTAAAATCATAAAAAAATAATTTTATTATTTCTAACTTCCCCAAAAAGAAAAAAACACAGAGAACTGTCCTAATAAGACCCAAGGACAAAAACATCAAAGACCCAAAATTCCAAAATCTAAAAATCTAAGACCTTGAAGCAACAAAACAAGAAATTTGAATAACTGGGCTAAAACCTCATAATCATCAATTTGATTAGTTTCTCTATCGAATTAAGATTCCTCTTGTTTCATTTGTTGGCAATTGTTTATTTGGATTGTCTACTTATCATTGGATTACTTGTGGTTAAGATTATCTATATATTCATATATAAAAATTAAGTCAATTTGTTGAACCAACTAACACATATTATATATATAGACTGAAGAATTATTGAGGTGGCCCTCTGGCAGGTGCAGATTAATGCCGTTGTACAACAATTCTATAAAGAAATTTAGTAATTTATGAGTTCACTCAGCTTAATACAACTACAACAATATTCCAAACTAACTAGTTGTATTCATACTTAGAAAAAGTGGGTGTTGTACCATTGTATTCAAAAGTACCTAGTTGATCAAAAGCCACACCAGTTATTTAACCTTTAGTAAAAAAAAAAAAAACTTCGCACCACCATCAGCAAGTATCATCCACGGTACTTAAACCCTCCATCAATGAAAACCAACTATTAAATACTTACTAATTAGTTATGTGAAGGGAGGTTTTGAAGTTAGAGCAGTGGATGTCCTACTATGTTCGACGAAATAGAGCAGAGAGGCATCAACAGCACTGCCAACACTGACATGCAACAGCAGTGGCGCGTCCTCGGTAAGAAGGAGAAACACCTTGTTGATCGCACCTGGGTGGAGCAACGTCGCCACGGCCAAGGGTGGGAAAGCTCCGATTAATGCGGCGTTCTGGAATGGTCTACGGAGATCGACTGTTGCCCGCACGTGTTGGATGACGGCGCGGCGTCCAATGAAGGCAGAGAAAAAGTTTACTCGATGAACCTGGAACTCTAGCGCAGCCGTGAATGGTTTTCAAATTTTGCTGCGATAAAACCGTAAAAAGAGAGAATAGGGGTTGATTAGGGTGAATTTTTGGATGTTGTTGAAGTGAAATGAATTTTAGAGTCTAAGTCCAAGAAGAGCTGGCAGGTTTTTGGCTGGACCCCTCTTAATTTTCTAACATTATTGTTATTGTATATATTCTCTTTAAGTCTATTAAAAAATTAGCCAATGAGCCATATCTCACACGACATTCCGTCCCCTTTCTATTTCAAAGGTCTCGACCGAAGAAAAAAATTGGTAAGTATGTGAAAAGTGTGCGAATATATATTGTGTATCTAGAATTGGACTGACAAAAAAAATCTATTAAAAAATCAATGATAACATAATAATGAATAATAAATTTTTTTCCTTTTAGAAATGTGCCTTTTCTTGTTGGAGGTTCCCTCACTTTTAAGGTTGGTATAGTATGTGGACTATTATAGTAGCTAGTGGGGGCCACCTAGCTAGTTCAAGAATCATATCTAGGGCTAAGGGCTTGGCTTATTATTTATTACTTATTAGTTCTACTACATCATTATTTTTGGTATTATATCAATAATATGCCAACATAGTACAATTGGAAATTTTTTAGGATAAGTTTCCTCCATTCATATATATTAATTACAACTTACGGTACGGAAGTATCTTAGAGAAAGAGGCCTTTTCTCTTTCAGAGGAGACAAAAATTGTAACGAGGTAAAGAACATGGAAGCATAATTAACTGAAATTTCTTTTTATTTATTTATTTTTTTGGGCTTTGCAGTCATTACACCTGCCATTTCAACCCAGCACTTCAACAACACTTACAATTTTTAATAACATTTCGGTATAGTGGGCCTAACAAAAATGGGCCCAACAAAAGACAGCCCTGTCGCTCCAAAATAGGTCCAAAATGACCAAAAATATTTAATATAATATAACTATATAATCATAAATCAGCCACTAAACTAACTTGGGTTGGTCGAGTGGTCAGCTCTCTCGTCTGCTTAAGTAAGTGTCGGAAGTTCGAACCTCCGCTTTATACATGCAACAACTCATTGGCCAGCAGGACGAATTAGTCCTTAACCTGTGAAACTATTGGAACAGGAATACTTAGAGACAAAGGAGCAAATGATTCCACACTCCAAACAATCAGAAGAAGAGACAGAAGACTGTTAGATGGATGTAGTCCTTGCTTTATACATAACTAAACAGTCATCACCTAATGTTCAAGCCAACCTATCTAATGCTTTGCTGAATCTTTAGTCTCAATCTCAACCCCCACCAAATTATGCTTTATAAAGTTTTTCAGGTCTAAAACTATCATTCACACGCAAATAAGATACCATTGAGTAGATTTAATAAAACATCCTCAATTCATTCTTTCTTTGATTCTAGCTAGTCCATTCCATTATGCTGGGAATAGCAGCATGTATGGTGTTAGTGAGTGTTGTAATTTATGCATATAAAAGAATAATGCCTCCTCCACCAAAGGGTCCTCCTGTTATTTCTTCACCAAGAATTAAGCTGAGAGATGGTAGACACTTGGCTTATAGCGAGAGGGGGGTCCTGAGAGAAAATGCTACATACAAGGTCATTCTTGTCCATGGCTATGACAGCTCCAAAGATATCTATTTGCCTCTTTCTCAAGTAAGAACTCCATTTGCCTCTCCAAGGATATTTAATTTGAAAAATGATTGCATATAATGAGAGTGACATACATGCAGGAAGTGATGGCAGAGCTGGGTTTGTACATTGTGACATATGATAGAGCAGGGTATGGAGAAAGTGATCCAAATCCAAAGCGCAATGTGAAGAGTGAAGCATTTGATATTCAAGAACTTGCTGATCAGTTGCACCTGGGTTCTAAATTCTATCTTATTGGGATGTCCATTGGAACATACCCTGTCTGGGCCTGTCTCAAATACATACCCCACAGGCATGCTAATTAATTTCACCGTAAATATTCACAAATAAGTTCTTGAAAAATTTTATAATAGATTAGATCTTTGAGATAAGTGAATGGTGAAAATTTGCATGTTATTATCTTGTTATAAAATTAATAATTAATAATTATTAGATGATAATTTAATGAAACATATAAAATCATTTAATCATTTTCAGTTACTAATTTCATACTGAAAATATCTGCATATGGTATCAACTGTGGAGAATGATTAACTGCTTGAGAAATGGAGAATTATTGCGTATGGTAAAAGTTGTTTTAGAGTTCTCTCCTGTTAGTTAGGCGTTGGTTATGTCTGTTTATGTTGTTTTCTATGAGACCAAAATCTTTGTTCCCGGATAATAACACCCCCAAGATATAACTGATTCTTAGATTGGCTTCTATGGTGATTAGGGCTGTGCTTTTTGTCTGATTATATTTAGTGCGACATAAACTTAAATGCAGTATTCTAGGTTGTCTTTATATTGGAGGGGTTATGGTTTTTTGGTGTTGGTGTTTTAGATATGTAGGTGTTGCTTAGGCAGTTAGGTCTTTTGGTTAGAGTTTTAGTTTGGGTGCATTATTATGGTTTTGAATATTTGTCTTTCTACCACTCTTTAAATAATCAAGAACTACTCTTATGGATTTATTAAAACAAATAAAATAACTGGATACGAGTCTTTACCTAAAAATAATCAATTAAATCTCTAGATTTATAAAGTCGACTTACTTGATATATTTTTTAGATTTATTAATACTTTTAATCTTAAAGACGTATAACCCTATAATTTCATCTCAAATTTTTTAGAGGCCTATTTTATGAAAATAATTGATATTTCTAATTTTAAGGAATTATAATTCTATAATTTCATCTCAAAAGTACTTTTAATTTTAAGGATCTATAATTCTATAATTTGATTAATTTTATCTCAAATTTTTTAGAGATCTATTTTGTGAAAAATAATTGATATTTCTAATTCTAAGAAATTATAATTTTATAATTTCATCCCAAAAGTACTTTTAATTTTAAGGACTTATAACTCTATAATTTCATCTCAACATTTTTTAGAAGCTTATTTTGTGAAAAATAATTAATACTTTTAATTTTAAATACCTATAACTCTATAATCTCAAAAATACTTTTAATTTTTAATGACCTATAACACTATAACTTCATTTCAAAATGTTTAGAGGTCTATTTTCTGAAGAGTAGTTGATACTTGATAGCATTGATGGTTGGTGCAGGTTACTTTTATTGATTTATAAAAAAATAAAAAAAAATAAAAAGATCTAGATTTATAAATTCGACGATTTACTTGATATATTTTCTAGACTTATTAATACTTTTAATTTTAAGGACGTATAACTCTATAATTTCATCTCAAAATTTGTTAGAGGCCTATTTTATGAAAAATAATTGATTTTCTAATCCTAAAAAATTATAAATCTATAATTTTATCAAAAGTATTTTTAATTTTAAGGACCTACAAGACTACAACTTTATAGTTTCATCTCAAAATCTTTTAGAAGTCTATTTTGTAAAAACTAAAAAGTGATTAGTACTTTTAATTTTAAAGACCTATAAATCTATAATTTTATCTCAAAAATACTTTTAGTTTCAAGAACCTATAACTCTATAATTTCAACTCAAAATTTGTAGAGGTCTATTTTCTGAAAATCAGTTGATGCTTGATAGCAGTGATGGTTGGTGCAGGCTAGCTGGTGTATCACTAGTAGTTCCAGTGATAAATTTCTGGTGGTCTTATTTTCCTCCAAAATTGGTGAAGCGGGAATTTGAGAAGCAACTTAAAAGGGACCAATGGAAACTGCGGATTGCCCACTATGCCCCTGGATTCGTGCTTTATTGTTGGATGACCCAGAAGTTCTTCCCTCGTGATTCTATATCTGAGAGACACCCTATACTTCTTAACAAACGAGACCTGGAAACTATGCAGTAAATGTCACAAGTACCTATGCCCAATCAGGTGCAATTTCCATTGCTACCTACTTTCATAGAGTTTAATTTGTTATATTTACATAAATAAAACTCAATAATATAGTGAATCAATTGATGTTGCAGCATAAGATACGGCAGCAAGGTGAATATGAATCTTTGTATCGAGATATGATGGTGCATTTTGGAGACTGGGAATTTGACCCTATGGAGCTTCAAAATCCTACAAAGTAATGCTAGAAGTGAAATTTATACCTTAGATAATTTTAGAATCCCAAAATCTTTAAATACTAATTCTGGAATTGGTTGTAATAATGTTAATGTTCAGCAGTTTCAAACTAAATCCATTGTACTCAACAATGGGCCTATTTCTAATTTTAGTAATTCACATATATTAGACTCATATTTGGATCTGGCCTTTAGTTCTCCGGTTAATAAAAATAAAGATGTGCAATTATGACATAAGAGGTGAGGCCAGACCATAGTGATATTCACATTGGTCTTACTATTCTTAATCAAACTTATAATTTTTTGGTTCTGCTGCTAAATTTCAACATGTATGTGAAATCTGCTCTATAACAAAGATGCATCACTTACTTTTTTCTGTCTCTAAAACTTGCTATACACAGCCCTTACAACTTATTTTTGTAGACATTTGGAGACCAGCCCCCATGAACTCTAAAATAAATTTTGATACTATATATGTTTTATTAATGCATATACAAAATATACTTGTCTTTATTTGCTAACTAACAAACTACAAGCATTCGTTGCATTTCAAAATTATAAAGCTTTTATGGAGACGCAAAGTGGTCACAAAATTAAAGCAATACAATCGGATAAAGGTATGAAATTTTTTTAAAAAATTTTGCTTTATTCTTGGTATCAGAAGGCATTTTGCACAAGTAATTTTGTGGTTACACACAACATCAACAAAGAAGTGCGAAAAGAAAGCATAAGCACATCATAGAGATGGACCTATTTTTACTTGCCACAGCTTCTTGTCCATGAATTTCTGGGAGAATGTCTTCATTAGTGCAGTTTATATCATCAATAGACTCCCTACGAAAGTGTTGCAAGATAGAAGTCCTTACGAAATATTATTTAATAAAAAATCAACTACAATTTTTTTAAAATTTTTTGTTGTGCCGGTTACCTTTCTTAAGACCATATAATAAAGTAAAGTTTGTATATAAATTAGAACAATGTTTGTTTTTAAGGTATGATGCTAATCACAAAAATGTACTTAGCAAGACATGTTAATTTTAATAAATTTGTATTTTTCTATAGTAATATTTTCTAAGTTTGATTCTTCTTCTAAAAATTCTGAATCTGTAGCATTAGTTGAGAATCTTATTTTTTATATCATTCTACCAATTAATATAGCCTCTTTTTCTCTTTTTCTCTTAATTAGTACATCATCTCATTAATCTCTTGATCAACTTCCTTGTTTAGAACAACCTAACAATTGTCCATTCACTTCTACATCTACATCAAATATTTTATCTAACAACACAACTTTACATTTAGTATCTAGTACATTAGATTCATCTATACCAATTGGGGATATTGATATTGTCTTACCTCCTATCTCTCCAACTCCAGTGCTACCTAGTAACACTCATGCCATGGTAACTAGATCAAAATCTAGAATTACTAAACCAAGAGCTTTAGCTACTATAACTACTTCCAAATTTATAATCATTGATTGATTTGATACACAACATTCCTAAAATTGTAGCTCAAACTCTAGCCTCTTCACACTGAAAACAAGCCATGAATATTGAATTTCAAGTATTTATAAAGTATCAAACATGGACTCTTAAAGAACTACCCCTAAATGCTACCATCATAGAAAGCAAATGGATTTTGCCATTAAAATGATCAATTTAAAAATATTCTAAAAGACAAAGCTAGACTAGTTGGTAAAAATTTTCATCAAACAGAGGAAATAGATTATGAACAGGTTTATAACCCAATTGTGAGGTCTAGCACAGTTTGAATTGTTTTTAGTATTACTGTCTTTTTAGGTTGATCTTTATGATAATTTGGTTTTAATAATGTATTTTTTAACGGTAAACTAGAAAAAACTGTCTATTTAGCTAAACCAGCAGGTTACTCTCATTCAAATACATCCTTAGTTTGCTATTTAAATAAGGCTTTCTATGGTTTGAAGCAAGCTCCACGAACTTGTTTTAATACTTTAGCCAAAATTTTAGCCAAATTTGGATTTAAGAATGTCAAATCTGATATTTTTTGTTTATTAAATATAATTTTTTTGTTTACTTAATTGTGTATGTTAGTTGATGATATTATCGTAATTGGTAATAATATGAATGAAATTAATACTCTTATATTTGATCTCAATAAAAATTTTTTTGAAAGATTTGGGACAATTCAGCTTTTTTTGGGCTTGAAAGCAAATTATTTGCCACAAGAAAATTGATTAATTACTCAATCTAAATATGCATCAGAATTATTAAAAAGATCAATTATAGAGGACTCAAATCTCATGTCTACTCCTATGATATTTAATCTTAAGATGTCTATCAATGACTCAAAATTCTTTGATAATTCAAAACTTTATAGGTCTATAGTAGGTGGCTTACAATATTTAATTCTTATTAGGCCAGATTTATCATACTCGATTAATAAAGTATCTCAATATATGTACCAACCCATATTACACCATTAAAAGCGTGTGAAAATAATTTTGAGATATCTAAAAGGAACTTTGAATCATGACTTATTTTTCACAAAATCTACTAATTTTTGTCCTTTTTTTTTGCAGATTTTAATTGGGTTGGTGACTTAGATGATAGAAAATTTATTACAAATTTTTGTGTGTGTCTTGGCAACAATCTAATCTTATGGAAGAGTAATAAACAAACCAAACTCAATAAGAGCAATATTGAAACAGAATACAGATTTATAGCTGCTGCACAAATCGAAATTATATCTCTTCAACAGTTGTTCGAGAAGCTGCACATTCTTAAAAATATTTCACATATCATCTACTGTGATAACTAATTCACTTGCCTTTTAACTGCTAATCTTGTCCTCTATAGCAGGTACAAATACTTGGAGTTAGACTTACACTTTATCAAATATCTAGACAATCACAGAAAATTTTTTATCATGCATATATCTTCATCAGATCAGATCGCAAATATTTTAACTAAATTTTTCTTTTAAATGAATCATCCATTTAGTATAAAAAGAATCATCTATTAGTTTAACATAAGAAATATGTGACAAAATTTTTTGCATAAACATTCAAGTTACCTATAAAAAGAAAGATATTAAGTATGACCAAAATAAAATACATCCAATTCTTAAAATATTATAAAAATTCACAATTGTAATCCAAGAAAAATCTCAAAATATATTAAAAATATTTCAAACGGTAACATCATCACATCACATGTATACATTATAATGGATTCCACTCTTTGCATAATTTTTAGGTATCCGGACTCAAATAGTGAAGAGGCTAATAAGAATTGTTAGCATTCTTTACTTCCAACAATTAAAAAGGTTTCCCTTGGTTTTAACAATTTAAACCCCTCAATATGATTTAGAGAAACACGCAAAAACAGAACAACATCCGAACATGATACACTATAAAGTCCACTTTTCATGCCATTCAACCATAACAATCCAAGGAATTTTTCAACCTAGGCACAATTTAAAATCAAGATTCAAAATTAAAATCATAAAAAAAAATAATTTTATTATTTCTAACTTCCCCCAAAAAGAAAAAAACACAGAGAACTGTCCTAATAAGACCCAAGGACAAAAACATCAAAGACCCAAAATTCCAAAATCTAAAAATCTAAGACCTTGAAGCAACAAAACAAGAAATTTGAATAACTGGGCTAAAACCTCATAATCATCAATTTGATTAGTTTCTCTATCGAATTAAGATTCCTCTTGTTTCATTTGTTGGCAATTGTTTATTTGGATTGTCTACTTATCATTGGATTACTTGTGGTTAAGATTATCTATATATTCATATATAAAAATTAAGTCAATTTGTTGAACCAACTAACACATATTATATATATAGACTGAAGAATTATTGAGGTGGCCCTCTGGCAGGTGCAGATTAATGCCGTTGTACAACAATTCTATAAAGAAATTTAGTAATTTATGAGTTCACTCAGCTTAATACAACTACAACAATATTCCAAACTAAGTAGTTGTATTCATACTTAGAAAAAGTGGGTGTTGTACCATTGTATTCAAAAGTACCTAGTTGATCAAAAGCCACACCAGTTATTTAACCTTTAGTAAAAAAAAAAAAAAACTTCGCACCACCATCAGCAAGTATCATCCACGGTACTTAAACCCTCCATCAATGAAAACCAACTATTAAATACTTACTAATTAGTTATGTGAAGGGAGGTTTTGAAGTTAGAGCAGTGGATGTCCTACTATGTTCGACGAAATAGAGCAGAGAGGCATCAACAGCACTGCCAACACTGACATGCAACAGCAGTGGCGCGTCCTCGGTAAGAAGGAGAAACACCTTGTTGATCGCACCTGGGTGGAACAACGTCGCCACGGCCAAGGGTGGGAAAGCTCCGATTAATGCGGCGTTCTGGAATGGTCTACGGAGATCGACTGTTGCCCGCACGTGTTGGATGACGGCGCGGCGTCCAATGAAGGCGGAGAAAAAGTTTACTCGATGAACCTGGAACTCTAGCGCAGCCGTGAATGGTTTTCAAATTTTGCTGCGGTAAAACCGTAAAAAGAGAGAATAGGGGTTGATTAGGGTGAATTTTTGGATGTTGTTGAAGTGAAATGAATTTTAGAGTCTAAGTCCAAGAAGAGCTGGCAGGTTTTTGGCTGGACCCCTCTTAATTTTCTAACATTATTGTTATTGTATATATTCTCTTTAAGTCTATTAAAAAATTAGCCAATGAGCCATATCTCACACGACATTCCGTCCCCTTTCTATTTCAAAGGTCTCGACCGAAGAAAAAAATTGGTAAGTATGTGAAAAGTGTGCGAATATATATTGTGTATCTAGAATTGGACTGACAAAAAAAAATCTATTAAAAAATCAATGATAACATAATAATGAATAATAAATTTTTTTCCTTTTAGAAATGTGCCTTTTCTTGTTGGAGGTTCCCTCACTTTTAAGGTTGGTATAGTATGTGGACTATTATAGTAGCTAGTGGGGGCCACCTAGCTAGTTCAAGAATCATATCTAGGGCTAAGGGTTTGGCTTATTATTTATTACTTATTAGTTCTACTACATCATTATTTTTGGTATTATATCAATAATATGCCAACATAGTACAATTGGAAATTTTTTAGGATAAGTTTCCTCCATTCATATATATTAATTACAACTTACGGTACGGAAGTATCTTAGAGAAAGAGGCCTTTTCTCTTTCAGAGGAGATAAAAATTGTAACGAGGTAAAGAACATGGAAGCATAATTAACTGAAATTTCTTTTTATTTATTTATTTTTTTGGGCTTTGCAGTCATTACACCTGCCACTTCAACCTAGCACTTCAACAACACTTACAATTTTTAATAACATTTCGGTATAGTGGGCCTAACAAAAAATGGGCCCAACAAAAGACAGCCCTGTCGCTCCAAAATAGGTCCAAAATGACCAAAAATATTTAATATAATATAACTATATAATCATAAATCAGCCACTAAACTAACTTGGGTTGGTCGAGTGGTCAGCTCTCTCGTCTGCTTAAGTAAGTGTCGGAAGTTCGAACCTCCGCTTTATACATGCAACAACTCATTGGCCAGCAGGACGAATTAGTCCTTAACCTGTGAAACTATTGGAACAGGAATACTTAGAGACAAAGGAGCAAATGATTCCACACTCCAAACAATCAGAAGAAAAGACAGAAGACTGTTAGATGGATGTAGTCCTTGCTTTATACATAACTAAACAGTCATCACCTAATGTTCAAGCCAACCTATCTAATGCTTTGCTGAATCTTTAGTCTCAATCTCAACCCCCACCAAATTATGCTTTATAAAGTTCTTCAGGTCTAAAACTATCATTCACACGCAAATAAGATACCATTGAGTAGATTTAATAAAACATCCTCAATTCATTCTTTCTTTGATTCTAGCTAGTCCATTCCATTATGCTGGGAATAGCAGCATGTATGGTGTTAGTGAGTGTTGTAATTTATGCATATAAAAGAATAATGCCTCCTCCACCAAAGGGTCCTCCTGTTATTTCTTCACCAAGAATTAAGCTGAGAGATGGTAGACACTTGGCTTATAGCGAGAGGGGGGTCCTGAGAGAAAATGCTACATACAAGGTCATTCTTGTCCATGGCTATGACAGCTCCAAGGATATCTATTTGCCTCTTTCTCAAGTAAGAACTCCATTTGCCTCTCCAAGGATATTTAATTTGAAAAATGATTGCATATAATGAGAGTGACATACATGCAGGAAGTGATGGCAGAGCTGGGTTTGTACATTGTGACATATGATAGAGCAGGGTATGGAGAAAGTGATCCAAATCCAAAGCGCAATGTGAAGAGTGAAGCATTTGATATTCAAGAACTTGCTGATCAGTTGCACCTGTGTTCTAAATTCTATCTTATTGGGATGTCCATTGGAACATACCCTGTCTGGGCCTGTCTCAAATACATACCCCACAGGCATGCTAATTAATTTCACCGTAAATATTCACAAATAAGTTCTTGAAAAATTTTATAATAGATTAGATCTTTGAGATAAGTGAATGGTGAAAATTTGCATGTTATTATCTTGTTATAAAATTAATAATTAATAATTATTAGATGATAATTTAATAAAACATATAAAATCATTTAATCATTTTCAGTTACTAATTTCATACTGAAAATATCTGCATATGGTATCAACTGTGGAGAATGATTAACTGCTTGAGAAATGGAGAATTATTGCGTATGGTAAAAGTTGTTTTAGAGTTCTCTCCTGTTAGTTAGGCGTTGGTTATGTCTGTTTATGTTGTTTTCTATGAGACCAAAATCTTTGTTCCCGGATAATAACACCCCCAAGATATAACTGATTCTTAGATTGGCTTCTATGGTGATTAGGGCTGTGCTTTTTGTCTGATTATATTTAGTGCGACATAAACTTAAATGCAGTATTCTAGGTTGTCTTTATATTGGAGGGGTTATGGTTTTTTGGTGTTGGTGTTTTAGATATGTAGGTGTTGCTTAGGCAGTTAGGTCTTTTGGTTAGAGTTTTAGTTTGGGTGCATTATTATGGTTTTGAATATTTGTCTTTCTACCACTCTTTAAATAATCAAGAACTACTCTTATGGATTTATTAAAACAAATAAAATAACTGGATACGAGTCTTTACCTAAAAATAATCAATTAAATCTCTAGATTTATAAAGTCGACTTACTTGATATATTTTTTAGATTTATTAATACTTTTAATCTTAAAGACGTATAACCCTATAATTTCATCTCAAATTTTTTAGAGGCCTATTTTATGAAAATAATTGATATTTCTAATTTTAAGGAATTATAATTCTATAATTTCATCTCAAAAGTACTTTTAATTTTAAGGATCTATAATTCTATAATTTGATTAATTTTATCTCAAATTTTTAGAGATCTATTTTGTGAAAAATAATTGATATTTCTAATTCTAAGAAATTATAATTTTATAATTTCATCCCAAAAGTACTTTTAATTTTAAGGACTTATAACTCTATAATTTCATCTCAACATTTTTTAGAAGCTTATTTTGTGAAAAATAATTAATACTTTTAATTTTAAATACCTATAACTCTATAATCTCAAAAATACTTTTAATTTTTAATGACCTATAACACTATAACTTCATTTCAAAATGTTTAGAGGTCTATTTTCTGAAGAGTAGTTGATACTTGATAGCATTGATGGTTGGTGCAGGTTACTTTTATTGATTTATAAAAAATAAAAAAAAATAAAAAGATCTAGATTTATAAATTCGACGATTTACTTGATATATTTTCTAGACTTATTAATACTTTTAATTTTAAGGACGTATAACTCTATAATTTCATCTCAAAATTTGTTAGAGGCCTATTTTATGAAAAATAATTGATTTTCTAATTCTAAAAAATTATAAATCTATAATTTTATCAAAAGTATTTTTAATTTTAAGGACCTACAAGACTACAACTTTATAGTTTCATCTCAAAATCTTTTAGAAGTCTATTTTGTAAAAACTAAAAAGTGATTAGTACTTTTAATTTTAAAGACCTATAAATCTATAATTTTATCTCAAAAATACTTTTAGTTTCAAGAACCTATAACTCTATAATTTCAACTCAAAATTTGTAGAGGTCTATTTTCTGAAAATCAGTTGATGCTTGATAGCAGTGATGGTTGGTGCAGGCTAGCTGGTGTATCACTAGTAGTTCCAGTGATAAATTTCTGGTGGTCTTATTTTCCTCCAAAATTGGTGAAGCGGAAATTTGAGAAGCAACTTAAAAGGGACCAATGGAAACTGCGGATTGCCCACTATGCCCCTGGATTCGTGCTTTATTGTTGAATGACCCAGAAGTTCTTCCCTCGTGATTCTATATCTGAGAGACACCCTATACTTCTTAACAAACGAGACCTGAAAACTATGCAGCAAATGTCACAAGTACCTATGCCCAATCAGGTGCAATTTCCATTGCTACCTACTTTCATAGAGTTTAATTTGTTATATTTACATAAATAAAACTCAATAATATAGTGAATCAATTGATGTTGCAGCATAAGATACGGCAGCAAGGTGAATATGAATCTTTGTATCGAGATATGATGGTGCATTTTGGAGACTGGGAATTTGATCCTATGGAGCTTCAAAATCCATTCCCACAAAATGATGAGGCTTCTTATGTGTATCTATGGCAGGGTCATGAAGACAAGCTTGTTCCATTTGAGCTACAAAGGTTCCTTGCAAGGCAACTACCTTGGATAAGGTACCATGAAGTTCCGGATGGTGGACATTTCATCATTCATGAAAAGTACTTGTGTGAAGCTATTTTCAGAGAACTTTTGCTTGGAGAACAACCAAAAATTAATTAATTATTGATTTGGCTAATTAATTAGACCAAATAGAACATGCTTGATGTAATAAATAAACTCTAAATAATCTAATTAGCCTCTAAAAAATTATTTATTTTTTAAATTGGTTTTTAATATTTTTTTAAATCAAATTCGTCTTTAAAGATTTTAAGTTATTCATGTTAAGTCCTTCTGTCACTTTGATTACTAACCACGTTAGAGTTTGCTAATATAGTATATTATGTGACATCACAACATATTTAGTAATTTTAATTGATTATTAATATGATCAATTTATGAAATTAGATCAAATCAACATCAAATTGAGGAATTTTAATGCCTCAAATTCTTTTTTTAATTAAGTTTTGATTTGATCTAATTTTATAAATTTATTATGTTAATATTTAACTAAAATTTTTAGACGTATGTTATAGTATCACTTAACATGTTATATTAGTAAATTTTGACACTATCAACAAAAAAAATAACGGAAAAACTAACGTTATTAACTTAAAATTTTTAAAAGATGAAATTGATTAAAAATATTTTAAAGATCAATTTAAAAAATAAATAATTTTTTAGAGACAAATTTGATTTACAAAATAAATAAATAACAATGTAATAATGCTATATGTGTTAACCAAAAAACATTGCTTGAATAATAGGCTAATTTTTCCTTATATATATGATTGACTTGTTTATCACTGCGTGGGTATTCATAGCGGGGCTAACTATTTTTCCATTAGTGTATCTTGTACGTAATTAATGAGATTAGGAAGAATTTAACACAGCAGCATAACATACGTAACTCCATCTCCATCTCTCCTATCTGGGAAAAAGAATGTTCTATATTTGATTCCTGCCACAAAATAATCACATCAAAATTTGTCTATATATATCCACGTTATTATTTTAAGGAAAATTTACTCCCCCAATCCGTGTCTGTGTTCTAAAATAATTAAATATTGTGTCAGACGCACTTTTATAGTGGGGTAACACACTACACTTGAATTAGTAAATAGTAAAAAGAGAGTCATTTAAATAAAAATATCAAAAATATTTTTTTTAAAGATATTTTTAAAAAATAAAATTTAATACATATAATTAATTAAATTATATTATTTTTATTAAAATTAGACTGAATAAATTATTTTAGTAAAAAAATTAATAAATTAAATTTTAAATCAATATAAATTAATATTTTTAATAAAAAATTATTATAATATTTTTATTATAAAACACAACTAAAATATTTTTATTATATATATATATATATATATATATATATATATATTGAAAAGTTTAAATTCTAACCCTATAACAATAGAAAAGAAAAGAGTTAGAATTTAGAATTTTTAAAATTAATATATATAATAAAAATATTTTAGTCATTTTATATAATAGGAATATTGTAGTCATTTTTTATAAAAATAATATTAATTTAGATGAATTTAAAATTTAATTTATTATTTTTTAATCAAATTAATTTATTTAACCTAATTTTAACAAAAATAACATACTTTAAGTGATTATATGTGTTAAATTATAATTATTAAAAAATATCTTAAAAAAAACGTTTTCTGCATCTTTATGAGCATCCTCTAGTAAAAAACTAACATTTTATTAAAATTAAATTCTCCGCAAGAAGCAATTACGAATTGCAAGCAATGTTGTATTAGTGTAGGTAATATCATATTAATTATTAAATCAAAACTTGCAGGATTAATCAAAATAAAGAAAGAAGCCAGAAAACAATAAAAGTGACGGTGACATGCATCCAGCTAAATATATAAAAGAATATTCTTAAAATATCTTGGTATAAACTCCCGCAACCCTCACCACACAAACATTCATCTTCTGCTATGTTTATACTTTATACGACCTACCCAAACATAGAATTATTATTATTATTATTATTATTTTACCGAAAATAGAAAAATTTAAATCCGTGACTTCTTATGTCATTTGAGCGATAATTCATTGGCAATGATAGAATTATTATTATTATTATTATTATTAAATGGAAAGTGCTATCACTCTCTAGTCTCTAATTGCACTTTGCCACTCTGTATGTGATAGTGTGGTCTTAAATCGAAATATGCACAATTTCAGGAGCCAGCAATCCAGCATTATGAGCTTTAGTATTCATTTTTTTTTTCTTTAACCATCAATCATCAATACAACTTGCCATTGTTGTTCTAATTTCATCAGGAATTTACTAACATCTAAATTTATGGTGTACGGTTATATTAAAATGCAAAAAAGTAAAAGTAAAAATAAAAATTAATCATCCTAGTGAACTAAGTCAACAGAGATCACCTCCAGTAAGAAAATATATCTAATTTCAACAAAACAAACCCATGAAATATGTTAGACTTGTAAATTTCTACATTTCAATAAAGCAGTTCTAAGGATTAAGGAGATAAGTTCAAGTGATATTACTAGAAGATATTTTTCTTTTGAAAAAATAAAAGAAAAAAAGATGCTTCCTTAATGGAACCTTTGTAAAGGATATCCCCCAGAAGCAAAGGAAAGAACTTGAGAAAGTCAAATCAAGTACCTCAAAACCTCTCTGATTTAAACAAACCAAATGAACCAAATTCAGTTTTCATTCCATTCATATTTGATGTGCACACAGAAATAAAAAGCATAGCTTGGATCTACTAAGTCATCAAGAACAGATGAAAAGATTCGGACATCACCTTAAACTATTGTTCAGTGATAAAAAACCATCACAATCTCAGACAAAACAACTCTGCAGAGGTTTCTGTCAGGTAAACACTGATAAGATTTGTTCATTCTTAATGGTTTCAATATTATATATGTTGTTTTTTTTTTTTTTTTGTTTCAGGGGACTAAGGTTGTTTCTCCAAACCAAGATGATCTTGTTATGATTTCACCAAGAATTAAACTCAGAGATGGGAGGCACCTGGCTTATCTTGAGAGAGGGGTTTCTAAGGATGTGGCAAAGTACAAGATCATCATTGTCCATGGTTTTGGAAGCTCCAAAGAGATGAACTTTCTCGCACCCCAAGTACAATTACTCATTCCCTTTCAACTTAAACAGAATAGTAGTACTATACAATTAAGATATTCATATGCTGAATAAGGTTAGATGACTGAAAACTCAACGTGTATATATACATATATACAGGAACTAATAGATGAACTAGGCATATATCTGCTGCAATATGACCGAGCTGGGTATGGAGAAAGTGATCCAAATCCCAAACGCTCGCTCAAAAGTGAAGCACTTGACATTCAAGAACTTGCTGATCAGTTAGAGTTAGGGCCACAGTTCTATGTCATTGGAGTCTCAATGGGTTCATATGCTACATGGAGTTGCCTTCAGTACTTGCCCCACAGGTACAGAATTACAACCTTCCATATGGATATATAGATTGCAAGACAAAATAGTCTATTAGGATTTGTTTGATAAGAGGGAGATTGTGTGTGTGTATTGTATATCAGTATGCATAGTTTAAGCAAAGGACCAATTAATTTTGTGCAGGCTTGCAGGGTTGGCACTGATAGCACCAGTGATCAATTACAAGTGGCCTTCACTTCCCAAGAGTCTAATAAGAGAGGATTATAGAAGGAAACTTGTGCAATGGGCTAGGTGGCTTGCAAGCTATTGTCCTAGGCTATTGCATTGGTGGGTAACTCAAAAGTGGCTGCCTTCAGCTGCTGTCATTGAAAAGAACCCAGCTTTCTTCAACAAGAGTGATATTGATATTCTAAAAACACTCCCTGGCTTCCCAATGCTTACCAAGGTATACTACTTATGAAGTTGGTATCCTGTATATCTAAGATTATTCAACATTACATATGTTTCAACTTTGATTGTCATCACTTTGGTGTCTCATTAGAGATTTTGGTTTAGGTAGAGTTGTCGCTTATTTTGTTTGTCATCTTTGTATACATTGAAGTAGGCATAAGCTGAAACACTTAAATTCCTTTTCTGTTATGTTGCTTGTTACAGGACAGCTTAAGGGAACAAGTTGTATTTGACACACTTAGGCATGATTGGAGGGTTGCTTTTGGAAAATGGGAATTTGACCCTTTAAAGCTCATGAATCCATTCCCTCATAGCACAAGTTCTTCAGTTCACATATGGCAGGGATATGAAGACAAGGTTGTGCCATCTCAACTTCAGAGGTTTGTGTCAGGGAAGCTTCCATGGATACATTATCATGAAGTTCCAGATGGTGGACATTTAATTGTGTACTATAGGGGATTATGTGAGGCCATATTAAGGGCACTCTTACTTGGACAAGAATACATTGCATATAGGCCTAATAAGTCAGCATTATTTGCACTCAATGGGGTTGAGGACAAAGGTTCTTGCTCCACAGAGGAGGATCCTACTTGTAGGGATCATTTAACCCTACCTCTTCATACTCCAAAGGATTAGTTTTTTACTTTTTTATTCAAAAATGGTAGATATAGAGAGTTCTCCATGAAAATATTTATTTTGGATTGCTTTTTACATTTTCATTATCTGTTTATTGTTTACATTTTTTCTTCCTTTGGGAAAATTATGTCAATTGTGTAAATTATGTTTGTGATTTGTTGGATGAAAAATAGAAATAGAAGGTGCCTTATATGTCAATTACTAAATTATACTTAGCCATCATTTTTTGGAATCATGCATGTGAAAGTGTTCTGTTTTTGACTAAGTGTGTAACTTGTTAGAAAGAAAGGAAGAATACATGAAAAAGATGGCCTTAAACTTACCTAGAATTTTTGGATTATAAACGTTTGGAAACAAAAGGAATAGAACTCTCCATCAGCCTGAGATGTTCTTCTCCAAAACATGATCTATTTTTTAGATTTCTGTAGAAAGAAAGGTAAAGTTACATATCCTATATCCTAAATTCTAAATTCTATCCTTAAATCTTAAACCTTTAAAGAAATAAAAGTTGAAAATGTAATTTTATAATAAGAGAAAAAATGGGCTAATATTAATTAGGTGCATTCTATGATGTAGAAATGAAATTGTTTCTACATGTATAAAAAGACATGTGTCAATGTATTAGTAGTTTATGATGATGGCTCTTGGATGGAGAAAAATTAATCAAAGTACACAATTATTGATTTTTTGGACCCACAAAAAGAGAGTGTGTGACAGTGTATTTATGACATAGAAATAACTTAAAATTATTACCATATAGACGAGATATATGTATTTGTAAATATAAATATATATTTTATAAAAATAATAAAAAATATTAATAATTTGAATTAGACCAAACTCTTAAAACTAAAACATTTCAAATAATATGGAAGGTGGACGATCTTAACCGTACTACTTCCATCTACTGACATTTTTTATTAGAATTTACACTAAATCAATTCAAATAATAACAAGGCGGGATTTGAATCCCCAACACTTGCTTAAGCAAATTAGTGAGCTAACCACTAGACCAAATTCATTAATTAGTTAGTTAAAACTGCCTATTTCTTCTGTTATTTTGAAACTGCTCATCTTTTCTATTATTTGAAACTGCGTATCTTTCTTATTATTTGAAATATTCTATTTTTAAGAGTTTGATTTAATTTAAATTATTAATATTTTTTATTATTTTCAAAAATTATATTTTTATATTTACAAATACACATATCTCGTTTACACTATAAACGAGATAATTTTTTATGTATTTCGTTTATAGTAAGGAGATATATGAAAATTGAAAAATATGCATATCACGATAGTCGATACAGGTAAAATTATCTCGTTTACGGTATAAACAAGATAAGAGATGCTGACATATTTTTCTAATAATTTTTAAAATTATTTATTTCAGAAAATAAAATATTTATTTAATTTATTATAACAAAAAATTCTCACATATTATTTGATTTATTGTTAATAAATAATGGTCTTAATTCTAATCTCTTATCTTGTTTATACCGTAAACGAGATAATTTTACCCGTATCGACTATCGAGATATGTGTATTTTTTCAATTTTCATATATCTCCTTACTGTAAATGAGATACATAAAAAATTATCTCGTTTATAATGTAAACAAGATATGTGTATTTGTAAATATAAAAATATAATTTTTGAAAATAATAAAAAATATTAATAATTTAAATTAAATCAAACTCTTAAAAATAGAATATTTCAAATAATAAGAAAGATAAGCAGTTTCAAATAATAGAAAAGATGTACAGTTTCAAATAATAGAAAAGATGAATCACCAAAAAAATAATAGAAAAGATGTACAGTTTCAAAATAACCGAAGAAATAGGCGGTTTTAACTAACTAATTAATGAACTTGGTCCAGTGGTTAGCTCACTAGTTTGCTTAAGCAAGTGTTGGGGGTTCGAATCCCACCTTGTCATTATTTGAATTGATAGTAGATGGAAGTAGTACGGTTAAGATCGTTCACCTTCCATATTATTTGAAATGTTCTATTTTAAGAGTTTGGTCTAATTCAAATTATTAATATTTTTTATTATTTTTATAAAATATATTTTTATATTTACAATACATATATCTTGTTTACATGGTAATAATTTTTAAAATTATTTATTTTAATAAATAAAATATTTATTCAATTTATTAAAATAAAAAAACCTAATACATATATCTCGTCTGCATGGTAATAATTTTTAAAATTATTTATTTTAATAAATAAAATATTTATTTAATTTATTAAAATAAAAAACCTAATAAGTTGTTTCTATGTCATACATATATTGTCACACACTCTCTTTCTTTTTGTGGGTCCTAAGAATCAACAATTGTATACATAGTTGTCAGAACCGAACCGGTCAAATTATTGGGTCACTGGGTCATTGGTTTAACCGGTGGTTTACTGGTTGAACCGGTTGACTCGGTACTATGTAAATAAAAAATAAAAATAGTCAAAAACCTAAAATTAAATTTTGAAAAATACATATTTTTACTAACATTTTAAGAACAATTAAGTCGAATTCTATAAATAATTAATACAAAAATAGACATATAATTAGTTCATACTACTATATAGTATCTTAATTAGACACAATAAGAATAACAATCTATGAATTATATCCAAAGAATAATTTCAAGGTCTAAATATTTTTGTATAATTAAATAATTATATAAACTAATTTTTTTCTCTGAATAAATAATTTTTATTTTATTTTTATATTCATTATTATTTTTTATTTTAAAATTAATTAATTTGTACGTCAATTAAAAAATAATTAATTTAAAAAATATTGAGTTAAGTATTTCCATGTATACATATATATATGTATTAGTTATAAAAAATTGAAATATATATTACAAAAAGCATTAGAAATACTAAAGAAATAGGTAGTGCAGTGGTTGTCAACTTGGTTTTCAATTCAAAAGACCCAAGTTCAATTCTTACTCCTTGCAAATGTATTTTTCCAAATTTAACAACCCGCATGCTGACGTGAGCGTGAGTTGGCCGTTGACTGGACCGGTTCGGTTCTGGTCCGTGTCGGTTTTGATCGGTTCATACCGGTTTTGACCGGTTCATTTCTTTAAGCGGTCAATATACCAAACCGGACCGATACATGGTCCGGTTCACCGGTTTTTCGGTCGCACCGGTCGATCCGGTCCGGTTTTTACTGTAAATGTATTTTTCATCGGCACGCAAGTTGGCCGTTGACTGGACCAGTTCGGTTCTGGTCCGTGTCGGTTTTGACCGGTTTGATCGGTTCATATCGGTTTTGACCGGTTCATTTCTTTAAGCGGTCAATATACCAAACCGGACCAGTACATGGTCCGGTTCACCGGTTTTTCGGTCGAACCGGTCGGTCCGGTCCGGTTTTACTGTAAATGTATTTTTCCAAATTTAACAACCCGCATGCTGACGTGAGCGTGACGTCATCGGCATGCAAGTTGGCCATTGACTGGACTGGTTCGGTTCTGGTTCGTGTCGTTTTTGACCGGTTTGATCGGTTCGTACCGGTTTTGACCGGTTCATTTCCTTAAGCGGTCAATATACCAAATCGGACCGATACATGGTCCGGTTCACCAGTTTTTCGGTCGAACCGGCCGGTCCGGTCTGGTTTTTACAACTATGATTGTATACTTTAATTAATTCTTCTCCATCTAAGAACCATTAGCGTTAACTACTAATGCATTGACACATGTCCTTCTACACATGTAAAAACAATTTTATTTCTACATCATAGAATGCACCTATTAATTAATTAAAATTGATTCCATATATTTATTCAAATTAAAAATATAGGAAGTAGATATAATTTTAAAAATCAGAAACTGGTAAGTATGAAGAAACTGATTAGAGATTTCTATATTTTAACTTCTTTCTCTGACCTAATTAATAGTCTTTGTAACTATGTAATGTATGTGAAAAAAATTAAGAAATTAAAAGAATAATTATTTGATCACAAAGGAATTAAAGCAGTGGTCCAAACTGCTGAAATAACCGAATTAACTTGTCAAACAACCCCATTGCCCAAGCGTTACATACATACATACATACATACATACATACATACATATGCATTGATGTCGCCAATGGCAGTTGAAGTCTCTTAAGTGTATATATGCGCAGTGTTACCCCCTTTTCTTGTATTCTATTCTTCAATTCCCTAACTACATTCCTTTCCTCTCTCTAGAATTCATCACATTCTCTCTTGCATGCTCTTCTTTCATATTCAGGTATTCTTTATCTTATTTTACACATGCATACATCTCTTCCTTTTCCTTCCTTTACTTTACTTTTAATCTTACTCTTTCAAATCCATGATGATATGTGAGTTATGTTACTTGCTTTTGACACAATCTCATTCTTCTGATTGCAACACATTCAGATGTGTCTTTGCATGTTGCATGCAACTGCTTATATCAATTGTATCATATATATGATTTTAATATTTTATTAAATCACTTTAATTTTGTTGATTTAGTTAAGTGGAATGCTGAATGTCTCTTTAATTCTTCATCAGCTTTTCTGGATCTGAGAGTTGAACAGGCCAATAGGGGGTTTGATTATTGGCCTGTTGATGCAACAAACAACAATGGCAGTTTCTGGAACAAAAACCATTTCTCATGAAACCCTTACACAAGAATTGTTACAATCAGAAGCAGCAGAACCAGTGAGCAAGCAGAACTCAATCCTCTCACTCACACTTGATGAGATCCAATGCAAGAGTGGTAAGAGCTTTGGATCCATGAGCATGGATGAATTCTTAGCCAGCATTTGGAGCTCTGAGGACAACAACAACAACAACACAAATCAAACCCTTCATGATGAACAAGCTTCTCAACACATCATGAAAAGTGCTGTAACAAAAACAGAACAACAACAACAAGGTTCATTCTGTGTCATCCCATCTCCAATTTGCAAGAAAACTGTGGAGGAAGTTTGGTCTGAGATCCACAAAGACCAAGAACCACAACAAAGGGATGAATCTAACAACATTGGAATGAATGAGGCACTTAGAAAGCAACAAACACTAGGGGAAATGACATTGGAGGATTTTCTAATTAAAGCTGGTGTTGTACAAGAATCAAAATTGACATCAAAATCAAGAGTTGCTACTACAACAATAATGCCTTTAGTATTTCAGAATCATGTTAGCAACATTGCAAGTAGTAATAGACCAATGGATCCAAGTTATGCAGTGAGGTCTCCTATGGGGGTAGGATTCCCTAGCCAACAAAATCTTGGGAACCATGGGACTAATAACAATGGACTTGGAACATATCCAATTTTGTTACAGAATAATAATAGCTCCACAAGGCTTCTGGACTCGAGCGTGGGCAGCAGCAGGAAGAGGGTAATTGATGGTCCTCCAGAAGTGGTGGTAGAGCGAAGGCAGCGCAGAATGTTGAAGAATCGAGAATCTGCCGCAAGATCACGGGCGAGAAGACAGGTTTTGTAGTTACACTGTATGCTTATTAGTCAAGTAACCACTTTGAGTTATGCTTCATTGCTTCACATTTAGCAAAAAACTAAGATTTGTTACACTAGGTACATGGAACTATAATGGCAAGTCATAAACTCATGGCTACATTAAAAAGCCACTAACTTTTGAACATGTTTTTGAGATAAAACGATATCTTGTGATGTTATTTTTCTTTCCCTTATGTCAAAGTCTTGTAATGCAGGCATATACGGTTGAGCTAGAAGCAGAGCTGAATGTGCTAAAGGAAGAGAATGAGAATCTAAAACAAATTCTGGTACTCAATTTGTGGGAGAGTTCTGTTCTTAAATTACTTTTGATTTTTTTTTTTGGGAGCAAATTACACTAATCTCTCTGATGTTTGGTAAAATTCAACCTAAGTCTATTCTATTTCTAAAATTATACATTTAAGTAGCAATATAACACTGAACACAACCTATAAAGTATAAACTTAGCACTAACTTCCCTTAAAAGAAGTAGGGGAGATTAATTTCATTTAGACAAATAGAATGGGGCTATGCTGAATTTTACCAAACCTCAGGGACATCAGTGTAATTAATTATGAATTATGTTTTCTTATGCTTATTATATTGTTGTGTTATTTTGAATGTGCAATAGGATGAAGCAGAGCTCAAGAGGAAACAAGAGGTAGTGAGTGTTATTCCAAATATAATGAGTTATGTTTGATACATTGCAGGGTTATGATTTATGAACATAACTTTGTAATTTGTGCTTTTTATTTTATTGAAACAGATTTCACAGAGGAAGCACACAACAAAGCCACAAAAGAGGACAGAAAAATTGAGGGAAATAAGAAGGACTATTAGTGCAGCTTGGTGAACATGTCAACAGGAACCTTTAAAATTTAATGAGAATAAAATAAGGTGTCTCTGTGTGTGCTCTGTATCTTCTAAGATATATATCTAAAGAGTCTGCTAAGATCTTATTATCCTCTCTTCTTGACTTGTACATTTGGAATAAAAAATAATTCTTTGGCTAGTTCTTAACATTTTAATTGAGTTTAAGTAGTGTTTAACCCACAATTTTAAGGTGAATTAATACATTTACATGCAACATGGCTTCTATTTACTTATTAGAACATAAATCAACATAGATTTGAAGGGGAAAAGAAAAAGAAATTGGATGAACCAAAGATCCTCCATATTACCCCGTTTTTGTAAGAAAATAAAAATAAAAATTATTTTCTTTTGGGTCATTGTAATTTTTTTCTCACGGTATGACAGGCCAATGATTAGTTCGTCCAATAATTAATTGGTAGCGGATCGGAGTTTCTTTATTGTAACTATGCCGTCTACTTTCTCTTTTTTTTTTTGTCACAGTTTTCCTCTATTTTCTATTGGGTCCACAAGGCCACATAGTTGATCCATTTCATTTTAGATTAAAAGCCCAAAATATATACAGGTAGAACAAGACCTGAGCCCAAAGAAAAACCATCTCTCTGGTATAAGACCAAAAAGTTCACGTCCAAAAAAATGACCAAAAAACGTAACCCTCTTTAGTACGTGCATTGTATGATATGGTCAGTCTGAACAAAAATTTAGGAAATTTATTAGATGATTATTCACGTAAAAATATTTTTGTATAAAAATATTGAGTTAAAAACTGTTAAATTATTTAATATATGTGATTAATTTATTTAATATGCATTATCATCTAAATTATTATTTTCATATGAAAATATATTCATAAAATTTTACATAAAGTGAGAGAGAATTTTGAACGGAAAATATTAGAGCAACAAATAAGTAAGTTTCTTTATTTTATTGAGAATTAGAAGAATATATAGGCGATAGTGGATTAGATTTGATTAGATTAACACATACCTAATCTAGACGCCCTTATGTAACTTGAGCTAAATTGGACGTAGAAAAATAAATCAAGTTGTTAGTAGCATGCAATATCAAATTGGACGGTTAATTAAATAAGCACGCCGACAATGACATATATCGCTATCTCCCTATTATTTTATTTCTATAGTTCATAATGGATCCTAAAGTAATTAATAATCATGCATGATACATGGCCACAAAAGCCAAACTTAGTCTTATAGATACATAATTATTCTTCTTTTTTTCAGGGATTGATTCTTCAAAGATTGTCAAATATTTTTTAGCTAATATTTAATACAATTTTTTTATTATTTATCAACGAAGAAAGAAGCTACTACATGCAATATTTATTTGTATATCAATATAGTAGAAACTCAAATAAATAATAATTATTTATCTCTTTCATTACGTACCGATTTAAGTATCATATCCATAAAAGTAACCTGGCAACTCTCCTTTGGAATTGAATAAATTATTACGATTGGATAACTAACATTGCAAGGTAAGGAGATTAAATTAAAGAAAAGATATAATATTTACCAATAATTTAATTAAGTTTTAGGGCATGCAATGTCACCCAACTTCCTAATACACTAAAGTGGACCTTCACTGGAAATTCTTAAATGATTGAATATGTGGCTACCAGCAAATTCAATGTGACGTGGTTAATAATAAACAATATAATAGAATCCCAGCCGTGTAACAATATAGTGCAATAACACTCTAAATTAAAGTGTGTTTTGTCCATATAAGTAATTATTATTTAAAATTAATTTTGATAATATTTAAAATTGTATAAAGACAAAAGAGATAAAACTATTCCTTTATTTAAATAATAAATATAAAAGGTATTAATAAAGTCGTTGAGCTAATGCTTCAATTTTTCGACCTATAGTAATAAATTCATTTAGTTTTCTTGCTTCTTTAGGCAGCACGCACGTACATAGGTGATGTGTGATGCTTTTACGTTTTGGTTTGACGATTTAATAAGATGAATCGACATAATTTCGTTCAACTTCATTTGTTTCTCAAATCCATGCATGTGTGACTACAGTACTAGATATTCATATTCATGATCACGTAACCTATGTATGTTATTTGCACGTAAAATTAATTAGCATACTTACTAGTTGAGAATCTCTATATATATCTACCATGTAATGTCTCAACTTTGCTACATTTTTGTCCGCAATGCAAGATGGTATTAATTTGAGAAATAATTCTAGAAATCAGAATCATACCATGCATACATTTTATAAAACAATAATACTAACTAGTTTTTTGTTTTTTTTAATTAAATATCTGATACCTCCCCCTATTTACGTGGCATTAATTAGTGATGCATGCATCTGTAACAAAATACACACACCCTTGTGTCTTCAACTCTTCATATTCAACAAATACAAACAAAAATATCAACTGAACATTTACATTTTCAACACCCGCAAACGTAGGCATACAACCAAAATTCATTCCCTCTTCCTTTTCTTTCTTTCTTTCATCCATTTTTTTCTCTCTTTTTCTTTAAAAAAAAATTCATAAATTAAATTTCTGTATATTAAATCAACTATTAAAATTAGTTACTATGTATTTTATATATAAATATATGTATTATTTAACTCATCTACTAGTTCCATTTTTTTCTCTCTTTTTCTTTAAAAAAAAATTCATAAATTAAATTTCTGTATATTAAATCAACTATTAAAATTAGTTACTATGTATTTATATATAAATATATGTATTATTTAACTCATCTACTAGTAATTAATTTTAGTAGCTAATTTTAATATTCTCCTAATATAATTGATTAAAATAATACATTTTTTCATGATAGAATTTCATAGCATTATAACCTAAAGGTCTAGAATTTGATATTTGTTGACTTTAAAAAAAAAGAATCATAAGGCCAATAACCAAAAAAAAAAAAATTTTGCAAAAACTCATGCAAATCCTTGTATGAGAGGACGTGTATATTTGAACATTGCTAACAACATCATTTTTAGGATTATGTATAATTGAAGTTTTTTTTTTACTAAACACACAATACAAAAGCTAAGTATTTAAACAAGACTCATATATAACGACTTCAATTAATTATTGAAGGAAGAAAAAACAAGAAGAGTGTTCTTTTTAGGTTTTTAGGCTACAGAGGCACCCAAATTATACATAGTAGCCACCACAATAAGACAATCCTCTTTTTCTTTCCCATTGTCTCCTATGCATTATAGAAATATAGAATACTATATATTGATCCACCACTTGCAATCACAGCCACTACTTTTCCATGCAAATGCAACAACCTTCTCTATCTATTTTCTTCCCCCAATTTGTGCCATCCTTCCGAGTGTTTGAAAAGCCATTAAATAAGATATGGGTGATACATACATATATAGCACATAATAATAATAATAATATATTTCATATATTTAATTAATACTAAAAGTTAGAAGAAAAAGGAAGCAACTAGCTATGGATATGAGATAGGATCAATAATACTTTTTAATGGATCCACTTTATGTATATGACCTCAAATTAAAGCACCTTTTCATTTTCATGAACTTTTTTTTTTCACTCTAATTCTATGTAGCTACTAAAGTTGCTCCCTCATCTTTCACATAAAATAAATAAACTCGATTTACATTTACATTAAAATTAAAATATAAAGACACAAATGCACGCATGGGCGCAGAAGAGAAGATTGAAAGAGAGAAAAATAAATAAATATTTATATTATATATAGATATATTCTCTTCTAGTAGATGATGATGATGATGATGACACGTTCATTCTAAAGCAGCCCTAAAAGGAAATACCCCACTTGTAATTAACAGCAGCTTTTAGGCCATGCATGGATCCATTAGAAGCTGGGGAAGTGATTCTGATGATGAGAAGGATGCACCATTTGCAAGTCAGTGGTTGTTTGGCATGAGTTATCATCGCTCATCAACGTCCTATTTAGAAATGAAACGAATAAGATAAATGGTGAAGACTCACTTACACTTGTCTTTATATGAAATTATTAGTAGTTAACATGTTTGACTAAATTACTATTTAACCATTCTCAACTATCAATTTCACATGAAATTAACTGTACGGTGAGTTTATAAGAAAAGAATCGATAACATACTCTCGTGGTCTTGATGTCCAAAGAGAACTAAGGGCGCGAAGGCGTCCATAATATTCTCCAATGACAATAAAACACCGTGCTGCTTGACGAACTGTTAGTAACCGACATAATTGATGAAGTGTTTGCTGCCTCAAATTATCAGCCTTGCACACACAAATAAATCATGTTTAAAAGAAAAAGTTAATTGTGTAGCTAGAAATTAAAATAGGTATGTTCTAGACATAGAAAATATTCGTCTTATTCGATAATATTATTAGTAGAATTAAGATATAATTGCACATGGTTTCAAAGCGGTTGAAAACCGCTAAGATTGTCTTGGCTATTATATAAACTTGCATTGGACGGTTACTAGTCATGGAATAAAATAATATATATTCTACCTAGGGTTTGTTTATGATGAGATTAATGATTATGGATATTTATCTAGCCCCATCACTTTCTGAAACCAACTCCCGAGTGATACATTTTAATTAAGATGTTATATTAGAAGCTAAGCGTAATAAGTATACATCCCAATGGATAATCATAAACCCTAGTAGTGAAGGCAATTTGTCAAGCTCGTTACCAATTTACACTAAGAAGAAAAACAAAAGAAAGCAACACCTACTGTGTGTCATTATTAAGAAAAATGAAGAAGAACAAAAAACAAAAAAAGAGAAAAGGAAATCAATCATATTCTCAAGCAAAATCAAGATGATGAAATGATGGAGAAATGTTAGCTATGTAGTAATAGGTGGTAGGGATAAGGGACACAAATTTGCGGCGCAAAATGTGCACGGAGCCAATGAATGAGCAGAAAAAAAAAATACAAAATAATGGATTAGAAAGTTACGTATCAACTGATGTTATCATCTGTTACTGGAAAATGATATTCTCAAATGATTTTGTAAAATCTAATGTCACACTATATAAAATTTAAGTAGGAATAAAAAAATATCCGAAAAAAATCTTATGAAATTATATGGTAGAAATTCGATTTCTATTTACGAGTCATCTAGTTTAATTTTTATATTTTAACAAATTCATTAAAAATTTGTATATTTATCATAAAAACTTTCTCACTTAATATACTCTATCTCTATCAAAAGTGCCATAATAATTGTCTTAATTGTCGAAAAGTCAAATAGAAGAGAAATTAAAGATATAAAAACCCGTTCCCGGACCCTTTGGCATCCAATTTCATCAACAACTATAGAGTTTATCAACCAATTAACATTTGTAACCTCATATTAGAAGTCACGTATGCATTCAAATCTTGTTTTGAAAATCATTAGTCAAACTAAAAATGGCGACAAAAACATATGTCACCTGAGGCTTCACTTCACCAAATCTAGTAGTAAAAGATAAATTAATAAACGAAAAATAATCAATAATCAATAGTTATCAAAATTTATTATTTTTAGATATACATTTAATTTTTTTAATTTAATAATATAATATATTTTTAACTGATAATATTAGAGAGAAAAACATCTTATTTAGTATTTATTAATAGTTATAAATTATTACTAAAAATTAAATAAGACAAATTATGATTATTTTTTATTAATATTTTTTTAACTAAATATTTTAGATTTTTAACTCTTAAACATTAATGATTTAAAAATAATAAATTGTGCTATTACTTGTAATTAAATTGTTTAATTACCTGGCGAACAAAGCCTTCAAGATTGGCAAGCTTGCCCATGGCAACAACCATCTGTTGGACGCCGTCGACAATGGGGCCGCCGGCGATGGTGTCGACGAGAGACTGCTGGAGCTGGTCAAGGCCTTGAGAGAGAGCGTCCTCCGCTTGCTGTGAGGAATGGCGCAGGCCATACATTCCCATTATCTGTTGCTCCGCCAGTGGCTCCAACTGTTGTATCAACATCTGTTTACAAACAGTAAGCAGTTAATCTCAACATTAATCCCAATTTGAACCCTAGCTAGCTTAATTGAAATGCTATATTAACCGTGATGAGGTCGGAGGGCTTGAAACCACCGATCCAGAGGAAGCAGCGTTCAGCTTGGGAGGTCCACATGCCATTGATGAGATGGAAAACATCTGATTTCGCTGCCACACTCTTCAGCCTGAACAGCTCATCGTAATGGGACAAATATCCATCCACTATCCCTCTCATTTCCCCCTCCGACACCGCCGCCTGCACCCCGTTCCGGAGCTCCCCCATCAGCCGCTGCTCTTCCTCCAACCACCTTCCGTATTCCAGGTCAAACATCGCACCTCCTGCATGCATATGCGTCCAATAACCACATCTTACATTATTAACCCTAATTCATTCATTCATTCATTATTATTATTATATTTAGTGCCGGTTCAAATTTGGATTGGTTTTTATTAATTATTATTTAATAATAATGTAGCTATATGTGTATATTATAAGTATTAAAATGTTTGGTTGATTTGGTGACTGGTGCAATGTGGCTACCACTGAAATTGACCCACCACCACCATTTTTATTCCTTCTCATTAAATAAATAATAATGGATTCGTTGTATGATATACTACATACAAGAAATTTAATTTAATTTTAATAGACTTAACATCGTGAGAAAATTATTTATATAATCAACCAAAATATTGTGTTATTTAATTTTATCAGTTTAAATTTCAGAGATAATGTGTTTACTTTTTCTCATTTTTATTTGTTGGTTAACTTTTTTTAATTTTCTTCTCAAAAGCCTAATAAAAAGTATCATATAAAGAGCACAGTATCTTAATGGAATGATTCTGTGAAAAGCTAAAGTATATAAAGTAGACTTTACATATATCATATATGTTAAGAAAAGGTCTTACAGTTCATCAAATATATATATATATATATATATATATATATATATATATTATATGCATGATCTAATCTATAAATTCTGGCCCACGATTGTTTCTATCATGTAGTTTAGTCTGTCATTATATAATTCAGATTCAAACAGAATTAGCCATAGGTGTTGGTCAAACTCAAGAGACTTCTCTTAAAAAATTAGCTTTCAATATCAAAATTTGACTTTTTATTTGGTATTCCAAGAATTTATACTTCACAAGAAAAGAAAAAAGATATATATTACAAGTAAATAAGGATTCACACAGCAACCATAGTTTCTTATTCCTATGTGTCAGCACTGAGTAATAGCTTCAAGTGTAAAAAGAATACTACAAACCAAAGTTTCAGCTACTTATTTATGAATTCCCATTTTAAAAAATTATTATAACATGAAACTGCACTTCAACATTATTTTTTTTCAAAGAAATAAGAATTGGTAAAAACTCACCAGAGCTTAGATTGCCTCCAACACCACCACAATCCATGAATAGTCCCTATTAAATTGAAGAGCTCAAATAGTGAAAACACACATATACAAAAAGAGAACTTTATAATTTATATAGTATAACATAATAATTGATGAAAATATATTTTAATATATGAGTTTAGAACCTGAGAACGAGCCCTTTGAAGGTCTTGTTCAAGTTGTGTAAGCTTTAATCTACTTGACTCTAATTGCTGCACATAAGCCTGCAACATAGACAGCAAGAAAAATGCACTTATTATTCATTTTTATTAACATCCAATCATTTTTTGTCACCATTTTACAATATATGCTATGCTTTAATCTTATCTCTTAACAACTATTTTTGAATTTGTGCAACCATATAATAATAGAACAAACCTTTTTCCTTAGACGGCTTTTTCTTGCTGCCTCTCTGTTTTGAGCCAAACGTCTCAATGTCTGATAAGAAAAATAATATAGAAAAAAATATAAATGTAAAAGAAGTTAACATAGCTTCAATAATGCAGAAACTATATTATAAAATATAATAGAGAAGGAGATATAGATACAAAAAAAGGTCTATGGAAAAATAATAATCTATGCTTTCATATTCAAACACCTTTGCATCAAGTGGTTTCTCTGATGTGGAACCAGCTCCCTTCCTCTGCAACTCAAGGGGAGAAAAAAGTTATTTGAAACAGATTGATTATTGCAGAATAAACAAGAAAAAAAACTTATTTGAAACAAAAATTTATTTTTGCTAAAAACAATCAGTGTAGAATTTGGGACTAGAAAATCAGAACAAAAATGTTTCCATAGCAGAAGCTTCTTGGTATAAAAGAGGGAGGGAAATGAATACAAGTTTAGAACATGTTTAGGTAGCTAAGCTATTAAAGGGTGCTACAATTTTTTTCAATCCGAAATGAAAAAGAAAAGACAAATATGATTATATTTTCTCACAGAATTTCTAGGAAGAGTTTCTGAATGCTGATCAAGTCCCTTAGACCATTTCTCTTGAGGCATGCAATAATCAATATGATAAGGGTAGCAAAAGGGATCATTTTCAGCCATTGTTTTTTGTGGCTTAGAACTTGAGTAGGAGAAGAAGAAGAAGAAGAAGAATGAGAAGAAGAAGAGGATAGTAAACTTGGTAGGACACCGGGTTTAAAATGAGAAAACTTTGATACTTGATAAGTACTGAAAAGATTCTCCCTTTGTTTGTTTGTTTGTTTGTCAGTACTTTGTACACATCCATCCCTCTCTATTTCTCTCTCTCTTTCTCCATCATATTTCATGTCAGAATATATTCATCAGAAAATCCTTCAGGAATCAGGAAAACTCTGAGTTCTTTTGATTTTCCGATACATGTTGGGATCTGTGCTGTTCTATGTGAAGATAAGAGAGAGAGAGAGGGACTGATGTGGAACAGTAATAATTGCATCAAGTTTGAACTTTCCCTGAGATTTTGGGATATGGAAAAGAGTGAAACTGAGAGATTAAACAGTTGAGAAACAGTGTTGGTTTTGTGAAGATCAGAGTAAGCTAATAAGCTACCTTTTCATGAGGTGATTTGGCTTGTGATTGATTCTGTGGTGATGAAGAAGGGCCTACTATTCTTGAGGCATCATGATGATCATGTTGAAGCTGGTGCTGATGATCTAAAGAAGAAGGTGTTGTTGCCTTTTTACTCATTGGAGATTCTGCTTCGAAGGGTGGCTCAGTTTTTGTTGAAAGTGCTGAATCAGTGCTTTCTCCTCCTGATTTTGAACCTCCCTAATTGCAAAGATTTAATT
Source organism: Arachis stenosperma (assembly GCF_014773155.1). Taxonomy (NCBI): domain Eukaryota; kingdom Viridiplantae; phylum Streptophyta; class Magnoliopsida; order Fabales; family Fabaceae; genus Arachis; species Arachis stenosperma. Next base: position 30,821,901 of record NC_080384.1, read on the forward strand.
TTGATGAGCATGATTCAAACCCAACATGATTAATATTAATATTATTATTGTTTGAACTTGTTACTTGTAAGCATAAGAAACTTTATATTAATAATTTTGAATGGTCAAAGATGAGAGTAGTACTAGTACCCTTGAGGTTTGGTGAAATCTGATTGGCCATGAAGGGAACATTTCTAGTGTAGCTGCAGGTCTGGGTGCTGTTGTGAATAAAGCTGCAAGAATCACAAAAGTAAAATCTGAGAGGATCACCAAACCATAAAGGACTATTGAAGCCTATACCAAAATAAATAATATCATAGAAAAAGAGATGAGAAATGAGGAACCTAATCCTCCTCCTTTTGCAGCAGTTATGGAGTCAGTAGAAAAAATAAAGAAAGAAAGAAAATCATGCAAGGAGGGTGAGCCTTTCTAAGATTGTAAGCCCACGCCATCATAGCCTATTGCCTCAGAATCATTATGGTATTGGAAATGGTAACACTCTTTTCTCTCTTTTCTTCTCTTTCTCTCTTAGCTTCTCTCCCCAATAACTCTGCATTATTATCATTATTTCTTTTCTTTTTGACACATTCAAACCTTCTTGAATTCTTCTTCTCCTCCTTCTTATGCTTATTATCTAACGTCACAAAAAACAAAACACAGAAAGGGGAAAACATTACGTGCTTTGCCTTCATCATTTCTTGCCTTTACTCCTTGCAGCACTATTGCCTCTTCCAACTCTCCAAAGTTAAAAGCATGTCCTTCATTACTATCAAACAAAAACATTATTATTAAACTAATTATTTCTAATTAACATCAGATCATATTATAGCATAAGGGAGAACTTTAATTACATTAAGGTTGATGGATTAGCAGTATTAATTCCATGAAGAACACCATAAGAAGGGACATGGTGATGGTGGTGAGTTGAAGGCCCTGCCTCAGATAAACCAAGTCCTCCTCCTATTATTCTCTGGCTCCCCATGCATGCAACAACTCTTTTAGCTTCCTTACTCCATTCTCTTCTTCCCTGAAATAATATTTAGCATCATTCTAGTATCAATAAATATGTAAAAAGAAAAAAAGTGGTACATATTTATATATGGTCTAAACTTATATATATCTATGTGTTTACCTCTCTCCTATACTATAGGTGATGATATCTAATATCTAAGTTTGTATTTGTAAGTTGCCTCAATAAGAGGGTCAAGTCTTTGTCTCAGATATGATGATATATCCTCTAACTCATAGCAAGTAGCACCCTTTTTTCCTTTTATCTTTCATGGGCTTGTGTCTTTGTCTCTGTCTCTATCTCTTTCTTTTTTTTTCTTTACTACTTCTCTATGAAGAAACCTGGTTGATTATTGATTAAATGTCTTTGGCTTGCTTTGCCACTCTCTCTAACTTGAAATCATATTTCATTTCATTTTGAAGAAAAAATATTAATTGTGTGGTGCTTGCTTAACATACTGTCCCAGCAAACATGTCTCTAGCCCTTGTGGGCCTTCAAAGGTGGCTCAAATAAAAATTATATAGAAAATAAAAATCTAAAAAATTTAATTAAAAAAAATGGAAATTGGACATGTGGGTTCTTGTGAAGGAAGGCACTAGAATCAGTGAGTCCTACTCCATTCTCTCTCTCTTGTAACCGCCTGTGTTTTCTTATTGGTTCCCTTTGTGGGTCTCTTCAGGGCAATATGTACTTAAAAACAAATATGACTCTTGTATTTTTCAAATGCCTAGTGGGAACACAATAAATTCTGCAATGAGATAGATTAATTAAGTTTGATGAGACTTTGTTTTTTCTTTAGTATTTACTTTCCCATCAAAATATGGCCCCAAAAAAAGGGTGAAAAAGAAAGGTCAATCTTTGATAATTGATATCCTTTTAAACCTAGGAGGACATTGGATTATTATTTCACTTTTTACAATTTAAGTTTTGTGTAAAAAAATATATAATTTAAGTTTTTAATATATTTATTAACAAATAAAAAAAATTTACTACTAATATATAACAACTTTAACATGTGTTGATAAAGTTTTGGTACTATAATGCCATGCCATTTCATTTCAACCAAAACATTATATTATTAGTATAATCTTTTGTTCATAAGCATATAGCATATTAGCAACCACTTTGTGTATTTAATCCCAGGTCTGAGATGGATTTGTTTGGTGTTATACTTCTTTGTTGATGAGTCAACATCCATTCCCTGTCACCACCTAAAACCATACCTCGTTAAGATTCCTTTCTACTTATAGAAATTGGAAAATCTGTTTCAGACCAATATAGTACTCATTGGTAATCATGAATTACTTGCTGCAACTTCATCTCATTTTTATGTTGTGCTCACAAATCCACCATTTAGATATATCTACAACTCTCTCTTTGACTATAATATGAGGAAATGGTCAGACAAATTTGTCTCTCAAAAATTATCTATTTTTTAAATTAATTTTTGAAAATTCTTTTTAATAAAATTTAGTTTCAAAAATTTTAAGTTGATCATATTAGTTTTTTTATTATTTTCGTTATTCATGACATTAAAGTTTGTTGATATAATATATTAAATGATATCATAATATATATTTAATAGTCTTAATTAACTGCTAAGATAACAAATTTATGCAATTAGATGAAATCAACTCTAAATTGAGGATATAAATATATTATGTTAGCAGTTAATTAGGACATAACTAAATATATGTGTTATTAATATGGTATTATTTAACGTATTACATCAATAAATTTTGACATTATTAACAATAAAAATAACAAAAAAATTAATTTGACTAATTTAAAAATTTTAAAGCACAAATTTAATTAAAAAAGACTTTTGATAGTTTAGAAAACGAATGATATTTCATAAACAATTCTGACCATTTACTCATTAAGGTATTTTAAGCTAATATTTTTTATTAATCATTATTAGATGTAGTAGTGTAAATTCTAGCAATAATATATCAATATAGAATATATTATAGTGATAATTATATTCAAATAATATTATTGGTCAAACTATTGTATAATAAGTTAATAACCTTATCTACTAACCTTCGAAATTTAAAAGTACCCTAGAGAGAAGGACGTTATGACTTGAGGGTACATATATACTTATTAGGCAGAAGAGATGCATACTTTAAGTATTTATTTCCACACTTTCATGGTCTATTACTCTATTACATATTAAAATGGAATGGGGCCAACATTATTGAGCACATAAATATATTAAGCAATATATGTCTATGTAGATAAAGAAGAGACAAAGAGATAGAGAGAGATATGAGAGAGACTTTTATTGGTAATGGACCCATGAACTATTTTCATAATAAAGAGGGTAAATTAAAAGCATATATTATATCTTGTGCTCATCTAATACCTTTTATGCACTCCTACCAATTATTCCTCTATGATGCCAATCATAGGTCTTAAAAAAAAAAGGTGGTTTGGTTCAAAACATAAAAACCCTCCTTGTGGATTAGGTCAATATGTATTTTTAAGTACATACATGGCTTTTGTTCCCAAAATACCTTACAGCTTCTTCATGTGGAAATGTTTATTTTTGACAACTTCTTAAGACAACTATAGATCATTCCATTCCACGAATCTATCACACTTCCTTGAGCCGTAATTATTTCAACTCCATTGTAGAAAGGTGATTGGTCCGAATCAAAATCATGTAATTAATTATTATTTTGTTGATTATGTTTGAACTATGTATATTGTATGCTAAGTCCCGTTACTTGTCGTCTAAGCAAGTAACAAAAATAGCATATTTTATTTTTATTATAACATATTGTTGTACGTCCTATCTAGTAGCTAGGGCAATTTGCATCTTGGTCTAAATATGAATCAAGAATAATGTTGAGCAAGACTGTGACCATTGTCTTTCATTCATTGGTGGTGAAATGGCCATTTGCATATATCAACCAGAGATGTCATTTGTGGTGGGAATATATATACATATATATGTCGACAAAAATCATGGCTTACAATGATTGGCAATGGACCCTAGCTAGAGACTATAGAAAATTGTATATTTTGTATTGATCCCTTTTATATATTTGGTAATATGTTAAAATCACTCAATCAAACCTACAAATTTATACGTCACAAAATGTGGAGAATAATGAACAAGAAATATTGAACCGGTGACCCCTCCCCCCCATTAGTGTTCCTCAAATTGCTTAATCTTTTTATATACATAATTTTAATTTACTGTGTGTGTAAAATATGTGTGTGTAAAATAAGTTTATATGTGTATTTAATTATATATTGTCACGCTAGAAAAATAATTACTTTTATATTAACTACGTGAATAATCATCCTAAAAAAAACGAATATAATTATACAACTATATAAAACGTTTTACATCGTCAATCTATCAAAATTAAACAGCCACTGGTAGAAGTTCAATAACAAGAGACTTAAATAGTATACATCCATTTCTAGTTCAAAATTGCTGTCAATTGCACAGAAAGAAGAACTATAGAAAACATAACCCTTTTTTTTTAAATATATATAATTTGGGTCGTGAAGATGAAGTTCAGTTTGGCTACACAAATGGTTTACCTAAGAATACCCTACTCTTTTTGTGGTATGGGACATAGAGGTTCAAAGCCCAATAAGATAAAGGCATTATTACACTACTTTAGCAACCGAGCCTATGCAATATGGGAGGGAGAAGCCTTCAGAATCGGCTTGGATCAGAATCTGCCCCATACTCCTTTTTGTTGCTTATCAAAATCTGCTTTAGTTTTTTTCTTCTTTATATTTTTATTCAAATTTGTTAACAGAGTCCATACCCAAAATAAAAATAAAAAAAAAACAAGAGCAAAACTTTGATACCAGAAGGACAGCCAAATTGTACTACTTGGACTCAGCGTTGTAATCTACTAATCTTAAAAGGTTAATTAAATTTGTAATTATAATTTATAAACTCTAAACCCTAACTCCTAAATCAGGAGTTTATGCAAAACAAGAGGAAAATCATGCACAGATAAGACATGTAGTGGTTACCTAAGCTTGAAGGGTAGGAATTTTATATATACACCCAAAAAAACAAAAGAAGGATCTTAGATCCACGACCGGACGACTGGCCAGAGTATGTACATGTGTGGTTCTGTGCGTGCGCATGAACATGCACGTGTGTTGGATACTGGAGGATGATCTTGAATTCTGAATCTTATCATCATCCATCCATGGCGGAGGTAAGGCAGGAGCTCAATATGCTGCATGATAAGATGAGGATGCAAGTTGTGCCAAAGAAGGAGCAGCCCCACCTGCAGTTATGCAAAAAGAAACTGTTACCAGGAGCAGCCCCACCAGAAGTTATGCAACATGATATATATATATATATATATATATATACACACACACACACACATAAAGCTTTTTACTCAATTCTCACAACTACTGTCCAGAACATAAAGCTTGTTACTCAAATCACCAACAATCAAATGTTTCTTCACTTTTGATCAGATATTCTTGTGTTCATGTGAAACTTTCCTTACAAACTCAAATGTGGCTCAACCTTGAACCGATACCAAAGGACTGTGTAAGAATATATTAATCATGCTAAACAATCATCAAGAAAATTACCTGCGAGTCCTGCACAGGCAGAAGAGAACACTATCACAGGTGGTGCTTGAATTGGAGAGAGGTCTATGTCAGTACCATGTTATCAACTTCTAACCGGAGTATGAAAGCATAAGGTACAATCCTAGGAATCTTTCTCCACCACATAAGTAAAAGCAAAATGACACTTCAATACCTATGAAAAGTGAATTTTATATACTCCAATGTTCAAATGATGAGAGATAAAAACAATAAGAACCAAACTGCAAAATATATCATGCTGCAAAGATTGAACAGTTACGAATTGCAAAATCACACTAAGAGGAAATGGATCCAGCAAGAGGATAATTTTGGCCCGGTCGGAGTTCACTGTTAATTAAAACGCATGAAGATCTTCCTGGGAAAGCAACCAATGTTATCTACATTCAAACAGGACCGATCCAAATTGGAAACATTAATGATGGTACAAATTAGAAATGATAATAATGGACAAGATTGTGTAGACAGTAGACAGCATCTTTAGAGGCTCTGAAAACTAAAATAAAAATGCCTCAACAGAAATGTTTCAAAGGTGGTGAGTCAGAAAGCAACTTTTAGAAAGGCTAACTACAGAAAATAACAAAAGCTTAACCCTCCCAACACATTATCCTGTCCCCTCTGGTCTGTGAATATCAAATACCTACCTAATACAAAGATTTAGTCATTGACAAGCATTATGTATGCAGTAGTCATGAAAGGAATGAACTGAAACTCACAATAAGTTCTTCTATTTCACAGTTGATTTATGATTCTCTTGCTAATTAAAAAGAATGATCAAAGTCAACTTACTTACATTTAAAGTGGCAATGTGATTCTATAGGTCAAGGGGAGGAAACAAGAGCAGCTAGGTCAGCCATTGTTCCATTGATGCCAAAGAGAAAGTTTGCGGGGCACCTCTTAAGCGTACGGAGGCACCACAATCATGCAAGAATAGTTTAAAATTTAAATACCCCAGAAAACTCTTAAGTTAAATGAATTGAAGTCCCCATTCTAGTTTATAAGACGAGTTTTATGATTCAAAATTGTCTAAACTTCCCGAGTTTAGGTGAACTCTCAAGTTTGATTGCTTTTCCCTAAAAGAATTATTTTAGGGGCCAACAGCTTTGCTTCGTACACTAAGTCGTTAATAAAAAAACGAACCACTTTGCCATGATGGGATGAAAATATGAAGAAATCACAGATTCTTAGCGAGGATATCTTCATGATTTTGAATTAAGAGAACATGTATCTTTTAATGGTTGTATTTTTAAGTAGATCATGTTGCTCTTAAAACATGCAAAAGAATATTACCAATTGTTTAGTATTCTTAATTTTAAGAGTTCTATACCATAGATATAACATCTTCAAAGATTTAGAAACAGGGAAAACCGGAGCTGAACAAAAAGGAAAAGTAAAGAAAAAGTAAATATATAAAAAAGAGAACTAAAAAAAGCTATAGATGCATTTGGTTTGTGTTTTCATTTTCTTTTTTTATTTCTAGTATTTTCAAATCCTGTTCTGTTTCCACTTTTTATTTTCTCTTTTTTCTTCGCAAAATTCTGAAAACAAAAAATATTAAAAATAAAAATAGAAAATAAAAGCATAAACTAAACGCATGAAAAGGAAACTCAAGAGTGGAAATAAAAGGTAATGAACTTACACCAATGAGAAAATGCAAGCACATAGGTCCCCCAAAACTGCATTAGAGAAGCATCAAAGTGCTTTCGATAAATAGAAGCATTTGATACATGAAACTTGTAATCTTTTTCAGTGGATGGAATGGAACATTTAGCATACTCTTATGAGAAAATGAGCAAACCTACAAGTTTATTATTTAAAATTAAAACTCTAGCCTATTACTATGAAAATTACAGCTTTCCGAATGGAAGTGGTGCTATTTCCATAATTACAAGTAAATCAAACTTTGAGAATCTCTCAACCCCAATCTATGTCCCCACTGAACCTTAAATGTAATGCATCTTAATAGCCACAAAGACCTAAGCATTACACATGCGTGTTATTCCATCACAGCCAAGCTCATATATGCAATTCCTCTTTTATGATTTTTAGGTTTTAAAAAAAAAGCTAACATGTCTAGTGAGACAAACATACATGCACAATATAGATGTGATAAGAAAAATCAGTCCCCAAAGGATGGGAAAAAAAGCATACCATTGATGTATCCATAAAATGCACTTGTAGTGGCACCAATAGCATAACCAATCTGCGCAACATTAAAACCCACGAACAAAGATTACAACTTTAAAACACCCATATAATTAAAATAGTAAAATTCAATTTTGATGGCAGGGGATTGCATCCTACACTACACACAATATTTCTTCCCATTTTATTTATTTTATTTACCATACAAAAGCTATCCCTGATGAAAGGGAGAACAGTCCAATGAGTAGTTTCCTGAAGAAAACAAAAAGAAGGTGAGAATAAAAAGCACATGCAATGTTTGATGAAAAAGAAAGAGAAAGTGTTATAAGAATCCTCAGTACTGAGTAGCATAATAGGATAAGATATATACAAACGAACGAACGACGTCGTTTGAAAGCGGAGCTGCGCAGTGATGGCGGTAAGATTGGAGGGTGCCATCTGCCATGTCAGCAACAGTAACTGTGCTGCCTGCTGCGATTTTCGTGTTCGGAATCGGAGGAGACAAATCTAATGTGTGTAGTTTTAGTGTTTTACACTTTACGCTTCTAGTTCTAAGTTCTGACTTTTTTTTATTTTTTTAATCCCCTAATAATTTCTCCAAGTCCAAGGGTATAATTCAACTTTTTTGAATTACCGTAACAAACAAGATTGGAGGTTTAATCAAGAAAAAAATTGGTATTTATTTTATAATTTAATTTCTATGTACTATTAAAGACTAAAAAATTTTATATATAATTATTTTTATATAAAGTTTTTTTTCCAAGTATCTCTCAATTTGACTTGTCAAAGACTAATCCATCGCAGTACTGAGCTCTATTTAAGGGTTTTGTCGCTAGCCAATGGATTGTTGCACGCATAAGGCGAGATTCAAACTCCCGACACTTGCTTAAGCGGACTACGGACTAGTGAACTAACCACTGCTAGACCAACTCAACTTGGTTTTTATATAAAGTTTTTAATCATTTTCAAATAACAATTTTAAATATGTAAGTTTTTGTCACCTTACATGGAATATGAGTTAATGGTGGACAACAATTAATTTTTATGTCATTTATTTTTGAAATTAATTTTTGTCTAATAATAATAAAAATTAAAGTCTTTATTATTCTATGAGAAGGGAGATTTTTAAACTAAAAGCTATTTATATGTCACAATTTTTTATAAAAAAAAAATCAATAATCTAAAGATTTATTACTTCTGCCTTTCAAAGAGAAAAAGAATTAATTAAATTACTTCTTCTGTTATCACAACTATGTTCTAATTGAGAGACATTATCTATCTAATTTTCTATGATGTCATTCTGATGAGCGTCTTACATTAGTTTTTATTTTTATTTGTTTCTCAAACAAACAGATATATATTTTTCATCCATAATTTAGCTTTGGACTGCCATTGGTGGCACTCTATAACTCACCCTTTAATATAGAATCATATTCTCTTCTCTGTAGGGTATATCTGCATATCATGCATAACATTCAAGCCGGTCTCTATTGAATTAGATATCCAATCAATCAAACATAGTCATATTCAAAGATAATAATGTTCTAAATGGAAATGGAATAGATGATCAAGCTAAATAAAATTAGCTTATAAAAGTAATCATCATACCAAAATTAAATGGTTAGTAAAGTTGAGAAGAGTGCAAATGTCAACCAATTAGCCCCCATTTTTATTAGGAGAAAAGTTGAAGGGAACATCAACTACTAATCTTGTTAAACATAAATTACATCTAAACATAGCAACCTGCCAGATATGATATCATTATATCAATGCTAATTAGGACTTAACACATTCTTAATAATGATATAAAAAAAGAAGCATCTGATTGCAATAAGTATAAAGCTAGGTGGGGGAGTGAGAATCCATTTTTTGTGGCTTTTGGAGAAGAAGAATATAACTACATTCTTTACTTGAGAATATGATTTTATGGGCTTTAATAATCTGTGAGTTAAGATTCTCATGTTCTCATTCCATAAGAATCTTTGAAAACTTTCATCATTTTCCTTACTTTTTTTTTTCTCCCTCTCTTTTCCCCTCGAGGAATATCATTCCGTGGTCATTTCTCGCTTTGCATTTCTTCAACCAATGCCATCATGCATGTGGCTCAACCAAAGTTCATATTAATCAATAATCAGTACTAGTAACCGTCTCAATGATGGGTTTTGCTCATGATTGACCATCTAGACTACAATTTGATTCCCACTTGTCAAGTGCTTCTCATTTCAAAGTTTCTTCTTGCACTAACAAGTGAATCTATCTTATTGCAACATGCAGGGGGGAAAAAGCAATGAACTACATTAACTTCCTGTGTAATGTGCATTTAGGCTATAGTTTTTGAGATTTAAATGACAAATCAAAGAGTTAGTATCATTATCATGCATGTGTGTGTAATATCGCCTAGCTAAACCTAAACTTAAAAGAAGTAAATATATTTTACTGAAAATTAAAAAGAATAAAATTTATGTCCCATGTCTCAAGGTGGGACACCCCACCATGTTGGAAGATAAAGGCAATTTGGATACTCCTAAAAAGAGATAAGTAATCCATTGTTCTGTACAAAACATACTCTTTAAAGATGCCAACGACTTGAGAGTAGTAAAGTTCCCTAGAAGCATGAACATGATATCAAAGTTGATATACATATATATATACACCCTCAAACAGAATCAAAAGCATGCATGCATGCATGGTTTTGAGCCAAAAAGAGTTAAAGAAATGACTTGGACTTGTATCAACAAGGTTATCATTGTATGGTTCTGATTACAGTAAAGGCAATTAGTCTTCATCATTAAGACAATAACATCTCTAATTGCATGGTCAAAAATGATATAAAATTAATCAGACACTGCATAACTAAGACCTCGAACAACTGGTGGAAGCACAAAAAGAAGCAAGCATAAAGGTCAGTTCTCTTTATTCTCTTCCAGTAACACCCTCGATTTTATGCATCTTTTCTTTTCCATAGTCACTTGGGAGAAAACATTGAAGAACTCTTGTATTTCAGCTATGAAATAATACATTCTATACACAAAAAAGAGTAGAATTTCTTGGGCTGCATATAGAGCTATAATTGTTTCCATTGTTCTTTTTGAACGAATTTTATAAATCATGAAAGACTTGTAGCAATGCCAAAGATGACAACTTCAAAATTCAAATGGATCCTCTAGCCAAGTGGTTATACCAAGTCCATCTAAGGAGCAAGTAAGGTTCCATAAAAGGCAGAAAAAGTGGCAAATAAATCTTCATTGGCCAATTTATTCCAATCCACATGCCAGGAAACTATTTAGAAACTCAGCTTTAACTTTGCTCAAAAGTCTCTCACAGATTCGCTGGCCGCATTATATATTCTCAAAAATCAGAATCAAGAACAAGAACAGGAACATGGAGTAGAAGTGATATGAAGATACTATTCAAGGAATATTTGGCCTTTTTTTTCCTTCTAATTTTAGTGGTTTCTATAAGTTGTCTAAAAAATGTTTTATCTTAGTATGTCTTTAGCACCTGATGAATGGAGTTCAGCATATCATATTCTTTTGATAAATAGCACACTTTTGATAAACAACACTCTCTCCTTCTACAAGTGGTTTTGTGTTTATTTGACATAAAATTTATTCTATATTAGCTGTTAATCATTTAGTTGTTATATTCATGGGATTTTATTAATCACCCCATCTTACACCACTTACTCTTATTGTACAACACTAGGACATCATTATCTTTACAATTGAATAATGCAGATTTTCATGCAGTTGACACATGCATATGCATTGCCTATGGAATGCACGGTTTTAATTAAAACTGAATCAGATTCTAATGCATTTATTTCTGTTGTTTATAGTGGTTTAGCATGGTATATGCCTTGCATTTACACTTCCTAGCTATATCTCCAGATGTGCCTATCTGTTTTATTTGCATATAAAATTCAATAATTGGCCAACTAATCTACCATTTTCTGTTTCTTAAAGAGTATATCATGTAGGTCTAAATGCATGGCTCTATCCAAAGAGCATCCACTTAATGAAAAAATTCTACGTGGATAAGAACAAGTGTTCACAAAACTATAAAGTATAAAGCTGGTTACATCAGGAATGAAAAAAATGCATTGATTCATAAATGAGAATCCACTACATTAACCATGGTACAAGTCAAGGGCAATGTGGAAGGAAAGTAGTCCTATATATATTGTAATAGACTAATAGTACTGCAATTAACCGAATGCAAGTATAAAAGCAAGTACAACTCTGGCTTTCCCTTTTTCTCTTAGGTCCCTTATGCTTAGGATTCTAGAGGATGGGGCCTGTGTTTTTGTGCCAAAGAAAGAATGAGAAGTTCTGGGCCCAATTTTCTCTTATTTTAAACGGTGGGGGCTGAATAAGTACCAAACTTATTGAAGGAGACAAAACAGAACGTATTCTTATTCTATTCTTTACCTCCAAACAGTCCCAATAGGAAGCATCTTGCCACAATTTTTATATATATATATAATTTACTAACCTTCTCTTGTATCCAATGGTGCCTTAGTCAATCTTTCTTATAGTTTCACCAATAAAAACCAATTAAGATATTTATTGATGTCTTTGTCTGCAAACTTTACCGTTGATAATTCAACCACCCTGTATATCATGCTGATAAATAACTATTATCCATAATGTTCATTGAGGACTAATAAAAATGACACCAAGTTCAAGATGTGGAATAAAAAATTTATTAGACTTCTTAACTTCTAAGAATCTTCCTCTACATCAAGATATCAGATTCCCTAAACTAAGTCATATATATATATTAAACAAATTTGGGAATATGATTCCCACCTTTACTTGGAAAAAAAAACGTATAAGAATGCACATTAGGTTAAAATTTGAAGGATCAATTCTGGAACCTAATGCAGTTAGGAAAATGATAGCAGCACATCACTTTCTCTTTATACAAATTATAATTTATGAGCAATTCCTCCACAGGAAATACAGAATGTACATGGATATAGTCTGTCCAATAAAAAATTTGCAAAATTTTATTTACAAAGTTGCACTGCATAACTAAACGAAAAATGCTATAAAAAGAATCCAAAATTTTGCTAAAATGACGTGAGATATTTATTTACTCTTAACTAAGAAAGCAAGCCATTATGTATTCATCTAGCAAATATTTAAGTTTCGCATACAAAGTTTTATGTCATTGTTTTAACTAAAATGTACAGCACCATCTGAGAATGGAAAGTGGAAATAGAGAACTTAGGCCCACAAGTGAACAAAAGTAGGAAGGAATATGATATTTTCATGTCACCACACACAAGCATTTGAGTTTGTTTTTCTATTGGTTCTATCCAAGATTCCATGGGTTACTAACTCCCCACCATTTCTCAGATATAAATACCACCCCTCAGCATGCATTCCCCTAAAGAGAAGTGTGCATGCATTGGAGAAAGAAGAACAAGAACACAGATTTTACACAAAGTCTTCCACTCATTAGAATCAGAAACCAGTAAGAATAGTTGAAAATAGATCACTATCTAGTTGCATCTTCCAGAGGAAGAAAAGTGATCCAGAGAATAGAAGCCATCAGGTAAAATCCTAAATACACAACACAACTGGGCTACACAGTTGTTATTGAATATGTCAAGGTTCTAATACCTGGCTTTTTTAGGTGTGATGTATCATCCTCAAGGGAAGAACATGCACTCTTCTTCAAGAATGCCAATCCCCTCTGAGAGGCACATGTTCCTTCAAACAGGAAACGGGTCTGGTGATTCTGGACTTGTTCTCTCAACTGATGCTAAGCCACGATTGAAATGGACGCCGGATCTTCATGCCAGGTTCATAGAAGCAGTGAACCAGTTAGGTGGAGCTGACAGTGAGTATACACATAACATATCCACTTTTGGATAACTAAGTCTTGTGGAATATAGAATTTGAGGTTCACTAATGCATAGTGCAATCTTTTTATTGTAGAGGCAACTCCAAAAACAGTAATGAAACTCATGGGGATTCCAGGTCTTACTTTATATCATCTGAAGAGCCATCTGCAGGTAAAAATCATCAACAATCTGTGTTAGAACAAGACTTTAGTTTCCATCTATTGGTTGTGCAATGTTTCATTTTCATTAGTCATTGCAAGCAATTTGAATTTCAGTATCATTCATCTAAAGTTGAGAATCAAATATAGTTTTATGTTGAACAAAGTCTCTACCAATAAGATTTATAACTGAATTTTCACTTCGTTGCGTAGTAAATGCTTCTTCATTTAAGAGTTCCACACCATGTGAATCAGAAGGATGTTACAGATTGTGAAGGTTGCGGATTATTTTATTTTATTTGTTCTTTTCATATTCTCCTAAATGAAATTTTGGAATTGCCATAAATATTTTTCATCACTATTTTGGAATTGCACACCTGATCCTGTTTCCTTTTGTCATCAGAAGTACAGATTGAGCAAGAATTTGCATGGACCAAATAACACTGTAACACACAAAATCAGTAAGAGAACAATCTCTTCCATTTCATTGAATCTACTTAGAAACCAGAGAGCCTTTTTTGTTCTGAACAACAAATTTTATCTTAGCAGCAACAAATGTGGGGGCAACAACAAGTGAAAGATCACTTTCAGAGCCCAGTGGAACTCATATGAACAAGTTAAGCCTTGTCCCACAGACTAACAAGTAAGAAAAACCAATCCTTTTTTGTCACATGCTTCATGCTTGTGTAATCTAGTTTGTTATAAACATTCTACTACTCAAGGAATTTATGTTAATGATAATTGTCCTTGTAGCAGAGATTTACATATAAGTGAGGCACTGCAGATGCAAATTGAAGTGCAGAGAAGGCTAAATGAACAACTTGAGGTGAGTCGAACGCTTAACCAAAGCAAATTAACTTGGTATAAGAAAAATTTGAGGCACTAAAAACATATTTAAGCCTATAAAATTTCTTGCACATATTTCTTTGCACGACAACTCTACAAGTTTTATTGAATACTAACAATTCATTCCGGACTGGTTCAGGTACAAAGACACTTGCAGCTTCGGATAGAGGCACAAGGAAAATACCTGCAGTCTGTGCTAGAGAAAGCTCAAGAGACACTTGGTAGACAAAATTTGGGAATGGTAGGACTTGAAGCTGCTAAAGTTCAACTATCAGAGCTGGTGTCCAAGGTCTCCTCCCAGTGCTTGAACTCGGCATTTTCAGAGCTGAAGGAACTACAAGGATTTTGCCCCCAGCAACCACTAACCAACCAGCCAAATGATTGCTCAATAGATAGTTGCCTCACATCTTGTGAAGGGTCACAGAAGGAGCAAGAGATACAGAATGGTGGGATAGGTTTAAGGCACTTAAATGGCCATGGCCATGCATTCATGGAAAGAAAGGGAGGCACAGAAGCTCCTAAATGGAGTAATGAAGTGAAAAACAACACCTTTCTAGCTCCATTAGGCAAGAATTCAGAAAGAAGTAGCTATGGTGCAGAGAGAAGCAGTGGAAACTTGTCTATGAGCATTGGACTTGAAAGGGAAACTGAGAATGGAAGCAGCATGTACACTGAGAGTCACACTCACACAGATGGTGAGTTCTGGCACAGAAACAGCAATAGGACAGAACCAAAGAATGAAGCAATGGATGGAGGAAGAGGTTCCCATGATTATAGGTTGCCTCCTCCATACTTTTCAGCAGCAAGATTGGACTTAAACTCACATGGAGATAACAATGAAGCTGCAACTACAACAACAAGCTGTAAACAACTGGACTTGAACAGATTCAGTTGGAGCTGATGAGAGGCCTAACTAACTATGGATACAAACAGAGAAGAATAATGGTTCTTCAAGATTTGATTCAGCATAAGTTGGAGGATTGTAGGAACAGTGTGTTATTATTTTTCAATATCATCTGGTCTCTCTTTGAATCCAACAAGTGGCCAAATATATATTTATATGTCTTTGTTAACTGAATGAAATAAGTTGCAACATCAAAGACTAATGATTAGCTTGTAAACAGTAATGATAAAAGAGATAGCTTCAGCAGGATATAGTTTTTGTTATTTCTACCACATTCAAAGACACCATAACATTTTTTAATGGCAACAACATTTTTATACATGCTACTAATTAAGTGATGTTTTATATTATCATTTCAGCGGAACAACTAAACAGTGCCTCAACCTCCATTAATAAATTAATACGGAAAAGATGGAGTTGCAACAATTATTCGTTATTATCCAATTGCTGCTACAATATCCGCATTTTTTCTCGACTAATTGAATTAAAAATAAAAAAAATAGAGCAAGTTAAAAGGATGTAACCTGCATGAAGGAGATTGAGGAGCTAAGCATGAGTTGCTACCATAACCGGTATGAGGAAATGAAAAAAAGATGATTAATGTCATTTTCAATGTGCCCTAGGACCCAGCGGGATTATACTAATTTGTGGAAAAGTGAACTAACTCGCTCTTAACTAACTCTTGGTCTTGCTAATTGTATAACAGTACACATACACTGATGTCCACTTTTTCCTCAACTTATGATTATAATTTTTCTTTTTGGACATTTCCCATCAAGTCTCATTCTCATAGTTAATGGGCCGTACGCAGCAACTTGTTCTGGCCCAATTATAGCAGAAGGCAAGTTTTCTGTCGGCCTAAAAAAAAGGCCCTCCATTTGTAACTTGTTTGGCCCTGGCCCAACCTACTACTAAGATAAATATTTGATGGTTCGAAACCTCCCTTGTGCAGCAGTAACGTATTAGTACTTTTAAATGGAGATCAGATTCGCAGAAATCTAAAAAATATTGTGAGTAATTAAAAAAATAAATAAATAAATATTTGATCAAGACAAAAACAAAAAGATAAATATTTGATGAGAGAAAAATGAACATTTTGCAGAATATTCAAGAAAAAAAGGATAAATATTTGCAGTTGAGGCTAGTTGAACTTGAAATATCAGACCATGGTATTGGTACCTCTTAGGCGGCTCTTATGCACCTGGTGGTATAACTGTATCAGAATCCATAGTTAATGCGTGGTGTGTGTACTGTGTAGGGTCTGTTTATATTATATAATATAATTAATACATTTATTAATAAAGTTGCTATGAATAGTATAGTGGTGTAGGATTTGAATAATATGTATTGAGTTTAATTTATTTCTAAATTTTCGTTATTCAATTTATTTAAAGTAATTCACCTTATAAAACTAAATATAAGTTGGTTTTTTAATTAATTAATTAATTAATTAATTAATTAATAATAATAATACACTTCTTTTTATCGAAGATAATAAGAAAAATAAACGAGAATTAAATACATGACTTCAAATTCAAATAAAATACAGAACACTCAATTATTAAATTGAAGGATCAACGGTAGTCATATTCAAACACTTAATAACAGCCAACACTGTTATTTGGATATATGACTATATGTGGAATAATATGGAGTGTGCTCTACTAACATGCTAACATACTATTATTGTTGTTGAATCATAATTAGTGTAACATACTAACATGTAGTTTTTTTTTTGGGTAGACACTAACATGTAGTTCGTTATAGTGATAGATTACTGTTCTTTTAATCGGGGTCTAGAATTCAAATGCTTAAATATAAAAAACTAAGATTAAAATTTACATGATGTGAAATTATTAATAAAAATAATATTAAATAATTTGATATATTTAATTAAATTATTATTTAACAATTTGATTATCAAATTTATATAAATATACGTGAATTTTCAAACAAACAAAAAATAATAGTATTAAATTTGAAATAGAACAAAAAAAATTGCAACTATTTTGACGACAAATGACAAAACGGTGATACATGAAGCAAAACGACAATGTCAGAAAGCCATATTATACGGTGCAAGTTTCAAAGTTGCATCCATGGTAACATGGCCAAATTCTGAGGATGGCTTTATGCCAACCTAGCCCCCTCATATAGAGAGAGCAAAATACCATATAAAAGAGAAAAATAATTAAATTAATAAAGAAAAATATCTGGTTGGTTTCAAAGGGCCGCTCTCACTCATGTCCACATCTTTCTCATCAAAATCAATTCCCATTAATGTTATTAATACAATAACCCTAAATCATAAATCAATAATAAAATCCAAAGAAAAATAAATTGCATGTTCGGTCCTCCTCACAAATAAAATAAAAGAAATATAATATTTTTTAAATGCATATAAAATTTGTATTATGATTAATTTTTATATATACATAGTATATTCAAATCAAAAGAATAAAAAAATTATGTAATAAAAAGTTTTAAAAAGTTATACAAACATCAATTTTTGAAAATAAAACCTATTATAATATGAAAATAGTTGTTAATATTATTATCATATTAAATTACATATATATTACATTCTTTAAATAAATATTTTTTTAAATTTATTTTAAAAAAATACTAAGAGACGAGTAAATTTTGTGATTTGTAATTATTAATTAATTATTATTAATATTTTTAATATTATTATATTTAATAATATAAAATTATTTAATTTTTTATTAATTAAATACTAACTAAATTTTAATAAAAATATTGACTTTCTAAATTTTTTCTTAGTTAATACGAGATACTTGTACACCGGAGTTGGGTGTAAAGTAAAAGAGAAAATGTTTTTGTTTGATGGTATGCTAATATAAGTATACGTACATGATAACTAAACCACACAATGGGTTTTGTTGAAACCATGAGCGAGACGTAGAAAGCTCAGACGCCATAGAAAAGCATGTAAGTGACGTGTACCCTAAACACCCCACTCGATCCATATTATTTCTTTGTTATTTCATCACATTGCTTCTAAATCTTTTATTCACAAATCACCACACATACATAAACAACCAACCTTACCTTAACTAACTAACCACCATTTCCATCTCAAGAACGAAGAAGCACGCATCATCATATATATCATCACCACCTTGCTGGATCTCACTACTTATATTATTGTTTCAATGGAAGAAAACAAGAAATTGTCCCACCACATGCCTACATGGAACACCACAAGGAACCCCACTACTTCACAAATAGTTCTTCCTCCTCCCAACAATTACGATAAGATAATTACCACCACAAGAAGAGCATCTAGGTCTCCCAATTATGACGAGGATGATGAAGAAGACGAGGACGAAGAGGAGCGCGAGGAGACAGGAAGGGAGAGGCTGAAGAGGCACAGAGAAGAAGTGAAGGGAAGGGTTAAGATTCCAGAAGACTGGGGACAAGAGAAGATGATGAAGGAGTGGATCGATTACACCACTTTCGATGCTTTGTTTGCTCCTCACAGAATGATTGTTACTGCTCGTGATGCTCTCATTGCCGATGCTCGTAAAACTACTTCTTCTTCCTCATCAACGCCTCCAAGATCGTCTCAGAGATTAAGGATATATTCACAGTAGTTAATTAATTAATTACCTTGCTTCATTCACATTTTTAATTACATACTATGTGTTTTTCTTCACATACCCTAGTGAATTATTCCACCTTATTTTTAATTGATGGTTATTTTTCACATTTTGTAATTCATTATTTCAGAATAAAGGGAGAAGAAGAACTACTCGTCAATATTCTTTTTCTAGCTATACACGACCAAATATAAGAAAAGAAAACTCTTTATGTCATTTGCTGCATATTTATATGTATGTAATTATTTCTTTGTATAAAATTATACATAATTTTCTGGCTATGGACCGGGAACACCTTTATGAGGAAATTAAACTTCTTAATTATTAGATTTATATTAATTGGGCGATCATATTTGTTGTTCACTTTCACTTGTTTTAGATCTATCCAAAGCTAGCTTGGCACCTAATTAATTAAAGGGATAATGAAGAAAAAATTAACTTTATCATGGCTTGGACCTTATAATTGCCTGGATTATTAAATGTTCTTCTTTTTTGATCTGGTTAATCATGCTGTTTATTATTATAATCTACACATATATTGATCAATTAAGAGTTAAGACTTAAAAGCTAAATTCACATACATTATATGTTATGGTTTACAATTGATTCATATAAATTAAGATGGTGCTTTTAGAGTATATTCTGTGTCTTTTTCTTTTTGCAATTGACTCATATAAATTAAGATGGTATTTTTAGAGTATGTTCTTTGCCTTTTTTTTTTTCTGGAATATATAAAATCTAGATTCTGACTTTGGTTTGTTTATCTTCTCTTTAGTTTTTTATGGTATTTTTTAATTTAGTAAGTTAAAAACTAACTTGTTATAGATTTAAATTCAATTTACAGATAGGGGCCTGCTACACATACAAGTAAAAAGGCCGTACAAGTTTTACAAGTTATCAGCCCAAACTTCATTAACACGTGCATTAACTCATTTTGAATGGAGCGTAACTACACGCGCCCCACTCAAACGGTTCTCTTCGTTTTCTTCTTCTTCTTCTCTTCTTCGTCTTCTTCTTCCTCTTCCTCTTCCTCTTCCTCTTCCTCTTCTTCTTCGTTTTTTTTTCGATTTTCATGGTTTCTGAAATTTTTCTTATTCTTCTTGCTGCACGTTCTTCTTCCTCTTACTCTTCTTCTTCTCCTTTTCTTTCGTTTCTGCACGTTCTTCTTCCTCGTTTTCCTCTTTTTCTTCTTCTTCTTCATTTACGTCTTTTCTCTCTGTTTTCTCGTTTTTTTCGATTTTTCATGGTAAAATCGTTTTTGAAGAAGAAGAAGCAGCAGAAGATGAGGAGGAGAAAGAGAAAGAGTTCTGAATTATGCATGATTTACAGGTACTATAATATGAAGTGGTGATCCAGATAGATTGGAACCCATATATGACGGTCTGCATAGAGATCTGCATAATACACCCAAACACAGACTATAAATACACCCGATAACAAATTAAATTTACACCCCTGCTGCAGATTTTAACCCAACACTACCTGAAAGCCACTTGTTGTCCACAAGACCAAAATTAATTAAACTCTCTCTGGTGTATTCAAAATGTCTGATCTACAGGTACTATAATATGAAGTGGTGATCCAGATAGATTGGAACCCATATATGACGGTCTGCATAGAGATCTGCATAATACACCCAAACACAGACTATAAATACACCCGATAACAAATTAAATTTACACCCCTGCTGCAGATTTTAACCCAACACTACCTGAAAGCCACTTGTTGTCCACAAGACCAAAATTAATTAAACTCTCTCTAGTGTATTCAAAATGTCTGATCTACAGGTACTATAATATGAAGTGGTGATCCAGATAGATTGGAACCCATATATGACGGTCTGCATAGACATCTGCATAATACACCCAAACACAGACTATAAATACACCCGATAAAAAATTAAATTTACACCCCTGCTGCAGATTTTAACCCAACACTACCTGAAAGCCACTTGTTGTCCACAAGACCAAAATTAATTAAACTCTCTCTGGTGTATTCAAAATGTCTGATTTACAGGTACTATAAGATGAAGTGGTGATCCAGATAGATTGGAACCCATATATGACGGTCTGCATAGACATTTGCATAATACACCCAAACACAGACTATAAATACACCCGATAAAAAATTAAATTTACACCCCTACTGCAGATTTTAACCCAACACTACCTGAAAGCCACTTGTTGTCCACAAGACCAAAATTAATTAAACTCTCTCTGGTGTATTCAAAATGTCTGATTTACAGGTACTATAATATAAAGTGGTGATCTAGATAGATTGGAACCCATATATGACGGTCTGCATAGACATCTGCATAATACACCCAAACACAGACTATAATACACCCGATAACAAATTAAATTTACACCCCTGCTGCAGATTTTAACCCAACACTACCTGAAAGTCACTTGTTGTCCACAAGACCAAAATTAATTAAACTCTCTCTGGTGTATTCAACATGTCTGATTTACAGGCACTATAATATGAAGTGGTGATCCAGATAGATTGGAACCCAAATATGACGGTCTGCATAGAGATCTGCATAATACACCCAAACACAGACTATAAATACACCCGATAACAAATTAAATTTACACCCCTGCTGCAGATTTTAACCCAACACTACATGAAAGCCACTTGTTGTCCACAAGACCAAAGTTTAGCAGAAAATCATTCCAATTCCTATCAAATGAGTCTTTGCTATGAGAGTTTCATTTTCCCTCTCTGCTACATGTAATCAATTGATTCTTAATCTCATTTTCCTTTCTATTTGTGCTCCGAACTCTTGTAGAAAAACCTGCAACCTTGGTATAGTTTCTGTAAAACTTTCGAACATCTTCAAGGGTGGTAAAGGTCATTCCAACCTTCGGAACAAACTGGTCATCAACAACAGAGAGGTTGCAGAATACACTATGTCAAAAACTATAAATACACCATGTCAAAACGAAGCTGGAGTTACAGAGAGAAAAACTAACGTCAATGACGAAGAACAAACCAATGAGAAAGGAGAGGAAAAGAACGATCGAAAAACCAGGGGAAGACGCGCGAGAAGAAGAACGATGAAATTTGAAAAGAAAGAAAACAAAGAAGGAAACAAATCTTTTAAATTTGGTAGTTATACAAACGCGGGATCTTTGTATGGCGCGTGTAAGTGACGTAGGAGTTGCAGCGTGTTTTAGCGGATTAGGCGTTAATGAACTTGTAATAGTTACAAGCCCTAATCGCTTGTATACTAAGCTTTTCTCTTAAAGATATCCTGCTAGTTAAGTCATGTGATGAATAATGAAAAAAAAATAATAGTTTTATTTTTATTTTTTTAATGTAACTTTAAATATAAATTTTTAGTATTATAAATTTTTATGAATTTATTATAGAAGAAAAATAACGTTATTAAAATATAAATGAGAATATTCAGTTTCAAAATATCATTATATATTCAACATCTCTTGGAGATGTATATATTTGACAAAAACAAATTAAAACTTACTTTATTTAATAATCATTAATTGTTATAACAATTAAATAAAACAAATTTTTAAGAAAAAGAACTTCTCTACCATTTAGTCATTCACTCTCTTTGATAAATTAGATATCTAACAAGAAGTCATGGTTTCCTTTTTAATTAGTTTACACGCATACGTTGATTAGCCTATCAAATTAATTTTTTACATCATGATGACTTAACTACTGTTACTACTTGCTGACAATATGCATTGACTCTAACTCTCTAAGGAGGAATTTCTAGCAAAGAAGATTGAAGAAAGGACGATACGCATAGACAAACTTCTAATCTATTAAGACCAACAATAATTCAATTCCTTGACATGCACAAGAATCAAATAGTGCTTGCATTCAAGTTATTGATGTCATTTTATGTTGCCAACAGTTTTAGTTTCGCGTAATCAACATAAGTTGAGATAATGTCATGATTTTAGACCATCCATATATATATAGACAGAGACAGGGGGTTGAGATTAGTTGCAAAATACTCAAATATGGTAAAAGAGCAAAAAAAAAAAAAAAAAAATCGTGGATTACACCTAAATAGCAAATGTAAGAGATTAGTTCCACGTCGAGAAAATAAAAAATAAAAAATACATAAATTTAATGCTTTAAGGTTTTTAGTTAGATATGACTTATTTTATATTTTTTATTTAGTTTTTCTTCACATTTTTTTTCGATAGGCCAGAACTCCCCATGTCCCCAACATTAAAATATAAAGGTTCTATTATTTTACTCATTCCTTCTCTATGTGCCTTTAGTTTCTTAATCTAAATCATTGGTTTTTTTTTAATGAGAGCACCTTTTGTCGAGCATTTAAATTTAATTTTAATAGAAGAAATTCTCCCTTTGCACTCTTTAGGCTTTGTTTGTTTCAGTGAAAAAGAAAAAAAAAAGAGAGAGAGAGAGAAAAAAAATCGAAAAAAATATTTATTTTTTATTATTTGATTAAAGAGAAAAATTAAATAAAAAAAGTTGATAGAATTTATCAATTTTTTTCTTTTCAATATTGAATAAAAAAGTGATAGAAAACTTGTTATTTTATTTTAATATTATCCTTATTTTTCTAATATATTTTATAATACAAAAATAAAATTATCTTTTTAAAATATTTTTTCTTTCTTATTAATTTTCTTTCAGCTAAATATATATATAAGAAAAATACAAATTTACTCAACTTCTTTTCTTTTTACTTCTTTCTCCTCTCTATTTCTTTTTTTCCAACTAAACAAAGCCTTAAGGATTATTTAAAATTTCAAGACCTTATGAGAAACGGAGTCATATTAGCCACTTCAAATTGCTTAATATAATTTATTTTATCTGATGAACATACATTATAAAACATACCCATTCATAATGTTAAATTGTTGAGGAGAGAAATTGTGGATAACTGGATATGCCATATACAACACAATTCTATAAAAATTAGGTCTTCATGAATCTGGGATATGGAATTTATCAAAATTTTTTTTTTTGGACCTGAAATTTATTAAATTATTTTTTTCTTTTTTATTGAAAATGGGGTTAAAGCCCGAAAAAGAAAAAACTACACACAAATAAATTGTGGTAAAGTAGGCCCTCTAATTTAATTTTTAGTATATGAATCAACAGAAACTCCTTTAACTTGTACCATAACATAGCCCAGCCCAGTTCAGCCCAGTACATAAGCCCAAAGCAGTTTTATGACGTTTTCCAAAACTAGCCGACATATCATTAGAAAAAAAATATTTGCGTTGAGAATCGGAAATTGGAAAACATTCTTTAAAGTGAAAAAAAGGGAGAGTATATTTTTAATTTAGTAGCGCTAATTTATATATGGGTGTTCTTTTTTATTTTCCTATTTTTTTAATTTTTAGAAAAAAAAGGCAAATGACATATATAGTATATAAATTGAAGATGTCCTGCCGTGGTGAAAGACTTGAAGATCATACTCTCCGGATATATGATAATATGAACACACAAATAAATATGAACACAGTTTGAAAAAGATTAAAGCACATATATAATAAGAAGAAAATCAGAGAAAGATATTTTAAAAATAAGACTGCATGTGTGAGAAAACCATTTTGAATTGTTGTTTCAGGTTCAGAGACGTAACGAAACAAGTCTCACAGTTAACGAATCCTCGCAGACATGCATGCTTTATTCAAATTCAAACATGAGAATCATAATAATGGATTTTCACACAAGGGTCCAAAAAATCTCCCCACTAGAGGAAAATAAAAATATAAAATAGTTAACCATTTATTTCTTACGTTACATATAAGACACACACAAGTGGTGAGATTTACGTATAGTGTATGATATTGACATTTTGGTTGTATTTATAACAAGTCATGATGCATGGCTCACTCTACCCCGCAGCCTTGCACCTACTTGCTGGCTTCCTTCCAGCTGTGGGAATCAAGTATTTATTAGCAAAATCTTACTTAGAGAAACAACTAAATTAGTAATTATTATTCTTAGTAATCTATGAAGAACGCTTTCTTTAATTTGGAGTTTTCTGCATGTCCGAACACATGTGTGTTT
Source organism: Arachis stenosperma (assembly GCF_014773155.1). Classification (NCBI taxonomy): domain Eukaryota; kingdom Viridiplantae; phylum Streptophyta; class Magnoliopsida; order Fabales; family Fabaceae; genus Arachis; species Arachis stenosperma. The sequence goes on from NC_080384.1 coordinate 30,847,054, forward strand.
GTTGTATTAATCATGTCTTAATAAAAAATAAAAAATTTTTTTTTTGACATACTTAAATACATTTACCATTACGTGTCAAAGTATTTAGTCTTATTTTTAATATGTATTTTTAAAATAAATTTAGAAATAATATATTATTATTTATTAAAATAAAAGAATATTTTAAATATTTTTATATAGTTAAAAAAACATTAAAAACAGTTAAAAAATTATTTTACATTTATATATATGCTATGTTCTCGTGTCTTATAAAATTCGCATGTCCCGTATCGTGTCCAATGTCTGTGTCAATGTTTATCATAGTTAGAAATAGACTACATATAATACTATTATGCTTGTTTAATATAAAATATTAATTTAATTTTGATATACTATTTCAAACAATTATCTAATCATAAAATATAGTTAATTTTATTTGTATAATTAAATATATATGTATAAATTTTTTTATGTTATGGATACATGCATCAAAATAAATTTGTAAAATATTTATAAAAAAACACGTTTTATTTAGATAATCTTAAGAACATAAATTGATAATGAAAATTGTTACTGAATTGTAACTATATTATTAGTTAATTCAGTTAGTTAAAATAGTACTTAAAGATCAAATCACAGAATATTATAGATAAAATAAAATTAGTTATTATGTATTTGGTCAAAGGGATGGGTAGGGACTAGGGTATACATGTTATGATGTTAATTATTTGTAACTGATACATCATCTTTTTCTGCTGGCTTTCCACATTTTGAATTTCTCTTGTCCCTTCTATATGTGAAACAAAAAGTGTGTAGTCTTTTTACCCTTTTATTCATCATAATTGTCCTTTGGCAAATCAAAAGTGTACGTATGTGTATTTGTAAATTTGTGGTTGCCTTGTTACGTTATCTAACTTTCCATAAACATATATATATATATATATATATATATATATATATATCCAGTAATTTTATTAAATTCTGACTAGCATGTAACCAACAAAAAAAATAAATTATTAGACAAAATCTTACATCAATCTTACACTATTAAAATTATTAATGATGGCTATTTGATAGCTACAAATCACAAAAGTTGCTGACTCTAGCATTACTCTATATATATATATATATATATATATATATATATATATATGCACATTAATTCATGAACATTGAAAGTAGTCACCTAACAATACTCACAAAATTTCTTTATTTTTCTTGACCGACATCGTATAACATTGTTCCAAACTTGGGAATTTGTTGAAAGTTTACATATCCTAAACCTTTCACTTCGAACTTTCAAATTTTAGCTTGTAATTGAACATTAAAGAAATGAAATCTTGGTAGGTAAAGATTAAAGAGAATATCCAAACACATACAAGAGGGGACACTACAACCTTTAGCTAGTTGGAGTATGAAATATTAAATATACTTATTATAATAATAAAATTACGTGTCAAAAATCAAAATCACGAGTTATGTTGATAATGATGAAATAAGATAAGACTCATAAGAGAGGGACTCAATGAATATAGAAATTGAAATTATGTAGTAGGAGCTATTAACTGTAGATAAATAAAGTTTGCATGATTTGCTTCTAATAATTGTTTATAAGAACCTTTTGTCAATATGTGTATAATTTGATATCTGATTCTTTTTATTATGTGTCGATGTGTTATTATATTAGGGTTTGAGAATGACGCCGCTTACTAGAAAGTGGAGAAGGGGGTCACTTTATTCGCAAGCTAAGTCATATTTTCAATCAAATGCATCTCAGTAATAAAAAGGTGCAAAATTAAAATCCTAATCGCTAATCATCATATTCCTTTCTTTTGACGACTTCTTTTCTAAAATATTTATTATATGAAAACAAGAGTAATTCTTCATAATGATTTAATATTTATTATTATAAAAATTTAAGAAACGAGAGAAAAGAATATAATAAAACAAATTGATAGTTATAAAATAATATACAATAATATCTTCTTCCACAAAAAATAAAAGAATATGTCAACATTTATTTCATCCAGGACCAAATTATGGCAATATATATGGGGGTCTGAATGGCTAATTTATGTTTTTGCCAGTAAATTAAGGAAACAGCTTTAATGAAACTCTTTTTTAGTATCGTTCAATGTTTTGGGACCCCATAAGGTTAATGTGATGGAACATTACAGGAGAGATCTTAATTATTTCTTTTGTTCCAAATCTCAATGAAACCTTGTATTTTACTCTACTCCACACCCGAAACTTATCTAGTAAGGCTAATTAAGATTCACATTAATTTATTAATTGTTAATAAAAACTTGATATTTTTATTGTTGAACACTGTACTATAAGCTTACTCTTACCCACAAAATAATTAAAAAGAAAAATAAATTGTTATTTTTTTATAATATTTTCATTCCAGCACACTAAAGATTAATCCATCTAGATCATAATTTTAGTTAAAGATTTTTTATTGACTAATTTATTACTGTATATACAAGATAAAATTTAAAGATGTGATATTTATTTAACACTACAACAATATAGGCTATTTTTTAGGATCATTATATATAAAAAAATTAAAATTCGTCAAAAAAACAAAATTTGACACTATTTTAATTATGAAAATATGTTAATAAAAGTTTTGTCAAAAATAGTATTTTTAACATATAAGTAATTGTAAAAAAAATTTAAATCTTATTTTGATAAATATTGGCCGTCAAAAATAATTTGTTAGAAAAGTTTGAGAATATATTTTTTGTGATACTTATTAACAGTAAGAAATACTATTTATTTTGACACTTATTGACCATAAAAAATTTTCAACAAAATTTTTTAACAAAGAATGAAATGAGATCTTGGAACTGAAGAATAAATTGAGATTTTGAAGATGAAAAATGAGTAATATAATCTCAAACTGAGAGTAGTGTGATGCTAAAATTGACAGAGTTCAACGAAGAAAATGAATAATGGAATAAGTTGAAAACAAATTAATGTCAAAATTGAAGAGTAATTTTCTACAATAAAATTATTCATCAAAAAAACATAGAGAATTCGATATTTGTGATATTTGTCAAAAATATATATTAATTTTTACACTTAATTATAAGTTTATAACTGTTAAAAAATATGTTAAAATAGCTCTTTTTTCTTGTAGTGTAAATAGACTAATAAATTAATGATTAATTTAATTTAAATTAGTTAAAAATAAAAGATTTAATTAATAAGTATTGTTAGAGTACATAATAAATTTATTATTAGTAATTTTTTTATATTTTTAATAAAATAATTTAATCTATAATTTTAATATGTATTTTTAAGATAAGCGATAGATAAATATAAAATAAAATATTTTTATTATTCATAAAATTTATGTGAGGCACAATTTTTAGAAAAACAGCGGTGATTGGTGAGTGCTGAAATCCATATAAATGCATAAACAGATTTTTAAAATAAGTAATAGATAAATGCAAAAATATTTTTTTTTTTTATGATAAAATTGTTGAGAGGCACAATTTTCAGAAAAATAGTGGTGATTGGTGAGTACTAAAACATATGAATTTACTTCCTAACTCATTCCTTTTTTAAAATTTGAACCAAGCTGATTTTATAGAATTTATTTTGAATAAAAGTAAATTTGTGTTAATATGATTTATATTTGACAATTTTATATTAAAATTAATTTTAATAAAATAAATATTATTTAAATAATATTAATTAAATTATAATGTTATCTTTTTAAATATATTTAATTTTTTATACTTTTTATTAGTATATTTTTATATAATATTATTTTTCTAATACTTTTAGTATTTTTTTAATATATTATAATTTATTATTATTATTTATAATTAATTTTTTGTTTAATATCAATAATAAATATAATACATAACAACTACAACCATAAAAATATACAATATCAAATAAAAAAATTAACAAAAAATAAAAACAATAAATACTAGAAAAATAAGATTTATATAAAGAGAAATAACAAAAAAAATCCATAAATAAAACAACACATATATAAAGGATACAGTTAGTAGAAAAAAATAAATTTTTAAGATTAATGATTATAAATGTGATTTTGAGTTCAAAGATCACATCTGCGTTCAATAATAGACGTCAAACTAAGAATTGAAGCATAAAAAATTTGTACAGTGCTTTTCATGTTCCAAATGTTAAATTAAACACATCCTTAAAATAGGGATGTAATATTAATCTAATAGAAATTTTTTAATTTTTTAAAATATTAGTGTTCTAATAATTTTTGTTAGAAACAAAAAAGTAATCTAAAGAGTGTATTATTCAAGTTATGTGAAATGATATAATATAGAAGGATATTATAAGTGCTAAAAGAATTGAAATAATAAAGACATAATATCTTATAATAAATATTTAGATATGTTAAATAATTTTAATAAAAGCTAATTGATTTTAATGTATTCTAACATTTCTCCTCAAACTCAAGTGACAACTTGACTTTGAAACTTATTTAAAATAACCTAATAAAAAAAACTGCATAAACTGATGGAACTGATACAGGCGGAACTAGCAGAAAGAAGTGCAGAGAGAATTGTTGGAAGGAAGCACAGACAGAACTACCGGAAGAAAGTGCAGACAAAACTGTCAGAAAAAAGTGCAGACAGAACTGCCGCAAGAAAAGTGCAGACGGAACTATCGCAAGAAAAACACAAATGAAACTGCCAAAAAGATGGTGAATTGTTCGAAAAGTGACAAACTGCGATAAATGGTAAAATGCTAGATGACGAAAAATATTTGCTTTCTCTATGAAAATAGGTAAGCAACAGATGATAGCGGTGTTTGATTCTTTAAATTCGGAAAGACATAAGATAGAGAGAATAGGCTAATCTCCGGTAATGGTCATGTCATCAACATATAAAAGCAGAAAAACAACTACACGTTCACTTTTACAAATAAAGAGAGCATTCTCATGAGGGATGCAAGTGAAGCCGAGATTGCATATAGTGGTGCTGGACTTGTTATCAAACCATTCACGAAGAGCTTGCTTAAGACCATAAAGTGCCTTGCGAAGGAGACAGACTTTGCTAGAAGGACAAGGATAATTCGGAGGTAGTTTCATATAGACCTTCTTTTTCAAATCCCCATTAAGAAATGCATTCTTCACGTCCATCTGACTGAGAGACCATTTTTTTACCGCAGCAATAGCAAGAAGAGCTCGAACAGATGTGAGACGAGCAACAAGAGCAAAAGTCTCTTCATAGGCAATACCATACTCTTGCGTACAACCTTTTGAGCAACCAATCGTGCTTTATAATGATCAATAGAACCATCAGAGTGAGTTTTAATCTTGTATACCCATCTACTACCCACAACTTCCTGATCAAAAGGAGGATCAACCAAATTCCAAATGTGTGCTTTTTCACCTTTTTCAAGTGGCTGAATTTCTTCCTGCATTGCTTGCTATCAATTTGGATTTTTGGAGGCTTCTCTGAAGAATTTAGGTTCATGTTGATGAAAAATAGTAGAAAAATAATGATAATCAAGAAGATGAGGAGGTGAATTCCTTACCTTAGTAGAACGAGTGGAAGGAGGAGGCATGACGGCAAGAGTAGGATCATCGGCTAGTCTGGAATAATCAGGAAGTGTAGAAGGCGGAAGAGTAGGAGGCTGTATAGGTTGACTCGAGATAGAACCTCACTAGGAAAAAGATCAACATTGGGTTAATGAAAAAGGGTGACTGAGTAGGAAGAATTGACTCAAAGGAGGAAAATTGAGAAAACATGTGATGCTTGCAGAAGATAACATAACGAGATATACGAATACATCTAGATAGAGGATCCCAACAATGATAACCCTTGTGTTTAGTGCCATAACCAAGGAAACAACATATGCGAGCCCGAGGTTCAAGTTTACTATGTTCATAAGGTTGAAGAAGAACAAAACAGACACGACCGAAAACTCGAAGAGAACTGTAATCTAGAGAGGTATGATAAAGACGCTCAAAGAGAGTAACGTTACCAAGGACAGAAGAAGGAAGTCTGTGGATAACATAAATAGAAGTAGAAACAACTTCACCCCAAGTACGCTCAGGACATGAAGAAGCAAGAAGCATTGCACGAACAGAGTCAAGAATGTGACGGTGTTTGCATTCAACTCATCCATTTTATTGAGACGTACTAGGGCAAGAAAACTCAGATAAAGTACTCTGTTCTGCAAGAAAAGTTAAAAGTTTGGAATCACAGTATTCCATAGCATTATCGCATCGTAAAACCTTAATGACCTTGGAAAATTGAGTTTTAATCATAGTGACAAAGTTAATATAAATTTGAGGTAGCTCATAGCGATTAGTCATTAAATAAACCCAAGTAAAGTGTGAATAATCATCAATGAAGACGACAAAGTATCGAGCTCCTCTCATAGAAGCGGTGGGAGCGGGACCCCAAATATCATAATGGATAAGATCAAAGGCAGAGCAATGCAAGAGATGAATTATTGTAAAAATATAAAGCAATTTTTTGGCAGTTTGACAAGAAATGCAATAAAAAAAGTCATTATTAACTTTACTAAAAACATTCTGAGACACAAGAGGACGCAATTTACTCAAGGAGCTGTTGACAAGACGGTGATGCCACAATTAAAGGGTATATAGAGAAGAGCAACACCGAGATTTGGCACAAAAGGAATATAAGATTCTCGAGTTCAAACAACCTTCTGACCTTACGTCCAGTTCTGATGATTTGTCCCATCCGACGATCCTGTACACGACAACTAGAAACATAAAAAGTAACATTAAAACCAAGATTAACAAGTTGACCAACAAAAATAAGATTAAAGTTCAATTTGGGAATATAATAAGTATCAGGGAGATTAAGAGTTGACTAGAAAATAGAACCCTTGTGTGTCACATGCAAGAGAGAACCATTAACAGTATTGACAGAACGTGCATTTGTAGTGGTAGACAAAGATGAGAAAAGATGAGGCAAATAAGACATGTGATTAAAGCAACCAGAGTCAAAATACCATTTAGAATTACCTAGAGGAGTCGAAAAAATAGCAGGAGTATTACCATAAAAGGAGAGAAGATGCTTAAGAAGAGATGCAATATCAGAGAGACAGAAGACGCGTTGAGAGGAGCACAGATGGTAGATTCAGTAGTAGCAGCAACAGCAGAAGCAAACACAGCTGAGTTTTCCATAATAGTAGATACAAGGATCAAAGAGAGGAAAGAAAACTGTAAATTCAGGACTGAAAACGAGAAAACAAACGGCAAAATCGGAAAGAGCTTACCAAAAAATCTTACGGAGGGTCCCACTGTCTATCACGTTAGCTGCCACGTCAGCAAGGTAGGACACGTGGCAACACATGACAGGAGGAAGGAGACGCGTCAGCACTGACGCGGACACGGAGCTGGCACACAGGTCGGAGAGGTGGGCCGGGTCGGGTTGGACGCGGGCTGGAGCGGATCCGCGTGGCTTGCTGCCTTCAACACGTGGCTTGACGCGGAATCGTTGATCTGGGGTGCTGATTCGATGGCACTGGAAGCATCTAGAGAGAGGAGAATTTGAAGCGGACATCGGTCTTCAGGCGGCGTTGGAATCTTGACAAAAAGACGAACACGATAGTAGTGGTGGTGACGAACCAAAACGTCGAGAAAAGATCGAAAAACGAAGGCAAAGAGCACTACCAGAAGAGAAAAATAAGGGGGCTATGAACGAATTCTCAAAGAAAAAAACCTATGCTCTTGATACCATATTAGAAACAAGAGAGTAATCTGAAGAGTTTATTATTCAGGTTGTGTGAAATGATATAATATAAAAATATATTTATAGGTACTAAGAGAATTGAAATAATAAAGACATAATATTTTATAATAAATATTTAAATATGTTAAATAATTCTAATAAAAACTAATTGATTCTAATATATTCTAACAATTTTAATATTTTTTTAATCAATATATTATATATCATTTTTATAATTGAGACCCATTGTTAAAATTATTAAAACATCGTATTTTATAAACACTTACAATTTTTCTTAATGCATGTGTCAATACTAATACGTATTTGTAGGAGGAATTTATGTTTTTCTTTATAGTAGAAATAAATAGGGAATGGATCCTCTTAATTAATATTTATATGAATATTAATATTTAAAAATATATATTCTATTCATGATAAATTTTTGGGGAATTATTTTTAAAAATTAAAAATAATACGTATTCATTATATTTGATTTTCATCTTCAAATAACTTAATGTGAAGATAAAAATCAAATAGATATTATCTTAATACCAATGATTAAAAAAGTTTAATAGAAAATGATTGCTAATTAGCATTTAGTAGTATTTTATATCTTTATTTGATTAATCATTAGTAGGACAGAATTTTCTTCTCCCCCACATTATGTGACAAGATTGGATAAGAAGATGGAACGACAGAAGATAGTGTTTGTGAATTGTGATTATTACATTTGCAATATTCTTTTGATTCACCCACTCTTCCACTTCAGATTGGGTGGATTAAACTGAATTAAATCTATAAATTAAAAGAAGAAATACGAGTAACTCTCATAGAATATGATCACTTGTAATAATAAATATATAATGGACAATGGATGAATGATATGATACACTAATCAGAAAACAGGTATTTTCTTAACTTGTAACTAGTTAACATGAAGGTTTCCATAAATAGTGTCTTCTCTGTAAAAATTAAATTAGTAATTAAAAAAAAAAAAACTCACTATGTCGGTGAATTGGAACAAGGGGAAGAGTTTCAATTTCATACGTGTAACCCAAGTGGTGGATATATAATAATGCCAAATGACAACTAAAATAAACAAGTAGCATTACCCTGTTTTCCACATAAAATAAAAGAACAGAGTTGTTCTGTTTTTTCACACGCCATACATACCATACATATGTATCATTTTTGTTTCTATATATATATATATATATATATGATAAGCTTTGGTATGTGACCGACCTTTCGTGCTCTTTGATTTGGTTTCTCATCCTGAAAAGCTTGGTGGTCTTGGTTGGCTTCAATGGCCAATATGAGATCACTCATGTCAAGCTTTTCCTCCTACTTCAAACTGCTTTTGCTGCTTCTCACTATTTCTGGTGTGTAACTTGTATACTTCTGCATGATTCTCTTTTGATTCCACACAAAGTTGATGAAAAAACTGATTTTGTTATCTGGGGTAATCTTATTCTGTTTCTGTCTATGTTTTCTTGCTAATGGAACATTCTAGTCTAGTTGTTTAGTGATCAGAATGTTATTCCTTCTTAGCTTCATGGAATGAAAGAGAAACTACATTGCATCCTCAGAGGAATCAAAAACCAATAATTAATTTATATATTATTCATTTTAGTTTTATGATTCTATCAATTTGGTTGTGTACTTATTCTTCTTATTCAGCATAGGAATTTAAGCATTTTATTTTTCTGATATTTCAAAACTCTGTTTTTCTCAGAGACATTTATACAGACAAGTGGTTATGATTTTGGAATCAACTATGGACAAATAGCCAACAATCTTCCCTCTCCATCACGCGTTGCTGTTCTTATAAAATCACTGAATGTAAGCAGATTGAAGCTCTATGATGCTGATCCAAATGTTCTATCAGCTTTCTCCAATTCCAATGTGGAATTCATTATAGGACTTGCAAATGAGAATCTTCAAAGCATGAGAGACCCTTCAAAAGCTCAGAGTTGGGTTCAGCAAAATGTTCAACCTTACCTATCACAGACCAAGATCACATGCATCACTGTAGGAAATGAAGTCTTCAATCTAAATGATACTCAGCTCATGATGAATCTCCTTCCAGCAATGCAATCTGTTTATAATGCCCTTGTTAACCTTGGATTATCACAACAAGTTACTGTAACAACAGCACATTCATTCAACATTTTATCTAGTTCATTCCCTCCTTCATCTGGTGCTTTTAGGCAGGATTTGATTCCATATATACAACCACTCCTTAACTTCCATGCTCAAACCAAATCACCTTTTCTTATTAATGCATACCCTTTCTTTGCATACAAGGACAGCCCTGATAAGATTTCATTGAGTTATGTACTATTTCAACCAAATTCTGGCTCAATTGATCCTGTAACCAATCTGCATTATGATAACATGTTGTATGCTCAGATTGATGCTGTCTATGCTGCCATCAAGGCCCTAGGCCATACCGATATCGTGGTTAGGATTTCGGAGACAGGTTGGCCTTCTAAGGGTGACCCAGATGAGGTTGGAGCTACACCAGAGAATGCAGAGATATATAACAGCAATTTGTTGAAGAGAATACAGCAGAAACAAGCAACTCCTGCAAATCCATCAGTTCCAATTGATATCTTTGTATTTGCACTTTTCAATGAGGATTTGAAGCCTGGTCCTGCATCAGAGAGGAACTATGGCCTTTATTATCCTGATGGTTCTCCAGTTTATAACATTGGATTACAAGGTTATCTCCCAGAAATGGTTATAGAATCCAAATCAAATGTAAGCAGACACATTTTATATTTGCAAACTTATTTACATGCCAAAAGTTTCATTGCCTTTTTGCTTCTAATTAACATACTTCTATTGCTGTTTATGTGCAGGTTTTGTCCATCAATTTTCTTATTTATACTATTACATGCTTGGTGTTGTGTTGGGAGCTTTCAAGATTGTGATCAGAATAAGTTAGTGATAGAAGTAAAGATATTCATATAGATCATTCTTTTGCAGCTGAAGTTGTTGAAGGTAAGAAAGTTTTGAATTTGTCACTCAATGTATGTATTATTTGATGGTAGTGTAAACTGTAAAGTTTTATTTCAATTCTTAGGCCACATGCCAATTTCTTCAGCCTCTCAAAAGTCTAAAGTATCTAAAAAAAATTAGCAATGATCATTGAAATAAGGGATGGATGGAAACTTGTGAAGAAAAAGTTCAGTCCTATGATCAAAAGGGAAAAGGTTTTTTTTTTTAATTATTCCTTGGCTTTCTAACAGTATTGCACTGAATACTAGAGTCTAAAAAATGATATGGTGGGAATATTTTGGTACCATAATGTGGAAATATATCTGCCAAAATGGTATCAATCAAAGCATAACCTGTCAAATGCTGTCAAATTCATGCTTGTGCATGGAACAAGTGGATTCTTGTGACCGAATAAACCCACCTTCCCCCAAGAAAAACTTATCGTTTTTTTTTCTTTATTTTTTAATCAAAGTTTTTGGTAATGTGTCTCTATCTTCCTTAACTATCACTGGCAATCATGCATGTGAATCTCTTTTTGTGTGTGTATAAAATTGTTCTTGTCTTCAGATTTACAAAAGTCCTACATATATATATATATATATATATATATATATATATATATATATATATATATATATATATATATATATATATATAATCACAACCTCATGAGTTTTGTCCATGGTTGTGAACCTTATATATTTCTTTCAGTTATGTTCATAGAGCCAGAATTCTTAAGGATTTAGGGTAGCATTTTGTTTCTTCATAAAGTTGCTTAAAAATCATTATTGAAATAGTATAAAAATTATCTCTTCAGGTTTATTTCATTTTTAGGTGTTTGTTTGCCATGTCTCTGTCTCTTCTATTTTTAAAGAGCAACCAAACTCTACTAAGAAAATTTTGCTCATACCTAACACACTATTAATGTAAATTGAAGTGACGAGGGTCAAATTAAGTGTCGGATAATATTGTTGCCTATCACATTCATAATGCAACTTTAGCCAACTTCATAATATGAATGGAGAATATAAATATACAAAAATCCAACCCAGGAGCTTGATTTAGAATTAATCAAAGTTTATAATCAATGTGATTTGGAAGATCCTTCAAATATGAGTGTCACAAAAAGTGGGTTGGGGCGGCTAATTAGTAATTAGTCATGATGTATTGATGTGGACATGGTTCATGCCCACTACATTGAATTTAATAAAATTATTTATTATTATTGCATCAGTTTCAAAAAAGTGATAAGATTGACAGATAGATACACCTCCTCCTAACTCCTAACAATAATATTAGAGCTGGAAAACCTTCCCTTTTCTTTCATTAAAAGATGCTTCTCTTTTCTCCCTTATATCATATCATATCATATATGCAATCTTTACTTTTCAAGATTTTTTAATACCGAGTTTTAAATGTTTTATTATTATTTATAAATAAAATAAATATTTTATTTACCAATATATGTATTATTTAATGTATTTAAAACTATCATTACACATCTCCAATACACAAAATATAAGATAAATAAGCACACAAATTAAGTATTGTACCTTCGAGATATGTAACACTTTTAAAAGAATATATCTCAGTTCACCTAAAATATGTTACCTTTGTAGAGATGTACATATTTAAGATACTGTACACTAGGAATAAAACAAAAGAAAAATTCATGACAATCTACTTTAAAATATGTTATTGCATTGTCTAAATTGATTTTATTTTTTATTTTATTTAATTTTATTTAAATAATTTAAAATTATAAAATTTTTAATTTAAAATTTAGACTAATATAATTTTAAATTTTAAATTATTTAAATAATATTAGATAAAATAAAAATATAAAATTAAATCAAGTCAAATAGTAATATACTAATATATCACGAATACATCGAGTTGGATTTTTTTTTTAGTTTTATTCTAAGTGCACAAAACTTTAAATATATACATCTACGTAAATATCACTTATTCTGTATGCACTAGAATATTTTTTTGTAAGTATTACACATCTAAAATACATAATACTTCATTTTTATGTTTATTTGTCAACGTGTTATATTTCGTTTACACTGTAAATGAAATACATGTAATTTCATCTCGTTTACCGTGTAAACGAGATATGAATGGAGAATGTAAATTAGTAAATATTTTTTAAATTATTTATTTTGATAATTATTATTTTTATTTTATTTATTTAAATAAAAAATTCTGTAAAAATATAAATATTTTATATATTACACATTTTGCAGTTTAGATTTTTTTTTTTGTGTACAATGTCACACTCAGCACTTGCTTGTTCTGTTATTGTCTCTCATAGGCCATATCAAAGATTATTAGAGTAATTAAAAAAAATTGAAAATTTTAATGCAAATTCAGACCAGACACGTGTTGGCCCTATTGCCCATATGCTACTTAATAGGTTTATCTAGTGATAGCATGTTAGTTATAAAATAAAAGGAAAAACATACGTAACTAACAATATTGGTGAATAATAAATATATCAGATGTTTATTTCACTAAGTGTGCGGATAGTGATTCTAATATTAAGATTTAAGAGGATAATTTGGAGGTATAATATATTTTTATTTTATTAGTAGTTATTTATGTTGTTCAAAAAAATTATTGGTTACCTAGCATTATTCTAAATAAAATTCTGCTCCAAACAGTAATGTGGATATAAATAACTATCGAACTAATTCAATTATTGTGTGCATAAGAAATCCTTCTTCCAGCTTTGACAAATATTGTTAGAAATTAACTTTTTGAGTTATTGACTTAATATATTGACGTAATCTATGCAGGAAGGTTTTTTTGGCGACTTCTTTGCAGGAAGTTTGACAAAGGTAAAAGCAGTACACTTTCTTTTCGCAACAAATTCTACGCTTTTGGTAGATAGCTATGGTTGCAAGTTGGAGGCTTAGTTCGTACATATAGCTTTGCTCAAACCATTCATATAGTTATTGATTTGTCAATTCTACAATAACTAAAGGTAGAAGGCTGATGTTGGATTTTGTAATACGGATTAGAGTTTTCTGTTCTTTCTTTTTCTTTTTTTCTTTGTTGGAAAAAGTAGAGTTTTCTTTGGATATAAAGGGAAAAAGAAAATGGATTTAGTTGTATATGTAAAGAAAATGTTGGATAATGAGGAAGCTGTTTCGTTCCACTTTGTGTACACTTGTAACAAATTTTAATGTTGCCCATTGAATTTGATGTTATTAATATACAACATTGATCTCACATTAAAAACACGTGAAGTGTAGATAAGATAAAAATACAAGTATATAACTATAACTAATAAAATAATTAAGGTAACTGTATAAAAGACTAATCGTGCAAGCAACAATGATCAAAGGTCAAAAAGTATTACTTAAATTCCAAAATTATTCAAACTTTATTCTCACTATCTATAATTGAATTTTCGTGCAAGCATAACATGTTAATTGCTTTAAGGCTCTTGGTTCTTGCGGTGAAGCATTGTTCAGACTCTGGACCTACAACACCGTTTTGGAAAAAGGAAAGAGGAATATGAAGACAACAACAATTAGACTGGTCCCATCATGATAATGAAAGCTTACCAGCAAATTCAATGATATTATGGTTGTCAATATGTATATGTTGATACACTAATAAGGGAAAGGTAAATTAAGTCATCATGCGGTATCATAATATGTCTCAGGCATACATATTGAAATACACCACCTAGATATATAATACAGATGAAAATCAATATTATGGTTAAAACATAAATGGAAAAATAAAGTTAATATTAAAAAAATGATTGATATATTAAAGTCAAAGAAAGATGAACTTTCGCATTAATTAACTACTAATCAATATGCAGCCAAAATAAAGAAACACAAGAAGCAACTCACTTGACAGGCTTGATTGCTTGAGCAAATGCAGCCAAGTGCCAACTAAAACTCCAACCTGTAATTACATAATGAGATTTGTTCGAAAGTCTTGGTCACGAGATGTCTCAATTTCGATTAGAAATGATGTTAATAAGTTAATATTGACTTTAAAATAAATAAAAAATTCGAATATACAAAAGGATTTTACTTATACTTGCGGATTATCTATTATACTATTACAGCTGAAACTAACTTGTTCCGAACAATATCTATATAACAAAGCATTACACCTTTAAGAAATTCCTCGACTATCAAACTTGTAAAACATTCTATTGGAGAAGAAAAACTATAAACTCTTGAAGAGCAGCACATGACAAGCTTCTCAATCATCATATGCTACAAGGAATGGAATGACCATAGCCATAAACTCATCGTATGAAAGTTTGGCTGAACCAGTATAACGTTTGTCCTTCTCCTTAAACTTTTCAGTCAGACCCTGAAAATGCAACAAGTAATTAGAATGGTAAAACAAACATGCATGCACACACACATATGAGGAGATACACTTGGTTCTAAGAAGATGAATCCCATGACAATGCTAATTTTTAAGAACTGAGTCAAAATAAATGACGATCTAAAATGCTGCAGCGTTTAGATTTTCCCTTGAGTTGAAGGATCATCAGAATTGAGATGGGAGTTGCATGAGGAACTGTAATTCAAGGATAATGAATGCCTCCCTAGTACTCGTTTCCTACCACATACATAATCAAGTCAATGCATATGAATGTAGAAAGTATCTATGTCCTGATCAACATATTTTAAGGAAAACCATGAAGCAGGTAAGTTGGACTGGCCTCTATCAATGGAAGGAATTAATAAGAAACGTAAAAGAATAAGTAAAGAAACATGAGACAGGTTCAAAGCTTCAAAAAGTTTGGTGTGTTTTACCTTGATAATTACCCCGCACCTGCACACATTCAAGAGCAGAACATTAGATATATAAATGACATCTTCAAATATAAAAGATGAATTTTCCAAAAAATCAACTTGATTCTCGAAACATTAGAGGATATTGTTATAGTCATCAAACAATTTTTTGACCAAGAAATCAATTTAGTCCTAATAATCAATTACTTTTGGACCATTTTGAAATTGACATCAAATTGTTACCATCGGATGACCACATTGAGCACATTGATGTTACAATCTCTTAATTTTTAAGGGCCAAAATGGAAGTTTACTCTTTTCAAATGAATTGGAGTATATAATAAGCATATGAAAGGTTCAGATGTCATACTCAACAAAACTATCAAATCCGAGTTCAACCCTCTTAACATTTCCATCACCATACTGGGCAAGCAGCAGCTGTAGAACTGTGCCTGGTATTGCATAGCCAATACCATACAGAGCATCTCTTAGCTCTAGTGGATCAATCTTCCCACTTCTATCTTTATCATATCTCTCAAATATGCCCTACAAATGAAGCAACAAAATCAGAGGAATCATATGGAGTGAAGTTCTATTATGCAATGTAACTCTAACAGTCTAACCTCCTCCTTGATAGAATTAACAAACACAAAAGGCATAGAGCCTATCACTACTATATCCAACAAATATGTGTCAGTAACTAGTTATGGTACATGTATGTGACAGGAAAACAAGTGTAATTCAAATTTGATCACCATAAATGGACTATCTAATGAAATTTTGAGAAATAGTTAAAACCTAAAAGCTCCAACCTAAAAGCTCCATACAGATAATGATAAACTTCAGTTATTTAATATCATTGGTCAGACTTTCTCTAGTAACAAAGTGAAAATGTCTGCATTGGATTAAATGTAGGCATATGAAATACTTAACAATCTGGGATTAAATGAAAATGATGCAGATATCTATTTATTCATGTAGCATCGCCATATTAACTAGGCACTAAAAACTCTCCCTAAGATGTAAGAGATTTTGTAATGTATGAAACACAAAACTAGAGATGTTTACAAACTGAATAAGGGAAGTCTAGAATAATACAGCATATTATAGGCCTTAGGGTTTTTCAAGAATAGATTCTATGATAAAAACTACACATGAAGCTAATTTTCTATAGTGTTAGCCAGTTTTTTTGTTTTGTTTATGGGAAAAGTGACTTACTCGCCAATGAGCAATGCAATTCCAGATTTCTGCAAATTCCTTTGGCCCTGTGAGAGAAAAAGAAAAAGAATATAGGGTTTGAGAGTGCAAAGGAAGCAATTATATAGGAGCAATTGAAAATCCCGCATACCAATTCTCGGAGGCTGAGTAGGATCCTTGAAGAGAAACATGAGGAGACGGATAGTTCTAATGTTGAATTTCTGGTATCCAGAAGAAAGAGCCCGCTGCAACTCCGCCTCATCGATGAAGCCGCTTCGATCTGTGTCGGCCATCTGAAAGCTCCTAATGACATCGGGGTGCGTCCCTGGTGGGAAAGCGGAGTAGCCATGTGAAGACGAAGGAGGAGGAGGATACGCAGATGATGGAGCTTGGCCATATGCAGTCCCAGCCCCGTGGTAGGTGGAACCATGATCATAAGCAGTGGCAGCAGCAGCAGTAGCGGTGGTGCCATAGGTGTTGTAGGTTGAAGGTGGCGGAGGAGGAGTAGCGGTGTGAGGGGCATATTGGTAATTTGAAGGAGGAGGAGGAGCAGCAGCGGAAGAAGAAGAAGTGGAATAGGGAGGGTGGTTTTCAGGTAAGGATGGTGCCGAAGGAGCGTAGGGCGAATGGGGATCGTATCTGCCGTAGTTAGACATGGATGTAGAAACCGCGCACAGAATTCACCTCAGTTTAGCTTCTTTCACAAATCATAAACCGACTTTCTTCGCTTCACTTTCCCCTCTCTCCTCGCACACTATTTCTTCTTCATTTCCTCATGCCCACGCGTGCTATACACCATTACACCCAATCAGTCACGGATCAAAAAATTTTAAGAGCAAACATGTGTAGCATACAAAAATAATAATTTTTTTTTATAAATATATCAAAGTATATACAAAAATAAATAATATAAAAATATTAAATATTAAATAATTTTTTTTATTTATTATCCGTATTGATATATTGATGAGTAATAATATAATTATTAATTTATTTTTTTATAAATTAAATATATAATAATAATAATATTAATAAATGAAATTAATCAAGATAATAAATAAATTATCTTCTAACCAATAATAAAAGTGAAACATATTTTTCATGAAACACGTACTATCAATAATATTTAAAAAAAATTATCCAAATTTCTCATATTCTCTTTATATATTTTATAGATTATTTAGTAATTATTTAATTATTTAATAAAAATTTAATTTCAAATAATAATAATAATAATAATAATAATAATAATAATAATAATAGAAGAGTTAGTTACTTAGATAGATAAAAATATAAAATATATTATTATTTCAATTGATTTTTACTCCAATTTATATTTGAGAAAGAATTATCAAAATAGATATTCAGTATAAAATTTTTTAATTTATTAATAAATATTAAAATTGAGTAAAAATCAAGGATATCAACTTTAATTAAATAAATTTATTAGTTAAATAATGTTACAATAATATTTTATTTTTTATTAATAAATAAATCTTATATTTTTAGATACAAATTAGAGTTAAATTTTAATATATTGACAATATAAAATATTTTACATAATTATTTAATTATATTTATTTTTTTAGATAATTATTTATAAAAATATAATATTAAATATAAAAAATAATTATTTTTTATAATAAAATATTATATAATTGAATATATGTATAAAACTAATTTATACTAATAATATATCAAAATTTAATTTTAAAAGTTAAAAATATATATAAAATAAATATTTTGACACAAAATTTAATAAATATTTTTTAATATAGAACAAATATAATTTTTCAATATATATATATATATATATATTTGTACATATATTTTCTTATATTTTTTTAAAATATTAATAGGAGTGCTTGCTCATAAAACTTATAACATACATCTGTCGCTGCATCCAATGCTCTTAACTTTCAAAATCATATAATATTTGTGTTTATAAGAAAATAAGATTTCATTAGATATTTAGATTCAAATTGTTTCTATTACAATGCTGTAATTGATTGTTGTTACTTATTACTTATTAGATAGTTTAATATATTTAGTTAAATTATATAATATAATAAGAGTCATTATTTAATTATTATTTTATATGAAAATATTGATACATGGTAGTCACCTTATATTATATCAGTTGAGTGATATTTGTTAAATCAATTATGCGATGTTTATAAAAAAATTAGTTATTCAATTAGGAAAATATTTTCATAAAATATATATTAAAAATAGATTAAATATTATCACATATATTTTTATATAAATACATAATAATTAATTTAATAGTTAATTTTTTATACATATAATATATTTTTTTACTGCTAAATCAATTATTGAAAATGCTATGTGAATAGTAAACACTAAAACCTTACTTTACTACTAAATCAATTATTTTATATATGGTATATCAAGACATGTATTGTTATATTTATTTTTAAAATATATTTTATACATATAATATATTTTTTATGCGTGATCTTCTCATTATTAAAAGAAGGGTGTTAGAAGATTAGCAGGTTTTGTGATTTATAGCCATTAATTAGTTATTATTAATATTTTTAATAATGTGAAATTATATCTAATGATATAAGATTATTCACTTTTTTTTACTGATTAAGTGCTTGTTTAGACATCATTAAGTTGATAAAAAAATATCTTTTTTTATTGAAAAAAGATTTTTTTTCAACGTATTTAGTAAATTTCTAATAGTAAAAGTAAAAGTACTAGAAAAAAATATCTTTTTTGAGAAGTTACAATTTTATTTTTTTAAAAAAATCTTTTTTCTTAAAAAAAATATTTTTTTACATAATAAATAAATAAAAAAGTACTTTTATATGGTTATACCAAAACATAATTGATAAATTAAAAGATCTTTTTGCATGAGATATCCAAACATAAAATTACTTTTACTTTTTTATAAAATCTTTTGAAAAAAAATAATTTAAATTTTTTTTTTAAAAACTCACCCAAACAAATTATAAATGTTGACCAAATTTTAATAAAAGTGCTAGTGTCTAAACTTTCTCTCATTGAAAATGCATGCTATGTGAATAGCAAATACTAAAACCTTACCTTACTATTAAATCAATTATTTTATATATTTTATATAAAGACATGTATTGTTATATTTATTTTTAAAATATATTTTATATAATAAAAATATTATTTATACATTAAAATTAGTTATTAAAATAGTCACTAATGTATTTATATATAAATATATATGTGGTTTAATTTATTTTTAATGTGTATTTATATTTTAACATGTATTTTATATTGGTAATTGATTTTAATAGCTAATTTTAGTGTATACGTAGTATAGTTGTTTATATAAATAGGTGATTGATTATCGAGTTATGCTACGTGTACACTAAAATCAGCCACCAAAATTAGCCACTAGTATAAAATATATACTAAATTATAAATACACATTGAAATAAATTAAACTACACACATATATATACACAAATATATTAGTGGCTGATTTTATTAACTGATTTTGATGTACAAATAACATTTTTGTGAAGGATGATTGTTATTACTTAGTAGATATAGTTGAGGAACAAAGCACAGATACGTGGCTTTACCTCTACTCCTCCTCTATTACTAGAACTGCGATTGCTTGTTCAACGCTCCACAACACGCAACATAGATTATTACATCATATCTTATTAACTATTCAAAAATTAAAAACACGAATTTGAGTTAATGATTCTCACGTTCCACCCCACTATATGATTTTGTTGCAACACTTTTCTTCAACTCAACTCAAGCTCAAGAGTCTTCCTTGTGGTTTGTGTTTGTAAATTTGAAATAAGCAAAAAGTCCTTCTCCTGATCATGGCTTTCTTAAATGGCAAAAATCTTTTCTTCTTGTTTTTTATATTCCAAGTAAAGGCCTCTTTCATTGCCAGCCATGACCAAGTTCTACTACTCTCCCCACATTCCCATTTTCAATCTTGCTTCTTCACTAAGGACAACAACAACAACAACTACTTCAACAAATTAAACAAACATAAACCAACAACCTTTTCTTCTTCCCATTCATTGCTCAACCCTCAACCCTTCCTCTCTCTTCCTCACCATGAACATTGGTTCCCCCACTAACGTGCGCCACGTTGCGCATGTCACCTTTGATCGCTTCAATGGATTCTTGGGTTTGCCTGTTGAGTTCGAACCTGAAGTCCCCAGAAGGCCTCCCAGTGCTAGGTACTTTTATCCAGTTTACAATACATTGATGATTCAACATTTGGATTATTGGAGTGGCATTACCCTTGAATAAATATATATTGAAATAAATAAACAACCATGTTAGCCGTGTACAGAAAATTAGCTATCGAATCAGTCATCTGTATAGAATACACATTGATTCAATAAGACATGTATTTTTCCCAGTTTACAATACTGTCCTTTTGATTCTTTTGGTACATTTGACAGAGTTGATGATTAAACATTCTTGATGATTTATTGTTTGAACTTTGAGGTGGCAGTGCAACGGTTTTTGGAGTTTCAACAGACTCCATGCAGTTATCGTATGACTCAAGAGGGAACAGTGTGCCAACAATTCTGCTGCTGATGCAAAGCCGCTTGTATTCTCAAGGAGGCTTGCAGGTTCATCACCTTTAATTTATTTCTCTCATTTCAACAAAATAAAGAAATGCAGTCAAAAGTCAAAACAATGTTTCTATGATTCAGGCTGAGGGGATTTTCAGAATAAATGCAGACAATAGTCAAGAGGAATATGTTAGGGATCAACTCAATTTGGGTGTGGTCCCAGAAACTGTTGATGTTCATTCCTTGGCTGCATTAATTAAGGTACAAAGACAAACATAATAATTTTGCTCTGCTTTCTCTGTTTATGACTTTGTGATTTAGTTTCCAGATAGGGAACCTGTTACATTTTGAGACAGTGATGTTCATATATGATAATTTTGATTGATATTGTTGTAATTTGCAAGGCATGGTTTAGAGAACTTCCAACTGGGATTCTGGATTCATTATCTCAAGATCAAGTGCTGAAATGCCAGACTGAAGATGACTGTGTTGAACTAGTGAGGCATCTGCCTCACACTGAAGCTTCACTCTTGGATTGGGCTATCAATCTCATGGCTGATGTTGCTGAGTATGAACATCTCAATAAGATGAATGCACGCAACATTGCTATGGTTTTTGCTCCCAACATGACTCAGGTTGTTAACCTTTCTAATGTCTTAATTGCATTTGAAACCTTTCCACTATTAACTAACATGAACTGATTGGCAAAATCCTAAATTTTGTTCTGGGCTAAGTATTTTTTGCATTACATCTTTGATATACCTCATGCTTATTCATATAATACTTCCATATAATCCTAAAGTGTTTGGTGTTTTCTTTCTTGCAGATGGCAGACCCTATCACTGCATTGATGTATGCAGTTCAAGTGATGAACTTCTTGAAGACACTGATATTAAGGACACTGCGGGAGCGAAGGGATTCCGTGGTAGAACCGTCTCCTAGATCGTATTTAGAACCTTCTAGATCATGTTTGGAGCTTCCTGATGAGAATTTGGACCATACCCCTTTGGAGTCTAGCCAGCAAGATACTGATGCACAAAATGAAGAAGAGGTTCAGAAAAACTCTGCTTCTGAGGAAATTTTCTTAGAATGTTGCCCTGAATCCCCCAAGAACAAGTTAGAAGCTAAAAATTTGGAATGCTTTTCTGAGAATCAAGTTTCCAATGAGAATTTGTACTGTGATTATCCACCAAAAGGAAACATGAAGAGTAACAAGAGTGGCCAATCAAGTAGTTCAAATGCTAGGAAAGGGTCTAAAAAATCCAAAGGCCAGCTAGCTGTGATCCATGAAAATGTTGAGAAAAAGGGAACTAGGAATTTGAACAGCTCAGATTCAAGATCTGAGCAGATTAAACCTTGGAGGTGAAAGAAGCATAATAGTGTGTGTAAATTTGATTATTTTGACATTGGAATTGTATGTTTATGTCTGTGAAGTTATTGCAAAATTGCTAGGTGTAGTTTGTGAAGTTGTCCCTTTATGTTTTTTCGTTGTTTCCTAGTTTGATTAATTTATCTGATCTCATGCATAACACTATGATCATCACACTAATATTGTAATCAAATCTCATTTTCCTGTGTGTTCTATTTACCTCTGTTCATAATCACCCCCTAAACTACATCAATTCATCTGTCAATGTTGTACTAACTAGGTTCCTTGCCAATGTGTGGCTGCTAAAATAGGTTTATCATAACAGTTTAATTGTTATTTACTGCTAATGTATTGGTATTTAATTGTGTATATAAGACTCTTAAGTTAGTGAGTAATTGAGTCAAACAATTCTACTGATATAAAAATATCTGAGTTTTTTATATATCCTAATATTATATTCAAAAGAAATCCTTATCATAAACTTTAGCTGCAAATACATGGTAATATGATATGCTACGAGTTTCATTTCAAGTAGAGGCATTTTTTGTTCAGTTGGCCCATACTATAGTGGAAGTAAGATTTCCCTCAAACTTTTGATGATGAAAATGACATGAGTCCATGATTGTGATTTGTGAGGTGATAGGTCCACAAAGAAAGTTTATACAAATGTGGTGGTGTTTCATGAAGGTGGGAAATATCACGAGAAAAGAAAACCACACAATGAATGAAAAGGAAAAATGTCGCATTGCAGAATGCTTCTATATATTTCAATGTATGTGCATTATGATGATGATAAGGTTGCTAAGTATGAGAGCCAACCACTGCACTTTCCTAGAAGGTAGCATAGATAGCATTAGCAGGCATGTATAAAAGTTTTGAAACCGAATATTCCAAGTGCTCTTTCCACCAGCAATGATAATAGTAAATGAAAATCACATGCATGAGTGATGCATGAATGTTCTTTGGCCTTCCCCTAATCCCAAAAGCAGCATGTGATTGTTATTGTAGAGTTTAACTACTATCAGTCTATCACATAAATACAGCAGTAAGGTGATTCCAAATTTAACCTCAATGAGAAATTAGTAAGAAATTCTAATGATGAGGTCACATTTGGGGTACATAACACTAGAAGTGAGCCGAGTTAAATCAAAATAGTTCGAAGTCAAGTTCGGCTCACGAAAAATTTACGAAATGATTTAACTAACATAAACATAATCTATAATTTCATATAAGTTAATTATAACTTATATATAAAAAAAAACTATCAATTTTATATATTATTTATCTATAAATATGTATAATTTATATTTGGATAATGTTAGAAAGACAAAAAAAAGTAGTTAGAACTTATTTTATTTATGTTAAATAAGGTAGATTATATCTGTTTTTTGTTAATAATTTTTTGTTACCAAACATTTCCGTTTATGTTTTCTATTAAAATCATATATAAAAAATGAATATTATTATTATTTGAGTCCGTTTACAAGTCAATAAGTTGAACTTATCTAAATTTAAGTTTGACACATTTAATATATAAACTTAAATCTAGACTCAAATTTGGCTCATCAACTTGTAAGCTTAACTTATCGAATTATTAACGAATTAAATTTGAACTATTTCATGAATTGACTTCACTCATTTCTAATCTTAGATACTAATAGAAGTTTTTAGTGGTAGATTTTATAAACATTTAAAAATATCTTATACTTGAGAGCTAAGAAGTGAACCAACCATCAATTAGTACTTGAGATATTAATTAACCAAAAACGTAGCTTACAAGGGATAGATATAGATAGATTCATATTTTATTCTTGTGAGCAAAGATAATTCCATATGAACTAAGATTTGGTGTAGCCTCATCATCATCATCAGCATCCTATCCAAAAAATTCATGGTTCAACTTTAGCCAATTTGCAAACATGATATAGTATGGTAATTAATAAGTGCTGAATCACCACCACCAGTCACATGAAAACAGTGCACACAAGCATGCCACGTTGCCTTCCAACATCCAATGGTGTAAAGCCACTTGTGAACATAAAAAGTGGTTAATTTAATTAATGTGCATATGATTTCGAAGATTGGAGTTGAAGCTGTATATATGTGTACAACTAACTAGTCTTGCCGTTCACATCATTGTACTCTGGACGGCACCAAGAAAGGTTCATAACCTTGCTCATCTACACCCTCACAATTAAACCAAGAAAGTTTGTGGTCCTAATTAATAAAGGGAATAGCTAGTGTGAATCCTATCGCCTTCAGCATGCACTACTACCTCTCTAAGTCATAGCTTTTTAAAGATTAAGAGTACAAGATTAAAGATTATAATTGCATCTTGCAATTTGTGTATCACATACAACACTACTACTCATGACTTGGTCCTTCAAACAAGATATTACCATGAATGTGTGGAATAAAGGTAACTTTTAATTTGGATGAGGGTATTCTTATAACTTTGTGATTCTAATTCCAAAAGTGTATTAATATATATAACTAATTCGCTATGAATTACTTCAAACTTTTAACATTTGTTTAAACCAACAGTAAGTTAGTAAGTTGAGTAAATCCAAATTATTGGTTCTCTTTTTATATTTAAAATACAAAATTAATCTCTCTAAAAATCAATACCATTTAAATTTAAATTTAAAATAAAATAAAATCTAAATAATAATAATTAATTTTAAATTCTAAATTCATATCATTAATTTTAGAAAATTTGGTAAGGCGAGAGAAATTTTAGGGATAAAAATTTAATTCAATTTGAATTGAATGTCACTACTCTAAAAAATTAATTTAGTATTAATTTCTAAATTCAAAAACTGATTAAATTCTGATGAGTTATTTATTTCATATATATCAATCACTATTATTCGGTTTAACCTGCCCCACTTGAATACCGGCATAAACTTAAGAATTTGATTCAGCATACAAGTGTATACACATAGCACTAGTAGTAAAGTAAGATAATTCTCATGATGAGACTAATTACTAGGAACGTTTTGTGGCTACCAAATAGTGACCAAGCTGCATAGCATAACCACCCATTAATAGAAGAAGAAAAAGGGTAGCAAAAAAATCAGAACTTGCTACCTATATAATAGCAGCTTCAGCTTTGATTTTTTGTTGGCCATTATCATGCTATTTCCATGCATCTTTTCTCCTTTTTTATATCTCACTCAACCACCTAAACAAAAGTTGAGTCACCCTTAGCTTCATTCCCTCTGCTATACTCTATCTTATTTTGTGGTATTCAGAAACCAATTAAGCATAAAACTAGTGTGTGATTATAGGCATTAGGCCATGGCAGCTTGTGGGAGCCTTCAGCATATATTTGAGAATAAACTGTTACCAGAAAATCCAACACTGATTGAATCCCTTTCATGGAACCAAATCAAACCAGTAGTAGTGAATCCCTTAGAGCATCAACAGCACTCTTTCACTGAGATATTTGGTGAACTCCATTTCAAGGAGACTACTCTAATATCATCATCATCAAATTACACAAAGCTAAACAAGAATAACAATGAAGATTTTGGTGAATCAAGGAACAACAAAAGCAGGAGGCACAAAAGCAGTGACAGCTTTTCATCTTGGAGTTCTGAAAGCTTGCAGCTTTGCACTGAAGGCCTTGGCTTTGAGAGCTCATATGATGTTGAAGACATGATGAAGAGTCATGAGAGTGGTGAGAAAGAGTGTGTGGAAAACCATGCAGCAGCACAGGTTTCAGAAGAATATAATGATTGCTATGGTGGTGGCGGTGGGGAACATTGGAGGAGGTCATCAAGGATGAGTAGTAGTGGTGGAGGGAACTCTTACCCTCCTCCAATTTCAAGCATAGGGAGGAGTGGGAAGCCTGGGGTTTTGTTCAGATCATTCAGGAGTAATGGCAGGTTTGTCTTGGAAGAGATACGGGTACCATCACAGGAGTTCTTACATGCTTCTAGAGAGGATGGAAGGTTGAAGCTCCATTTTATTCATCCTGATGATGATGATGATGATGATGATGATGATGAGTTTCTAGAAGAAGAAGAAGAAGATGTTGATGAAGAACAACAAGAAGAAGAGGAGTAGTGAGCAGAAACAAGGGAAATTAAAAGAGAATGATGGTTGTGTAAGTGTGAATAATGATCATCATAATGCATGTAAATGAAGAAGAACAGATATGAATGCATATGCTTGTTAATTATATATAGTAGCTAGTATCTTTAGTTTCTTATTCATGGGTAATGGGAAAAAGAATTATCCTTTTTATGCAAGTTTTGGTACCCTACAATATGAGATCATGTATAATTTTCTGGTTTATTTTGTAGTAAAAAGTTAATTAAAGAACTGCCTCTCACATACATATATGTACCAAAAGAGGACCTCAAGTGTAAACTTTAATGATTGGCTTAAATCTAATTAAGTCTCTAACTATATTCCTTCAATCTTGCCATTCATTCTGACCATTTCAGAATTTTTAATGCTTCTAGAAGGAAATAAGTATGCAAAGAAATAATGTTATGCTTACAATATTTCTTCAATTTTGTCCTATCAGTCCCATTTCCAAGATCCTTTCATTGTGAACAAAGTCAGATATGATATACATAACTTCTTCTACCCAAATTCACGTCATACATGATATATATAGTTGCTTTAATTTATAAATAAATTTAGCTAAAAAGGGAAAACTAACTACTTTTACCGATGAAGAAGATAGACCGGCATGTTCCATTAATTAATCGTCATATAACGAGATAATATTTAATTTCGTCCCTGAACTTACACCCGAATCTCAATTTAGTCTTTGTAGTTTTAATTGTCTTTATTTAATCCCAAACTTTGTGAACATAATTTAAGTTAGTCCTTGAAACAATTTTCAACGTACAAACAACACTGTCGTGCCGGATGCCACACTAAATTTTGTAAAATGATGTGGTTTTAGTTTTAGCACTCAAATAACCTAAAAACAACATCGTAAATGGTCTTCATTAAAATTTTATCTAACAAAATAAGTAATACGATGTCATTTTTGAACTATTTAAATAGCAAAATCAAAACTGCATCATTTTCCAAGTTTTAAAGTGACATCTGATGGTCTATAACAATGTTCTATTAACGTTTTTATATTAAAAATCTTCTCAGGAACTAATATGAGACATGTTTAATTTTGAAGACTAAATAGAGGCAATTGAAACCTTAGGAACTAAATTGATACTCGCATGTAAGTTCAGAGACCACATTAAGTATTATCTCATAATTAATTAATATAATTTTAGGGTAAATAACATAAACAAACTAAATGATTTTCATATTACACCAATAATATCCTAAAATAAAATAACTTACATACATGTTTTGAATGTTTCTATATTAATTAAATTTACTAGATTCAATTTATTACTGATTTGATTGATTTGATTTATATAAAAATATTTAAGATATGTACGTAAATTATTTTATTTTGGGACATTGGTATAATATTAAAGATGATTTAATTTGTTTATGTTATTTAATCTAATTATTTTTTCTTATTGAAAAACTAAAATAGAACGAAAGTAGATATCGAACAGATAATTTAGAATCCAGAAGAGCAGAACCCGAAACGGCAATTGCAATACGAATATACGATTGTGAAAGGGATAACAGTATAACACATGCAAACAAATATATTTTAGGAAAAAAGAAATAAAAGAAAAAAGAATAGCAAGTTGGGAGCATGTAATATATATGTGATGTATATTTCATAGAGCACCTTTTACAAGAATAATATCATCATATTTGGCGTTAATAGTTAATACCACATCCTTGCAGCACAAAATTTAAGGAACCCACTTATGACATCGCATACCTTTTCTTTATGGATAAAAAGTATGAGGAATATATATCAGAAAGGAATAATTTACTTATAAAATTAATAATAGAATAATATTATGGACTTAATTTTTTTAACTAATATTAATTTATTTTTTAAAATTATTTTATTTATTTTAAATTTTAGTTTTTAAATTATAAAATTTTAGTTCTAAATTTTAAATTATATTTCTAAAATAAAATTAATTAATGATGATTAACAAAAAATTACTTCTCCGTAGTTTTTCTTAATAACAATAGATTTATTCACTCATTTTATATTATCTACTAAACAAATTAATAACTCATCGTATCAGTATTATTAAGAGAAAACTTTTAAACGGCCTGATAATTACTTTAAAAAATAATAACAAGATTTTTAATAAAAAAATTATTTTTAATTTTTAATTTTTATTTTTATGAGATTGATTAACTTTTTTATTAATATTTTTTTATATTAATAAAATAATACCTACATGACATATTAAATTATTAATTTATTCGTTATAAACAAATTAAAATTAACAAATTTTTATTTGTTGGGAGTCTCATTATCTTTTAAGAGTAATTATCAAAATCGTTTAGTTTTTTTTATTGTTTGTTACTTTTTTTAATTACATTGATTAAATTTATTATGTAAAATTAAAAAAAATATTAATAATTTTTAAATTATTTTTATTTATAAAAATTAAATAAATAATATATTAATAATTAACGTGTCACATAAACATATTTTTTAGAAAAATTATTGACAGAAAAATTAACTAATCCCACAAAATTAAATATCAAAGGTCAAAATATGATTTTTTTTAAAAAAAATCTCATAATCTTTTAAAAAATTATCGATATGGGTATTTACCCTATTATTAATGAATTTGATACAACTCTACTCGTAACTAATAAATATGATTATGACATTGTTTAATTTTGGTGTGACTCCACGAATAAATCATACTCTAATTTATCGGATAATAGTAATAATAAAGAGATAAATAATAATCATTCAAATAATTATTCTACATTAATGATAAATTTTAAGAGAAATACGATGAAGTATATTAAAATAATTATTTATAAAAATATATTAAAATATAAAATATATATTAAATATATATAAAATAATATATATATAAATACCTAAAATTATTTCATCCAGGAACAAATTATTGCAATATATATGGGGGCTGAATGGCTTATTTATGTTTTTGCAGTAAATTAAAGAAACATCTCTAACGAAACTCTTTTTTAGTATCGTCAATGTTTGGGACACCGTAAGGTTAATGTGATGGAATATTAATTACAGGGGAGATCTTAATTATTTCTTTTGTTCTAAACTTCAATGAAACCTTGTATTCTACTCTACTCTACACCCGAAACTTATCTAATAAGGCTAATTAAGATTCACATTAATTTATTAATTTTTAAGAAAAAACTTTATATTTTTATTGTTGACGCCACTGTACTATAAGCTCACTCTTAAGCTTAGGCCCACAAAATAATTAAAAAGAAAAATAAATTGTTATTTTTTTATAATATTTTTATTTCAAACATGCTAAAGATTAATCTATGGTTAATCAAAATTTTAATTAAAATTTATCGTCGATCAATTTATTATTGCATATATAAGATAAAATTTAAACATTTAATATTTATTTAGACAAATTAATAAAAATTAATTATTAATCTAACTTAAACTAATCAAAAATAAAAGATTTAACTAATAAGTATCTTTAAAGTATATAATAAATTTATTATCAATAAAAATTTTTAATAAATATAAAATAAATATATTAAAAATTTAATTCTTTATATTTTTTATATGTATTTTTAAGATAAGTGATAGATAAATTCAAAAATAAAATATTTTTATTATGATAAAATTGACGCCAACCACAATTTTCAGAGAAGTAGTGATGACGGGTGAATGTTGAAATTCATGTAAATGTAGAAATAATAGTGTTAGTCGAATGTTTTTTAATACGTGCCATTTAGATCTTTGCTCACTTTGAGTAAATTTATTCCTCTCTTCAATATTTTTTTTTTCAATTTTTACTTCTCTTTTCCCAAAACATAAATGTTAGTATAAATTACTTTTAGATTTTGTTACATCTATGCAAACGAGTTTTAAAATTTTAATTTATAATTTTAATATGTATTTTTAAGATAAATGATAGATAAATAAAAAAATAAAATATTTTTATTACCATGAAATTAATGCTAGAAACAATTTTTAGAGAAGTAGTGGTAATTAGTGAACACTAAAATTCATGTTATTTAAACCTTTTTCTAGCAAATTCATTCCTCTCTTTAATATATTTTCTTTTCTTTTAACTTTTACTTTTCTTTTTCCAAAACATGAATGTTAGTACAAATTACTTTTAGATTTTGTTACATCTATGCAAACGAATTTTATAATTTTAATATGTATTTCTAAGATAAAAAATAGATAAACTAAAAAATAAAATATTTTTATTATGATAAAATTGATGCTAGACACAATTTTTTAAAAAAAGTAGGGGTGACTGATGAGCACTGAAATTCATGTGAACGCAAAAACAATGCTAATTGATGTTTCTTAATACGTGTCATTTAAGTCTTACTCGCTTCTCTGGGCTCTTCAATATCTTTTGTTTGTTCTTTTAACTTTTACTTCTTTTCTCACAAAACATGAATGTTAGTACAAATTACTTTTAGATTTTGGTGCGTATATGCAAACGAGTTTTAGAAATTTAATTTATAATTTTAATATGTATTTTGAAGATAAGTGATAGATAAATTAAAAAATGAAATATTTTTAGGTACAGTTTTCAGAAAAATAGTGGTGATTGGTGAGCACTAAAACTCATGCAAACGCAAAAATAATGCTAGTCATACTTCTTAATATGTGCCATTTAGGTCTTTGTTCGCTTCCAGCAAATCTATTCCTCTCTTCAATATCTTTTCTTTTCTTTCAACTTTTACTTCTCTTTTCTCAAAACATGAATGTTAGTACAAATTGCTTTTAGATTTTGTTACATTTATGCAAACGAGTTTTAGAATTTTAATTTATGATTTTAATATGTATTTTTAAGATAAGTGATAGATAAATTAAAAAATAAAATGTTTTTATTATGATGAAATTGACGCCAGAAACAATTTTTAAAGAAATAGTGGTGAGTGGTGACTCGTGAATACTCAAATCCATGTGAACGCAAAGCAATGCTAATCAATGCTTCTTAATACGTGCTATTTAAGTCTTTATCAACTTCTGTCGAGCTCATTTTTTTTTCAATATCTTTTTTGTTTTTTGTTTTAACTTTTACTTCTTTTTTTTCCAACGCTGTTAGTACAAATTAATTTTAAATTTTGTCACATCTATATGCAAACAAGTATTAAAATTTTAATTTATAATTTTAATATATATTTTAAAATAAATGATAGATAAATTCAAAAATAAAATATTTTTATTAGGATGAAATGGATGCCAAACACAATTTTTAAAGAAGTAATGTGAAAGAGTTTTCCATCTCTTTGTATAAAATTTTGAGTGTTGTGTAAAAGTCGGTAAAAAAAAACCTTGCTTCAACCCATATATTTTCTCTTGAGTTCGGCAATACAAAAAAGGTCAGTATATGAAAATTTTTCACGAAAGTGAAAGAAAGAGGTATTAGAGAGGTAAATTACACTCTGGAATAGTGATAAAAAAACGAAAGAACCAAGAGAGGACAAGATTGTTACATCTCTCCGAGATAAAATACAAAAGATCATCAGAAGAGGGAGGAGAAATTATGCCGGTAAAAAATTCATATGTTTTTGGTAATTATTTTTAGATTCTTATTTGGATGTATGTAAAAGGGGTTAGTTAGATTTTGAGAGGGATTAATATCATCTATAGTAGGTGAAGATTGAAACACCGAAAGAGTGAAGTTGAATAGTTGGAACTTGGAATTAGTTATTTTAATCATGTATGGCCAACATGGCTACTAAAAACTCAGATATCATAATAAAATTGAGAGAATACATAAAAATAATTTATGTATTTTTTATTCAATTAAAATTAAAGAAAAATGACTATATATATACATAAAAAATAAAACAAACTTACAGAATTTTAAATTTTAAATTTTTTTATAAACTTTTAAGGTGGTTGATTTAATACAAATAACATGCAGTGACTAAACAATTTTTATTTCCTTACCTGAATGCCAAATCAAATGGCAGCCCGTCATGAAGGGCGAGGCCACCGCAGCTGAAGCGAGACTCCCTAGCCGCCATTGATTGTTAGGCGGCAGACAGTGGCCGAGTCCTTTCATCAACCAAGCAAGAATAACCGTTATCGTAGTTGCATAGAGGAAAAATCACATTAATCTCCACTTAGTGAAAAAACCAACCTTAACAACTCTTCTAACAAAACGTACATCATAAAATTTATAATAGAAATAACAGTCATCGTTTCATTGAATCGCTATCCTAGTGTATTTGCTCATCTACAAGCAGTTGATCAAGGGCCCTATGAAGCATCTCTATCAACCACAACTGATCCTCCCATAGTTGCAGCCGCTGCAGCAAGTGCACATGAGTGGTTTAGCCTAACTAGTAAATATCAAAACAAATCCGATTAAATCTACAATTATTACTAATCTAAATCCGATCAAATGTGCAGACAGCTCTGTCTCGGAGAAAATCCTTGTTCATCTGTTCTAATGAATTAACCGAATTATCGTGACCATCCAAAAAAAAGTTTTCTTTCAATAGAAGAGAGGAGGAACAAAAAAAGACGGCCTCAATGATGAACTCAGGCCTGTAGCTCATTACGGCAATGAATGTAAAGAAGCTTACATGCTCTAAGCTATTCAAATTGTAACGTCAGAAGGAATTTTGATATAGAGAAAAATAAGTTTTTCTCATTTTAATTTTTTTTTTTACAAAAATATTTGTTAGGTTATTAACACTTTATACATTATGTATTTGTTACGTATTTTTACTCTAAAAATATTACAAAAAATAAGCTATTAATAAAAAAATAATCTTAGGTAATAATTTATTTTAAAAAGAATAAAAATTTTTTTAAAATATATTTGTTGAGTTATTCCACTTTATATACTATATATTTTTTATATGTTTTTATTATTAAAAAAAATTACATCTAAATAATAGAATGCAATCCTCTTTTAAAAAAATTCAAAGTGTTAAGCTCTAGAGAGAAGAGAGAAGATAACGAAATCTGAAAAAGAGAATGTTCGGTTGTCGGGTACAGGATAATTCGGGTGGTTGTTGAGGGGGTGAGAACGCTCCAATCGCGAGCGTGCTGGGTTCGGATCTGCCGGGTAGCCGAGCTCTCGTTGTGGAAAGAAGAGGAGGTGCCACCTGCAAAGACACTCCGACGCTCTAGTCAGCTAGTGTGCAGGCGGGGGATATGTTAGGTGGAGAGTGTGACGTACCTTGGGGGAAGGGCAGGTCCTTCCCCATTTATACCGTGTCAGAGGTGGGCCCTGCAAGGACAGGCCCACCTTCCTCGAAGCTTCCTCACAGCTGCTGTGGAGAGCTGTCAGGGACGCTTGTCCGGGTTGCGTAGTGGGTGGTATGTGCCCGACCCTTCGGGTCGGGTCATCAGTGGGTCGGGTTGACCCGCGAGTGGCCTGGGCCAGGCCGTAACAGTGCCCCCACGTGCCAGTGGTAGTCGTGGGAGCTATCAATGGCGTGTTATCTCGCGTTTCGTTCATCCTCGTCAGGTCGGCCGCCCGTGGGAGGGACATGCCCCCTATGCGCGTGTCTCTTGGTTGCCCAAACAACCGTTTCGTCACCTCATTCCTCGCGCCAAGCATTGAATGCTCATAATGGGGTGAAAAACCCTGTTCGCAAAGACTATTTTGTCCCTAAGTTTTTTGCGCTTCCTGGGAGGCAGTTTTAAACAGTCAGTTTCGTTTCTTCCTCTTTTATACTCCTGCATACTCCTGTTTCTTCTATCTTCCTGCTATCCTCTCCCCAAAGTTTCAGAGCGTTGTTGCAGTGCCCTCGTGCATCCTCCCTTCATCCTTCTTAGCTCTCACAACCAATTCAGGTAGTTCTTGCATCCTTCTCTTTTCTGTTTCGTTCTTGCATGCTCGTTGCTTGTATTTGCTTGGTTTTTGTTGTTATGTGGCCTTTCGATGCTGGTTAGATGTGTTAGGGGAGGGGTACCATTCCAGGGTAGGTTTTGTTTGGACCTTTTACGTTTTTAATTGTGTTTAGTCTTAGTTGGGGAGTAGTGGGGGTAGCGTCTGTATTCTCCCCGAGCACCCGACCTCTTAGACTGACTGGATGGTCCCCCCATGTAGGTATGACTCGCACGACCTCCCGGGCTTCCCCTTCTCCCGCGGCGTACGACCCCTACGCCTGGGTCGTTTCCGATGTAAAGGACTCTCCCAACCAAATGGGCGAGGAGGAGCTCACCGAGTTCCGTCAAGCCGAGTACTTATGTGGAGGGACCGATGAGGAGGCCAATTATGACGTCTTCGTCCCGGCTCCTCATGAGCGCTTGTACGAGCTCAACTTCAATGCTCCCCGGGTTGCCGATTGGATATGGTTCTATAAATCTATGTTTACCCAAGTTGGGGTCCGTATTCCGTTTTTCGCCTTCCAAATGGCGCTTCTAGGTCGGGTTTCCGTGGCGCCGTCGTAGTTGCATCCGAACAGCTGGGCTTCAATCCGCTGCTTTGAGATGGTTTGTGAATATCTCGAGCTGCCGGTGTCTGTAGATGTCTTTCTTTTCTTTTTCAACCTTACAAACCCTTCGAAGGAAGGGAAACATAAGAAGGGGTTCATGTCCTTCCGGTCTGCCCAAGCTCGGAGGATTTTTGGTTTGTTTGAGGACTCCTATCACGGATTTAAGGATAAATATTTTAAGGTCCGCCCTGTCAAAGGTCGTCATCCCTTTTGGCTGTCGTTGGAGGGGGCACGCCTTATCCCGACTTATTGGAGTTTCGGGACAGGGTCCAATGCCTTTGTTAAAGTATCCTATAAGGGCATGTCTGCGGTGGATAGAAAGATTGCCGATGTGTTGATGGCAGTCTTTGGGAGGAATCACGTGAATCCTCACCTCCTTATGGGTGATCGGGAGGCCGGTCGTAACTATATTTGTGAGAAGCCTTTGCTTGTTTTGTCTCTTAGCTTCTTGCTTTTCCTAATAACTCATTGTGACTAACCGACTTCTTTTTCTTTTTACAGTGGGGATGTCTGCCGAGATAACGGGTCTCCCTAACTTGTTCCAAATCTTCCTGTGTGCGAGTGACGACGAGGGAGGTAATGAGAAATCTGCTGCCCCCCCGGAAGACAAGGCTGCTTCAGATCACGGGGTTGTGGTCGGCGAGACCGGCACCCCGGCTCAGGGTACCTCGATTGAGGGTGACAAGGCGGTTCATGTTTCCCCCTTCCGCGAGGTGGTCGGCACTGGGGGTTCGACGTCCAACCCTGCTGCCGATGACGAGGTGGAGGAGGTTCCAAGCTTGAAAAGGAAGAGGAAGATGTCCAGCAGTCCTGAGGGGGTTCTTACTATAATGGAGAAGAATTTCGACGCCGGGAACTTTATTGATTCTCAGCTGATTCCCGGTACTGAAGAGTATTTTCACGAGTCATCCCTTGCCGGGCAAGTGAGGTGGATGTACCGTACTCTCTTGCGCGGCGCAGTGATAGCTCGGAAAGCCGAGTTCGAACTGTCCGGGATGGAATCTCTTCGCAGGAGGTTGGAATCAGCTGGGAAGGCTAATAATGAGCTTAAAAGTGAAGTTGAGACTCTCCGGGAGCAGTTGACCCAATCAAATGAGAAGCTTGGCGCTGCCGAGAAGAAAGCTACTGCTGCCGAGAAGAAGGCCACTACCGCCGAGAAGAATTTGGAAGAGTCGGACGCCACGGTTTCACGTCTTGTCGAGCGCGAAATGGCTTTAGAGAGTCAGGTCGGCGCGGCACAAAAACGGGTGGCCGAGATAGAGAAGGAGAAGCAAGCTGTGGAGGCTGAACTGGCACCGTTAAAAACAAAGTATAAAGACGTCGTCAAGCAGGGGAAGGGTGCGATCCTGGCGACCGAGGAGGCCCTTAAAGCTCAGGTCAAAATTGTTTCTCCTGATTTTGACACGTCGGCGATTGGCGTCTTCAAGGTGATCAAAGACGGCAAAATTGTTGACGTTCCTAAGAAATGAATCCTCTTTTCCTGTGTAAAAATTTTTTGGTTTAGCCGTTTCGTTTTGGCTCTTGTGAACAATTGACTTTTTTGGTCGTTTGCCCGCTTTACCGTAGTTAATACTTTCTTATTCGCCTGGTTGTGTTATCGTTTCTATTAACCGTTATTGGTTTATAGCTGTCAT
The DNA here is from genome assembly GCF_014773155.1 of Arachis stenosperma. NCBI lineage: Eukaryota > Viridiplantae > Streptophyta > Magnoliopsida > Fabales > Fabaceae > Arachis > Arachis stenosperma. The sequence continues at coordinate 30,883,798 of NC_080384.1, forward strand.
TTATGTTAACGGGTCGTGGCTTTTTAGTGTAGCCATTTGCTATTGCGGCAGTTGATGGGCTCCCGGGGTGATCAGTCCCGGGGCCGCGCATCGTTGTCGAGTTGTAGTGAATTCGCTTGTGGAGCGGGTTGTCTAGAAAAGGTGAACAAAACAAAAGAGAGAGAATTTGCACAAGTATATCTTATTCGGTAATTGCATAAAAGGCCCATAGGGCATAACGAAAAGTACAAATCCGCGAATTAACTACTTAGCTCGATTGGTCGGCATGTCGCCTCATGCTCTAGGAGTAGAATCTTCTCAAGTTGTTCGCGTTTCATGTTCTTGGGACTTCCTTGCCATCGAGCCTTTCTAACTTGAAAGCGCCTTTACCCATCACTTCTTTGATTCTATAGGGGCCTTCCCAGTTTGCCGCCAGCTTGCCTGCTCCAGGGGTCGGTGAGCCGATGTCGTTACGCCTTAGGACGAGATCGTTCGGTTCAAACTCCCTTTTGAGCACTTTGGTGTTGTAGCACAGGTTCATTCTTTGTTTTAGCGCTGTCTCCGTCAAATGGTCCATTTCTCTGGCTTCATCTATTAGGTCCTTCTCCACGGCTTCCTCCACTCCTTTCAAAAGTAGCCGGGGGCTCGGTTCCCCGATTTCCACGGGTATTACCGCATCTAACTCGTATGTCAGTCGGAAAGGAGTCTCCTTGGTGGAGGACTGTTTAGTTGTTCGGTAAGACCAGAGGACCGAGGCTAGCTCGTCGGCTCTAGCACCTTTTTTATTATCCAATCGCTTCTTGAGCCCTAACAGGATAATCTTGTTCGCGGACTCCACCTGTCCGTTTGTTTGGGGATGCTCTACCGAGGAGAACTTCTGTCTTATACCCAGGCCGGTGAGGAATTCCGTGAACTTTTTGTCGGTAAACTGTGTGCCATTGTCCGAGATAACGACTTCTGGAATCCCGAATCGCGTTATCACCTGCCTCCACATGAATTTCCTGCAATTGGATGAGGATATGCTGGCCAGCGTCTCGGCCTCTATCCATTTGGTGTAGTAGTCAATGGCGACTATGAGATACTTGACTTGCCCGGGACCGACTGGGAAGGGCCCCAAGAGATCGACTCCCCATTGCGAGAATGGTCGGGAGGACGTTAACAGGCTTAACTCGGAGGCCGGTGCCTTGTGGAAATTGGCATTCTCTTGACACTTGACACATTTTCTGACGAATTCTTTAGAGTCTGCCATCATCGACGACCAATAGTATCCAGCTCGGATTAACTTTCTTGCTAAAGCTTTGCCCCCTATGTGGTGTCCGCAGCAGCCTTCATGGACTTCCCTGAGGACGTAGTCCGTCTGGTCAGGATGTAAGCATTTCAGTAGGGGCTGGTTGAGCCCTTTCTTGAATAGCTGTCCCTGAATGACCGCGTATTTGGCTGCTTCCCTTCTCAGTTTCGCGGCACCCTTTTCGTCGTCGGGGAGTTTGCCATTTTCTAAGAAGCTGGTGATGGGGTCTAGCCATGAAGAACCCAGCCTTGATAGATGCAGGGTGACCGCCGGCTCCCTCGTCATACCTTGGATGAGAGACCGGTTGCCTTCTCCCGGTTTGGTGCTGGCCAACTTTGATAGGAGATCTGCCCGTGTGTTCCTTTCTCTGGGCACGTGGTGGACCGTGACCTCCTCAAACTTTTGGCTTAAATCCTTGACTTTTTCCAAGTACTTTTGTAATAATGAGTCTCTAGCTTGATAGCTCCCGTTTACCTGGGAGGTGACGACCTGCGAATCGCTGCATATTTCCAGCCTTGTTGCTCCAACTTCCGCTGCTAGGGTTAAGCCCCCTATGAGGGCTTCGTATTCTGCCTGGTTGTTCAAAATGGGGAATTCAAACCTGATCGACTGCTCGTATACGACTCCAACCGGGCTTTCCAGTATGTTCCCGGCGCCCCCGGACGTCTGGTTGGAGGCTCCATCCACGTGGAGCTTCCACCGTGTGCTCGTTTCTTCGGTTGGGTCTCCCGTTACTTCTACTAGAAAATCTATCATTGTCTGTGCCTTGATGGCTTGCTAGGGTTCGTATCGTATGTCGTATTGGGAAAGTTCAATGGACCAAGTCATCATCCTTCCCGCCAAATCGGGTTTCTGAAGTACTTGTCGGATTCCCTGGTCCGTTCTTACGACAACCTGGTGACCTTGGAAGTATTGCTTTAACCTCCGCGAGGAGGTCAAGAGTGCCAGAGCTAGCTTTTCCAGTTTGCTGTACCTTAATTCTGCCCCTTGCAGGGCTCTGCTCACGAAATAGACTGGCTGTTGAACCCTCCCTTCTTCTCGCACTAGAACTGCGGCCAGGGCTTCTCCTGTTATGGCGAGGTATAGATATAATGGCTCCCCGTCCTTTGGCTTCCTGAGCACAGGGGGTGCCGCCAGGATTTCCTTGAAGTGCCGAAAGGCTTCCTTGCATGCGGGCGTCCATTTGAACGCTATCCCTTTCTTCATGAGGTTAAAGAAGGGTAGGCCCTTTGTTGCCGACGCTCCGAGAAATCGGGATAACGAGGTCAGCCGCCCTGCCAACCTCTGGACGTCCTTGATACAGCCTGGGCTCTTCATCTGGAGTATCGCTTGGCATTTCTCCGGGTTGGCTTTTACCCCTCTCTGAGTTATCATGAATCCTAGAAACTTTCCAGCTTCCATGGCGAAGGCGCATTTGAGGGGATTGAGCCTCATTCCGTGTTGTCGAAGAGACGCGAACACTTTTGCCAGGTCATTCAGGAGGTCGTCGGGTTGCGTTGTTTTCGCGAGGATGTCGTCTACGTAGACTTCCACTGTCTTGCCTACGAGGTCGCGGAATATCTTGTTCATCAGCCTTTGGTATGTTGCCCCTGCGTTTTTTAGGCCGAATGGCATCACCTTATAACAGAAGGTTCCCCCCGGCGTTATAAACGCCGTCTTGTCTTCGTCTGGACGGTGCATCGGTATCTGGTTGTAGCCGGAGTAGGCGTCCATGAAACTCAGATAACGGTAACCCGCCGCAGCATCGACGAGCGCGTCTATGTTAGGGAGGGGGAAACAATCCTTAGGGCATGCCTTGTTAAGGTCAGAGTAGTCTACGCACATTCTCCATTTGCCGCTGTGCTTTTTTACTAGAACTACATTTGAGAGCCATGTCGAGTAGTCTACTTCTCGTATGAAACCTGCTTCTAGGAGGCTGGCCGTCTGCCTGGCCACTTCCTCTGCCCTCTCCCGCGACATCTTTCTCCTTCGTTGGGCTACCGGGCGTGCTTCCGACTTGACGGCCAGGTGGTGTGACATAATTTTGGAGTCTATGCCCGGCATGTCGGCCGGTGTCCAGGCAAACAGGTCCCTATTGGCCCTGATCATTTCAACCAAGGGCTCCTTCAGCTCATGCAGGAGATTCTTGTTGATGAACGTGAATTTTTCATCCGTGTCACCGATCATGAATTTTTCCAGGTCCCCTTCTGGTTCCGGTCTGGGTTTGTCGTCTACTCTGGCGTCCAGGTCCGCTAGGAACACGCCGGACGCCTCTTTGGATTTCTTCCTTAGGGAGAAGCTGGCATTGTCGCAAGCGACTGCCGTCTCAAGGTCTCCTCTTATGGACCCTATAGATCCGTCATCGGTAACGAACTTCATGACTAGCAGCTTCGTGTTGATTATCGCTTCAACATCGTTAATCGTCTTCCTTCCCAAGATGATATTGTAGGCGGTGGAATCTCGGAGGATCACGAACTCGGCCATCGTCAATCTTCGGCCTTGAGTCTGTCCCACAGAGACCGGAAGGGATATTACTCCATCAGGTTTGATGAAGTGGTCGCCCAATCCAATAACCCCGTGCTGGTGAGTCGTCAGGTCGGCGTCCCTTAGTCCCAGTGCGTCAAATACGTTGCGGAACATGATGTTCGAGTCTGCCCCTGTGTCGACAAGGATTCGTTTGACGAGACCGGTTCCCACTCTGGCCGTGATGACCATGGGTGGGTTTTCAGGGGCGTCGTCGAACCATTGGTCTTCCGGGCCGAAAGAAATGGAGGGGGGCTTCTTAGAGTTTCGCACCAACGAGGAAGAGACCGCAAAGACCTTAGCATCTTTTTTGTGCGCCGATCGTGACCTTGGCGCGGTGTTTTTGGCCGTCACCACGTTTACCATGGTGAGGCTGTGATCTCTGTCTTCTGGCTCTTGTCGCCGCTTTGCCGAACGGGTTTTGCCTTCTTCATCTTGGTCGCGATGGCGCTTCCTCGGCTCCCTGATAAGATGGGAGAATTCTGCTAGCTTACCCTCCCTTATCGCTTGTTCTAGTGCATCCTTCAGGTCAAAGCAGTCTTGTGTTTGGTGACCATAGCCCTTGTGATAGTCACAATAGAAGTTCTTGTTTCCTCCCGTACGGTCCTTGAGTGGTCGGGGCTTCGGCAGGATTCCTTTCTCGGCTATTTGCTGATAAACTTCCATGATGGGAAGAGTGAGCGAAGTGTAGTTGGTGAATTTCCCGACCCGGGGGAATGGCCTGGGTGCCTTGCTTGGCGCTCCTTCCCTGGCTTGTTCTTTTAGTCTATCTCCGTTACCTTGTTGCCTAGGTTGGCTGTAGCCAGACTGCCGTTTATTGGCAGCCACGACTTGGCTGACTTCCTCGTCGTTTATATACTCCTTGGCTACCGTTTGGATCTCGTGCATCGTCCAAACTGGTTTCGTGGTAAGGTGTTTTCGAAAGTTCTCGTTGAGGAGGCCATTCGTCAGGCAAAGGTTGGCCACCGAATCGGTTAGGCCGTCGATTTCCAAGATTCGTCGTTGAACCGATCCAGGTATTTTCTGGTCGGCTCTCCTTGTCTCTGAGTTATCCCCAGAAGGTTGATTGGGTGCTTTGCCTTTGCTATTCGTGTTGTAAACTAGGCCAGGAAGGCACGGCTGATGTCCGAAAACCCATAGATTGACCCTTGCGGGAGGCCGTTAAACCATCTGATCGCGGGTCCTGCTAGGGTTACCGGGAAGGCTCGGCACCTCACCTCGTCCCCTACTCCCTCCAGATTCATCCTTGCTTCGAAGGTCGTGAGGTGTTCCAGAGTGTCTTGAGTTCCATCGTACCTCATGTCCGTTGGTTTGTCGAAGTGCTTCGGCAACCGAACTTCGAGGATGGATCGGTGGAATGGGGTGGCGCCCATTATCATGGGTTGTCGTGTCCTCTCGGACCTCTCTTCCACATCTTCGCGATCTCGGCCCGTGCGGCGCGTTTCCTTGCCTCGGGAGTAGATGATTGTATCATTTCGTCTTCTCGGGATGGGTGACTCTTCGCGGGTGCTCTCCGCTTCCGTTCGGGATGTGGAGGCGCGTCGCAGACGGCTTCGGTGGGAGTCTCTCTCTTGGCTTTCATGAGATGGGGTGTAGGTGGGGTCGGTGGTTCGTCGGTCGCGCTCCTGGTCGGCCAGTTGTCGTTCCAGGTTTTGGACCCTGTGGCGTAGCTCCTGCATTATTATGGCGCTGTCGCCGCCCGTTCCCCCGAATGGTCGCGTCCTTGTGTGTGGTTCAGTGTGTTGTCGGGGGGACCTTCGCCGTCCTCTTAATGAGGCGACGGAGGCCGCCCCCTCTGCTACGGCTCCTCAGCCTTGGTCTCCGGGGCCCGGCACAACGTCCATTCAGGCAAGTCCCCACAGACGGCGCCAATGTTTGGTTGTCGGATACAGGACAATTCGGGTGGTTGTTGAGGGGGTGAGAACGCTCCAATCGCGAGCGTGCTGGGTTCGGATCTGCCGGGTAGCCGAGCTCTCGTTGTGGAAAGAAGAGGGGGTGCCACCTGCAAAGACACTCCGACGCTCTAGTCAGCTAGTGTGCAGGCGGGGGATATGTTAGGTGGAGAGTGTGACGTACCTTGGGGGAAGGGCAAGTCCTTCCCCATTTATACCGTGTCAGAGGTGGGCCCTGCAAGGACAGACCCACCTTCCTCGAAGCTTCCTCACAGCTGCTGTGGAGAGCTGTCAGGGACGCGTGTCCGGGTCGCGTAGTGGGTGGTATGTGCCCGACCGTTCGGGCCGGGTCATCAGTGGGTCGGGTTGACCCGCGAGTGGCCTGGGCCAGGCCGTAACAGAGAACAATGTAAATTTCATTATGAATGAATGAATATTGCAAATATTAGAATTAATGCAAAATTAGTAGATAATTAATATAAACAAATTTTTAAATATAGAAATAGAATTTATAAAAATATTAGATAATGAGACAAATAAGCTTTTAAATATAAAAATAAAATTTATACTAAGTATTAGATAATAAATTTATAATTTTATCAAAATAATAAATAATTCTCTAACGTAAAGATTTAAGACAATATAAATAACTAAACTCAAATTTATATTTTGTTAAATTGTAATTCACTAATAATACAAAATATTTAAAATAAAGTAAATAATCCTACTCGTATTCGTCTAAATATTCCTCATCTAAGCCATCGAGATCAGAAAAATCATCTTTTATCTGAAAATCAAACTGATCATTTCTTTATACTCTATTTTCCGTTCAAAAGATGCATTTCATCAACCAACATGTTAAGTCACTTCCCATACAATAAATGAAAATGTACAAGCAAAATACATAATTTTACATTTCATAAAAGTATCTGCTAACTACAATACAAACTCAATTATTGAAAATTTTGATTTTCGTTATAAGAAATGATGTAAGATATGGGAGGGTAAAATTACAAAAATAAACAAGACACACATGACAAGAAGTAACAAGGGTGATTAATAAAACCACCTCCGACCAAGCTCTTAAGCATGAACTGAGGGCATCATAAAAACAAAGGAAGCACCAGAAGTCCGGAACCAAATGACAACAAAAGGAAAAGAAAATAATTTCACATTACCTCTTGAAGCCCAAAAATCACTTCCAATCACTCAATTCAGTGCACCGTCATCTTGTTCTTTTTTTGTTGGCAAAAAGATGCTCATTCACTATACATAAAAGAAGTTGATCAATATCTGGTACATGAATAACATACAATATACTTTTTTCTTTAATTTTGAAGTAAACGGAAATGACAATTTATACAAAGTTAAGTCCTTGTCTTGGTGGATCGAAGTGGTGCTTTAGCTGGACAAATCTTATTGGATCATTAGCTGATATATCTAAACTTCTAAGCATAGACTAAATTTAGTTACATTAATATATAAAAGCAAATTTAAATATGTATTAATTACATTAATATATCTAAACTTTCCAGTTTCAGGTGTAATCAACTACGCTAGTACACTAATGTATTAGTTAATGACGAATTCAGTTAGGAAAATCCACTCTAAAGTTTAAACATGCATGCATGATACTAACCCAGTCCACTAAGCTATCATCCATGGCACCTGAGAGATCCACACCACTCAGGTCGCTTCCCACTTAGGATAGCATCACTCCAAAGGAGAATACAATTAGACTTCTCTGTCAATTTTCCACTTGTTGCATATTCAAGAGCTAGGTACCTGCATGCGTGTTAGCATGTGAACATCAGGACATCAAGCTATATTCATTATTTATAAGAATACCCCTTAATTTGATTAGAAGTTATGTTAGAATTTTTTTTTTATTAGCTAATGCAACAGATACCTCAACAACAATAACAACAAAATCTTGTCCCACTGGGTAGGTCGATTATATGAAACAAACAATGTCATTGAATTCTATCATGTATCATATTTATAGAAAGACTGTTTATATGTAGATCTCATTTGACCACCTCATAGATGGTATTCTTAAGTTTTTTTCTACTTTTCATCTATTATCCATCTTTCTTCTCATCCAACATTCTGATTGAGTGTTCTATCGGTCTTCTTCTCACATGTCCAAACCACCTGAGATGCGATTCTACCATCTTTTTCGCAATAGGTGTTACTCCAACTCTCTCTCTTATATCTTCGTTCCTTATTCTATCCAATCGCGTATGACCACTCATCCATCTCAACATTTTCATCATTGTCACAAATAACTTATATTCGTACCCCCCTTTGGCCGCCAAACATTATACCATAAAGCATAGTTGGTCTGATAGTAGTACAATAAAATTTACCTTTAAATTTTAAAGACATTATTTTGTCACATAAAACTAGACGCACTCCGCCATTTTGACCAACCTGCTTGGATCCTATGATTTACATCCTGTTTAATATCTCCATTATCATGTATGATACACCCAAGATATTTAAAATTTAAAAACTTTTTGTAGGATATTTTTTCTAATCCTCATCTCTGTATTAGGGTTTTTCATTCAGAGGCCGAACTTACATTCTATATATTCCATCTTATTACAGCTTATAATCAAACCATACACTTTTAGAGGTTCTCTCCATAAATCCAACTTCTTATTTAGGTCTTCCCTTGACTCTCTCATAAGGACGATATTCTTGGCAAAAAACATGCACTATGACACAAGCTCTTGGATTTGCTCGGTGAGTAATTTCAAGACTAATGTGAAAATGTATGAACTTAAGGATGATCCCTAGTATAATCCTATACCAATAGAAAATTTATTTGCCACACCACCTTGAGTTTTCACACTAGTTGTAACCCCATCATACATGTCTTTAATTGCACGAATATATGCGATTTTTACTATCTTTCTTTCCAAAACCTTCCATCAAACCTCCCTTAGCACCGTATCGTACACTTTTTCCAAATCAATAAATACTATATGTAAATCCCTTTTATTATTATGATATCTTTCCATCATCCTTCTTAACAGGTATGTAGCTTTAGTGGTGGATCTGCCTAACATAAAATCAAATTGGTTCTCTGTTACTTATGTCTCTTGTCTCAACCTCCGTTTTATCACTATTTCTCATAACTTCATGATATGACTCATGAGTTTAATCTCTCTATAGTTTTCGCAAATCTGTATATCCCTTTTATTCTTATAGATAGGTACTAAGGTACTTTTTCTCCATTCATCTGACATCTTCTTTAACCATAAAATCTCATTAAAAAGTGTGGTTAACCAATTGATGCCTTTCTCTTTAATCCCTTCCAAACTTCAATATTATTGGATCCTACTACCCTACCATTTTTCATCCGCTTTAGAGCCTTTTTTACCTCGAAATCTCTAATATTTCGATAGTAGTCGAAGTTTTGATCTTCTTCCGTTGTGCATAACCGACCTAGGTTCGGAAGAGTCTTCTGTCCTTCATTAAATAACTTGTAAAAGTAACTCTTTCAGCTTTCATTGATCTTCTTATCTTGAGCCAAAATCTCTCTATCTTTATCCTTTATACACTTAACTTGATCTAAATCTTTCGTTCTTCTTTGACGGCTCTTTGCGATTCTATATATACTCTTTTCTCCTTCCTTCATACCTAAAGACTGGTAAAAACCCTCATATGCTCTTTGTTCTTTCTTTACTTACAGCAACTTTTGTCTCTTTCTTAGCCGACTTATATTTTTTTCAATTATCTACATTGCGGTACAAATACTACTCTTTAAAACACTCATTTTTTGCTTTTATTTTTTCTTGTAAACTCGTATTCCACCACCAGAACTCTTTGTCTATTGGTCCTATCCTTCTACATTCACCAAAACTTTCTTTTACTATTCTTCTAATAACTTCTGTCATCTCCCTCCACATCTCTTCCGTGCTTCCATTTCCTTTCCACTTTACCTTTTTTCCTACCCGTCTTAGGAAGCTTTTTTATTTCTCACCTTTCATCCGTCACCACCTCGTCCTTGGGTTCTTTGTATAATGTGTTTTCCTCAATTTTTGCTCAATGCAAAAATTGCTGATGAGCATTCTATGTTATGTTGTTAAACTCTCTTTCGAGATAATTTTACAATTAATGTAAAATTTATGATCGATCCTCAACAAGATAAAGTCGATTTGAGAGCTTATTATGTCACTCCTCCTATAGGTTATAAGATGTTCGTCTCTCGTTTTAAAACATGTATTTGCGATGAAAATGTCAAATGTTGAAGAAAAGTCCAAAATAGTTTTACTCTCAGTATTGACCACTCCAAAACCATGACATCTGTGAATACTTCCATACCCAATCAAGATATGTCTTTGACCAAACTCTCTAGATCCTCTCAAAACATTATCTTGTGTTGTTCGTGCAAACTCACTTGCGGTACATATGCACTAATCACATAAAAAACATCTCCTTCCATCACAAATTTAATAAAGAGGATTCGATCACCCACTCTTTTAACATCTATGTACTTCTTCTATTACTTATCCATAATAATACCTATCCCACTCCTTCCACCACTGAAGTAAATCTTTTTGTTCTTGGAGACAATTGGTTCACGAGTTTTGGTTTGAATGAGGTTAGAAGCAAAGGTCATTATGCAAAATCATATACACATCCAGATTTATGAACTTGAAATAAATAAATCAAATTAGATATAAGAAATAAATTAATAATAGTGACAAGAATACACAAACCCAAAATCACTCTTATTTTTTTTGTATGGATTAAGAGTCAAATCAATCAACAACATTAAGCAGCAAAAAGCAGCAGAAAATAATTTTGAATTACCTTAGAAGTATTCCAACGATTTCACTCTGAAGCTGAATCAATTAAAAAAGGTCACAACAAATTTCCCAACACTTATATTTGTAACACCAGCAGATATAAACATTTAAACAAGGTCACAACGAACACACACAACAAATCATAACAATGCTGATACAATTATAACAAATCAACTAAGAAATGAACATTACTAATGAAGAATGAAATTGCAGAGAGAGAGAGTAACTGATTTTTATTGAGTACTTTTAATTAGAGCAACAACAATAACGGCGCAGAGTGTGTGGTGGAGCGATGGTGGCATGGCAGCAGCAGAGCGACAGCGTGCGAGCGTGACGGAGTGATGGAAGAATAAGAATTCTTGAGAAAGACGGGGAAGGAACACTTAATGAATACTTGAGAAAGATGTGAAGATATATAAAACCAGTCGAGAGTATGAGCAAAAGGATCATAATTAAACGTGTTTAAATATGTAATCTGATAACTGCCATGAATGTGGAGTAAATTACTTAACTCCCAAGTTGAAACAGAAAGTGGGTGTAAAATTTTGGATAACAAGAAGAATATGAATGTGGGTAACTTGCATAATCATCAAGAAGATTATCTACAAATAGAAGAAGAAAAGAATTGATGGGACTTCCATTCCAAAACATCAAATCACATTAAAATTTTCCAAAATTTTTAATCATAATGAAACTACAAAAAATTATAGAATGCAAGTGCATATAGATATTGTGAGTTATTTTTTTATTGTTTATTTTAATTTCAGTTTGTCTTTCAATTCTTTACTCATTGTTATTCATTTGTTCTTTTATTTTTTAACATTTAAGCAATTCTTCCATTTTTAGTTTTAAATTTTTTTAAAATTTATTTTTTATTCTAATTTTATATTTATCTTTTAGAGAAACTTATTTGTAAGATTTTATTTAATTAATAATATAAAGTTTATATTTTTTTACTACTTGCAAAAATTTTCTCAATACTTATATTGTATTTGTTTATAAAAACGAGACACTAAGACATAAATACTGAGACACGACAGATAAGACATAGACAGAGATATTGTGTCTAGAAACACTAAATTAGTGTATTTTGTGTTCATCTTGACAGAAAGAACACAAAAACACTAATAAATGATACAACTTATTTTTTATTTTTTCTTTCACTATTTTTATTAATTTTTTATAATTATATTTTTTATTATTATATTTTTTTCTACTTTTTTTAATGAGAAAAAATAAAAATAAATTTTATTTTCATAATTTGTTCTAATTTATTATCAAATAGAATAGAAGAGCACAAAATTTTGTAACTCTATCATTTATATCTTATTTTTAGTGTTTTTGTCTTGTCGAGTTCTCAACAACAATACAACTTTACAATACAGTTAATAAGTCATAGAATTAAGTTTTTTTAAAAGAATTATATTTATTTTTTAAACTAAAATCTCAATACAAACTTAATCGATACTTCTTGTTAAAATTAAAAAAAACTAAAACCCAAAGAACACAATGTAATATTCACAAATATTATTATCATTAAGAGAAGAGTGAACACATCATCCAATGGAGAGTCATATACCATACAAAAAAAAAAATGCCTAGAATTATAAGTCAATGAAATATAAAAGAAATTGATTACTAAAAATATTTGTTAAGTCTACATTGTTTGACAAAAATTGCCGTGCAAATTTTTTTCCCGACCCCACATCATTATGGCAAAATTCTTTTCCCACAAAGTAATAGGAAACATTGTAAAAAAGGACACACATAACATGTCAAAGCAAGCAGTAACCTGCAAAATCATCCCAAAATACGAAGTACTTTGTATACAATTTTCAAGAATTTACTTTTCCTGACCAATAAAAGAAGATCACAAAATGAAGGTATTAAAGGCATATACCAACGTTACTCATTTGACCATATATATGTGTCGGATAAGGAGTTTAATCTTTTTGCATTCTTGGTACCTTAACAACAAAAAGTTACATTGTAATCTCCATATATACTTGTTATCATACAAAAAAATGACCTACTATAAATATGTGTCCTTAACACCAAGCATTTCATCATCTAATCAACAATAATTGATACTAATTATTATAACAATGTATCCTTCCAATACCTTTAAAATCCTCTCATTGATGATACATGGGTTTGCAATTATGCAAACAACAATGGGTGGTGATCCAGATATTCTCACTGATTTCATAGCCCCAGAAGGGACCAATATTAATGGAAGCTTCTTCACATTCACAGGCATGAGAGTCCTTCTTACACAAGAAACTCCTCCCCCAACCTTCCATGTATTGAAGGCAAGCAGGGCAGAGTTTCCAGCTTTAGATGGACAGAGTGTTTCATATGCTGTCCTTGAATTCCCAACAGGAAGTGTGAACCCTCCTCACGTCCACCCTCGCGCCTCCGAGCTCCTCTTCGTTGTCCAGGGATCCCTTCAGGTGGGATTCGTGGACACAAACAACAAGCTTTTCACTCAGAGTCTCCAAACTGGAGACTTGTTCATATTCCCAAAGGGACTTGTGCACTTTCAATTCAATTCTGATTCAAAGAACTATGCTTTTGCTATATCTGCCTTTGGTAGTGCAAGTGCTGGCCTTGTGTCACTCCCTAACACACTGTTTAATACCACCATTGATGACAATGTCTTGGCTTTGTCATTCAAGACTGATGTTGCCACCATTCAAACTTTGAAGAAAGCATTTTCCCCCTAAATCTTGATGATCATGGATACAATTTTATCTGTTACTTGTGTGCTTTATTGGTTACTTGTTCTCTAAGTTATTGTTTTTTCTTCTTTCCCTCATGTTGTGCTTCATTAATAAGTAGGATCTGAAATGTTTGATCCACCTAATTGTAATAATTAAAGTATAAACTTTTGCTACTGTCAATAATTCTAAGCCTAAGGTAAATACTATGGTGCCTATAACATTGTGTTTAACTTATTAAAAAGAGATAAATAGATAATATTTAATAAATTTTAAATATTTTATTTTTATTTTATACATTTTATTTTTTACTTATAAAAGTAAGTTAGACAATTTAGACACCACAATAAAAGACACCATAGAATTCATCTAATTCTAATGTTACAATATTTTTTATATTATTTCTTTTTATAAATATCAAATCAATTTTGTGTTCCTAACATTCAGGTTAATTAAAAGGTCTTTATTCTTGTCTTTATTGTATGTAATTAAACTCTTAAAAATGTTTATATTTACAGTTTTTTTTTTGCAACCCTATTTGAGTATATATATTAAGTTTCAAAAGTTAAGAGTAGAAATAACACTCATTTTTTCTTAAAAATAAGTATCTTTTTTACTTCTTAAATTTATTGAAAACATAATGCATCTAAATAAAGAGATTGTCCAAATACATTATTTAATTTGAGAATGATAGAATATATCTTTTGGTTTAACGAAAAAAAAATGTTTATAATTTTTATAAGTTGAAGCAGGCTTAAAGAGCATTATTAGACCCACGCTATTTACTTGTTAATTTTAATATATTTTAGTCATGTGGTATTTCAATCAATATTAGATCTCCATACTCCACCAGCATTAATTACTTTCTATTTTTGTCATCATCATATCCATGCATGTCTACTTTAAGTCTTTAACCATTTATATATAGCACTATACTACTCGGGGAAGTATAATGATGCATTTGAGTGGATGAAATCTCTCAAGTGTGAACAACACATAATTAATCTTGAATTGAAATTTATTGTGAAAATAATTTCTGTGGACTAAGCTAATGACTTTTCAGAAAATTACAGAATCATGAAGCATAGTATTTCTAAAAATGTCCGTTGAGAGCATTAGTAAGGTACAGCTGTTCCAAAAATATTAGCAGCTCAAGAGATATTTCATGCTTCATCCAATGAACTTCATAACAAATAAATTTATTAGAAAAACTTTTAAATAAATCAATACGCAGTATTTCAGTGATTTTTAATTGTTGATCTTAATTATAAAAAAAATATATAATTAAGATCAACAGTTAAAATTTACTGAAATATTAAGATACTGGTGTACTTAAAAGTTTTTCAATTTATTAAAGGTAAATTATATGATAAAGATGTAATTTTAGAGATCTTTCTTTCTATGAAAAAGAGAAATCGAGAAAGTTAGGATTCACATTTTGAACAGTAATAAAATAATAAAAAATAATTATAAATTTTTTTTATACAATTTTAATCTATATAGTAGAGTGTCCCTTTATTAAATATTGGAATATAGTAACAAAAGAAAAACAGTGCAAATTCTTTTCCCACATGGGCTTAGGATCCTGTATTGCGAAAAGGACATATCATGACAAGCAGAAGTTGCAAAAACAGCCCAAAATACTATGAAGCTTGAATATAATAATATTAAACTCAGATCCGCAACGAATTAGTCATTGAGTTGTTAGGTTGGGAGATACCATGGGTAACAAAAAAAATAATAATACTAAGTACTTTACTTTTCCTGAAAAATTAAAAGGATCATAAAATTGAAAAGCACTTTCATAGTTGTTATCATACAAATGGCCAATTACACAGATAAATGTGTCCCTAACACCAATCATTTCATATCATCATCTTGATTATAATTATAATAATGTCTGATTCAACTAACTCAAGTTCTCTCATTATTGATGATAATTGCATTTGCTATTGTGCAAACAACAATGGCTGGTGATCCAGATATCCTCACTAACTTCATATCCCAAATGAGGTCCCCATTAAAGTGTTCAATAAAACATTCTTTAAGAATTGATTTGGGTATTACTTCTGTCCCAAGATGTATAATATTTTCGAATATAATAGCTGTAATGTTACAAGAATGATGTTCTATCCTTCATGTTCAATTTTTTATCATAAAATTTAGAGTCTCTTATCCATTTCATAACTGAAATCAATCTAATTTAATCAAATTTCGGAAGACAACAACAAAACAGAATAGATCAGATTATTTTCTCAGCAGACCAATGCTTGATGGCATATTCTAAAAGGACATATAAAAACAAGTAGTAACTTATATGAAACATTCACAAATCCTATCGATTTTGAATATCCTATTCCACTTATGTGCTGTTCAATCAACCATTCAGTTTTGATGAAGCAGTCACAACAAAAACAGCCGCATAGTCAATACAATTTACTTTGTAATCTCCCTAGTTGTTATCACACATAAAACCACACTTCATGCAATCACCTCTTCTTAATTAGCCTCTAGCAACAATTAAGTTTCATTGAAGCTATAATCATATAACAATGTCTTCTTCTACTATTGTTAAAATTCTCTCACTCGTGATATCTGCATCTGTCATTATACAAACTACAATGGCAGGTGATCCAGATATCCCGAGTGATTTCATAGCTCCAGACGGATTCCCTATTGATGGGAAATATTTCACCTTCACTGGTATGCGCGCGTTCGTGCAACAATCTGCTCCGCCCTCATATTTCACGTATCTGAGGGCGAGCAAGGAAGAATTTGCAGCTCTTGATGGACTGAGTGTGGCAACTATTATCCTGGGATTCCGTCCGGGAGACGTTAGTCCACCGCACATCCACCCTCGTGCATCGGAGCTACTCTTCGTTGTGGAGGGAAGCCTTGTAGTTGGATTTGTGGACACAAACAATAAGCTCTTCACTCAGAAGCTTCAAACTGGGGATATGTTTGTATTCCCAAAAGGACTAATCCACTTCCAACTCAATGAAGACCCTAAGAACCATGCTATTTCTGTATCTTCATTGGGTAGTGCCAGTCCTGGCCTTATATTAGTTCCTAACAATTTGTTTAACACCTCAGCTACCATTGATGACAGAGTTTTGGCTTTGTCCTTTAAGACAAACGTTTCCACTATTCAACTCTTGAAGAAAGCTTTGTCAACGCCATACAATTGAGAGAAACTTTATGACATCCTTTATAATCTTTCATGCTTTTATGTTACGTGTGCTTCAAGTTATCTTCTATTATTTTTCCTTTTCTTTCTCCTAATGTTATGGTTTATTGTACTTTGGATATTCGAATTATATAGTAATAGAAAAAAAATCTTGTCTTTCATGGTGAGCATTAATTTTAAATTTTATACTAGAATTGAATTAGGTTAAATTCTTTATAATATGTTTTTTTAGTAAATAATCAATTTACAATCTCATTTCACTGTCTATTCACAACAGTTTCATTTGAAAATTAACACACACTTTTTTCTAACTAACAATTGACTAAAAACAATAATAAAATAGAGAAATATAAAAGAAGATAGAAAAAACAATAAATGATAATGATGAAAACAAGCATTAATTAGTTTCGTGCTATGATGCACAGACACGGGATATGCTGACATATAAATTTTAAAATTTTACTTATAAGACACGGAGACATGACATATATATAAAATATAAAGTATTTTTTAGATAAATTACAAAATTTTTTTAATATTTTAATGGTATTAAAATATAAAATAATTTTTTAATTATTTTTAATGTCTTCTTTTAACTATATAAAAGTATTTAAAATATTTTTTATTTTAATAAATAATGATATATATTATTTCTAAACTCATTTTAAGAATACATATTAAGAATAAGGCTGGACACGCTGACACGTAGGGGTGGCAAACGGGCCTAAACCCGCCGGGCTGGCCCGCGTAACCCGCCAAAAAAGGCGGGCTGGGCTGGAAAATCGGGACCGCCAAATAGCAAAAGCCCGCCTAACCCGCACCGCTTAAACCGCGGGTTTTGGCGGGCTTTGGCGGGGCGGGGCGGGCTTCCCCGCCGGGCTAAGGTTTTTATTAGTGAGGGGGTATTTTTGCAATTTTTTTGCCAATACCTAACTTCTCCCAACCTAACTTACACGAGTATGAAGATAAAAATTGAGTGTTTTGAATTATGTTTATGTTATTTTGGAGACAATATTTATAATTATGTTTTGGATTATATTTATTTTGCTTTAGAGAGAATATTTATACTTATATCTTGAATGAAAATTTGGTTTATAATTATATTTATTAGATATTTATAATTACAAAGACTTTAATGTTTGTGAATATAAAAAATATAATTTTTTATGCCATTAGAAATTATAAATTTATTAATATGGTTGTGAAATTATATATATTACTTAGTAGTTAATAGCAAAAAAAACAAAAGAAGAGCTTTGGCGGACTTAGCCCGCCAGCCCGCCAGCCCGCAGTTAGGCGGGGCGGGCTAGGATTCTAGGACCGCCTCACTAGGCGGGGCGGGGCGGGCCAGCCCGCCAAAGGGCGGGCTTCTGGCGGGGCGGGGCGGGCTTCCCCGCTTGCCACCCCTACTGACACGTGATAAAATTTAGGTGTGTCCAAGTGTGTCCAGAATTTTTTTTTTTTATTAAGACACGGTTGGACACATCAGACACGCATGTCAGACAAATATCAATAAATATCGTGTCCAAAATGTGTCCGACACGCGCAAGCACGGACCTACATGGAGCCATTAGGGGGCACTTGCCCCACTCTTATTTTATTTTTTTAAACAAAAAAATATATACATATATAATATGTCCCATTTTAAATTTTAAATGATCCCACTACAAATAAATTAAGTTCAATTATTTAAAATCTTAAATCCATTTTATCTTTCTATTATTTGGACTATTAGTTAACCTAATTAAATTTAGTCTTCTCCCATTCTCAAATCCTAGCCGTCACTCATTTATTCTCTTAAATTTTCTTCTTAGTTTCATATTTTCAACTTTCTTTTTCTATTCATTATCTAGTGGTCATCTTGTCTTCAACAAAAGATAAATTTTAAATTCTCTATTTTATTTTATATAGCTTTCTATGATTCTATGTTTTTTTCAATTTCATTATTTCTCTTTTTCATATTTTCAATTGCAAATTTTGATTCAAACCATTATAGTTTAGGTATTGATCTATTTTTTTATTCTCTTCGTGAATTTATATATTTTATTTTATTTTTAATTTAGTAATCTTTATTATTTATTTGTTTATCTTTCATTCTATTCTATTATATGTAATTATGTTGCATATAAATTTCTAAATTAAATTGATCAATTTACTAATTTAGAATATATATTTTTTATTTTTAGAAATAATAATAGAAAAATATTTCAAAAGAAAGCTATCAATAGAATCTGAAGATACTTCATTAGTCTCTTCTAATAAAAAGAAGTTTTTAGAATTCAATGTAAAAAGCTTTGTAGTTGATCCTGTACAACAACTCAAAATTTTAAATTATGATCTAAATGACAGAAATGAAGTTAGACGAGTTTATTTGCAAAAAGATCCTTGTCAATCAAGAGAATATGATTTTCTACAAACATATTTTGAAACTTTTTTCTGAAAATTTAATGTTGATTGGTTTGATGAATTTAGCAATTGGTTAGAATATAGTATTTTAAAAGATGTTGTTTTTTGTCTCTATTGTTATCTTATGAAATCTGATGATACAAGTAGTGATATTTTTATAAAAGAGTTCTTTTTAAATTTAAATTAATATATCTTTTAATAACAATATATATTATTTTTCTCCCTAACACGCAAACACGATAATTCAATAAAATGTGGGTGCTTCATAGGTTTCGTGACAAGGATTGCATGCTATGACCACGTAACCTAAGTATACCTACTTTCTCATTTCCTTTTATACATATTTTTTCGTATACTTTTTTTTTTCACATTTTTTACTTTTGTTATTAACATTGATTGATAACAAATTTATCTTTTATACCACATAAAAATATAAAAAATATATATATACAAAAATAATACAAACATCATTTTTCTTTTTTTATTCTAACATGAAAATGGAATTACAGTAGATATAGTAAAATCTAAATGTAATTACTCAAATGTGTTTAGGAACATTTATTTCTAGCACTTGCATACTGTTTCAATGAGCTTGTTAAAAAAAATTCCTTTTGAGTAATATTTTTTTAAAAAATTTTTTAAAAATATAAAATTTAAAAATATTTTTTTGTCCATTAATTATATTTCAATCATTTCATAAAATAATTTTAGTTAAAGTTTGGAATAATATAGTGAGAACAACAAAGAACAGAGCAAATGATATTCCCTCTTATAGTGGTAAGGTCCTGCAGACCAATTCTTGTTAACATTCTAAAATTACATGTAAGAACAAGCATTAAGTTTTGTAAAACATTTCCTAATTGTATCGATTTTGAGTTAAACTTCACATCGAAGCAATAATGGAGCTGTTAAATTGCATGCATAATCCAAATTCAACAATTTTATAATAAGGAAACAATCCTACACATGCCACAACAAAAACAGCCGCATTATTGTGAATGGAATTTTACTTCGTAATCTTCAATTATTCATAGTCGTTGTTATCATACAGAAAAACTATGGATACAAACAAAATTACAAAACCATTATAAATAAGTGTTGATCACACCAAGCACTTCATCATCCAGTTATATATATAACAATGTTGTTCACTAGCTTCAAAATTGTTTCATTGATGGTTTGTGTATTTGCCATAGTGCAAACATCAATATGTGGTGATCCAGATATCCTTGGTGACTTCATAGCCCCGGCCGGTGTCCCTATTAACGGGAGCTTCTTCACCTTCACCGGCATGCGCGAATGGGTTGGACAAACCGGTTCGCCCTCATATTTTCAGTATTTGAGGGCAAGCAAGGATGAATTCCCAGCCTTGGATGGGCTGAGTGTGTCCACCATTCTCCTTGGATTCCGTCCGGGGGACGTTAGCCCCCCGCACGTGCACCCTCGCGCGTCGGAGCTGCTCCTTGTTGTTCAAGGGAATCTTCTAGTTGGATTTGTAGACACAAATAACAAACTTTACACTAGTAGACTTCAAACTGGGGACATGTTTGTGTTCCCAAAAGGACTTATCCACTTTCAACTAAATGAAGATACCGAAAACCCTGCTTTCTCTATTTCTTCTTTGGGTAGTGCTAGTCCTGGCCTTATATTAGTTCCCAATAACTTATTTAACACCTCTGCTACCATTGATGACAGAGTTATGGCTTTGTCCTTTAAGACTAATGTTTCCACCATCCATTTATTGGAGAAAGCTCTATCAACCCCTTACAACTAAATGATGGATGGAATTTTGTAGCCTCCTCTGCCTCTTGTTACTTGTGCTTCAAGTTACCTTTCACTTCTAATGTTTTTTTTTTTCTTTTCTTTAATTCTCCTTGTGTTATAGTTCAATAAGAAGAGTGTTGTTCTTTAAAAGGGTTGAAAGATTGTTTGATCAACCTATTTGGAATGACCTGCTGAAATAAAATGCAAGAATTCATATATTTTAATTCATATTCATTATATATGATTTGAAAGGTAGGTAGATAGATAAAAAACATGTTATGTGATATCATCTTTTGGCATTAGGTAGATTAAAAAACATATATATTATGTAATATCATCTTTTAGCTTTTAAGTTTCAATCCAATGAAAAAAAAAATTAAAACAAAAAGAGTTAATATTTAAAGTGGTTCTTAAACTTGTAATCGAACTTTAAGGTTGTCCCTAAACTTATATTGGCCCCAATATTGTCCCTGAATTTAACAAAAGTGACTCACGATAGTCCCTGAAGCATTTTTCGGTAACGGAAAGATGACTTGGATTGACGGAAGTCACACCGGACTTCCAAAACGATGTTGTTTTTTATTTGTTGCCCAAATAGCATAGAAACGCCAATTTGTTAATGTTTCTCCCAAATCGGTTGCTCCATCCACTCTCTCTCTTTTTCTATCTCCTTCCTCCTCCTTTTCTCATATCTCTTCTCTCGCTCTCCCTGTAAGTGCCGTAAACCCTAAACCCTTTTCTTCTTTTTTCATCTTTTAATTTCCCTAAATTTTACAGTTTTATTCATGTATCGCCTAAGCTCTCTAGTTCACTTGGAACCTTGCCATTGTTTCTGACCTTATAGCGCTTCTTGATCAATTGGGTCGTTCTGAGGAAGCTGAAGTTCTGGTCTTTGAGGCCACTTCCAAGCTCCAATCTTGAAATAGAGAGCTTGCTCTTTTCTACTGTAAGTTGCTTGAGTCACACTCCAAGTGAGGCTCACAGAAAGGTTTTGCCATTTTGATATTGCTTACTGTTACCTGAACCAGCTTCTTCGTAGTTCTCCCTCTGTTTACATAAAATGCAGGATTTTTGATATATGGTTAGTGATTTGTGTGCAATGGATAGGCCTCGTGAAGCCGAGAATTTGAGAGGTAATGGTGGAGGGATTGACCCTTCAGCTTTTGAGTTGAAGTCCATTATGTATGGTTATGGGAGGTTGGAGTTGTTCCATGATTTCCAGAGAGTTGTGAATCAAATGAAGAGAGGTGGCTTTGAGATTGCACTACAAGAAAATAGAGCATTTGTAACAAAAAATTTGTATCAAATTTAAAATTGTTACAAATTATGTTTTTTTGTAACAATATTTAGTTATTGTTACAAAATAAGAATATTTTGTAACAACAAAAAAATTTGTTACAAAACATTTCAATATTTTGTAACGACGTGATTTTTTTATTACAAATTATGTTGGCTTTTGTATCGAATTGTTGTTTTGTTGCAAAATATTATAATATTTTGTAACAAAATATATATTTGTTTCAAAAACTCTAAATATTTTGTAACAAAAAATTAATTTGTCACAAAATACAATAATTTTGTAACAAGTTATTTATTTGTCACAAAATTCAAAGATTTTTTGTAACTAATAAAAAATTTTATTTCAACATATTAAATATAAGAATTCAAATTTTTAAAAATTAACATAATGAATAATTTATAATTTATTATATTTATTTAAGATTTTATATTCAAAAATTTATTTTACTAAAAATATTAAAGTCAAATTAACGATACTTTGAGTTTAAAATTATTTCAAAAATTAAATAATAAGTCATTTATAATTTATTATATTTATTCAAAATAAATTTTTCGATATTTTTTAATACATACTTTAAGTTTTATGAATAAAAATTAATTTAATTATCTCCAATTTTATCTTATTTAAAAATAATTTATAAATTAATAATAAAATTATATTTTAAGAATAATTAATTTAATTATCTCTAATTCTTAAAATTAGAATATTTATTTAAAAATAATTTGAGAATTTATAATTAAATAATATTTTTATATAATTATTATTAAAGATCTTATTATTAGTTATTTCATATAATTTGAAATTAAAATTCAGTAATGAAAGCAATGTATAATTTAATTTAAGACATTTTTTAATTTAAATTATATTTTGTAAAATGTGATTAGTATGTTTATTTTATAATTTAAATTAAAAATAATTATTTGAGTATATTGATTTATTGATAAATAAAATTTTATACTTTTTAAAAATAATCTTTACAATATCATATTTAAATTTTAAATTATTATTTTATTTTAAATATTTTATAAAATTATTATGAAAATTTCTAATTCTAACCCTAATACACAAAATCCCTAATTTGTGCCCTAAATCCATTAACACACGCATACTCAAAGACAAAGAAGGAGAAGGAAGAAATCAGAAGAACGGAGAAGAGGAAGGAAGGGAGGGCAAAGAGCGCGAGGGAAACGAGGGAGGAAGGGGGCCGCCTTCGTCGCGGCCAAGCCGCCGTGGTTGAGGTCGCCGCCGTCTCTGTTGAGTTCCACCATAGAGAAGGCAACGGTGCGCGAGAGAAAGAGAGACAGAGGAAGGAGACGCGACGAAGAGAGGAGGAGAAGGCCATTTCGTTTGCCACTGAAGCCTCCAATGCCACCGCTACCACCGGAGACCTCGTCCCAGCCGCGAAGAAGAAGAGGAGGGGTGTTCTTTGCGCCTTCACCGCTGCCCCGCATTGTCGCTGTCAAGAAGTAGAACGAGACAGAGAGACACGCGAAGAAGAATGACGGAGGCCACCACCGCTGCTACTATCGTTGCTGGGCTCGCCGGAAGCTGCCGTGACCACCACTGAGCTCCGCGCTGTCTATGAAGTCACTGATGGAGGTGTCTTTGCTGGCTCTTCGGTTTAGGTCCTTCGCTTCTTTAACATTCTTTGCCATTTTTTTTCATACTAAATTACTCCTATGCATTGAATAGTTCAAGTGAATTTTCAAATTGACCACGAACTCGAAATTCTTTTAAAAGAAGAGCCTCTTTTGCATGCTCTCACAAGGTTGAAGATTTCTTTTTACCTATGTGCCTAATTTGATTTATTTTATTCATGCCTAACTTACCTTAAGTCACATAGGGCATGAATTTTTCAAGTCTTGTCTCAACCTTGTGACTTTTATGCTTCATTGGAATTTGATGTTTGAATTTTCTTTGGCTTACATGTTTCTTTATGTTTCTAACTTAGTCAACACCAAATTGTTTTAATTTATGCCACTTACTTGTGATTGATATTTACTTGATTATGTGCTCTA
Source organism: Arachis stenosperma (assembly GCF_014773155.1). Classification (NCBI taxonomy): domain Eukaryota; kingdom Viridiplantae; phylum Streptophyta; class Magnoliopsida; order Fabales; family Fabaceae; genus Arachis; species Arachis stenosperma. The sequence goes on from NC_080384.1 coordinate 30,907,674, forward strand.
CACATACATGTGTATCACTTGTTTTGGCATTTTGAATTGTTGAGAAGTGCATACAAACTTGCTTGTTTTGAAAATTTAGAAACTTTTTGAACTTAAGGAACTTTTGACTATGCACCTAACTTTTTGTTTTGGTTTTTCTTATTTACAGGAGTGCTGAAATGGTGACCACATGCTACCTTGAGGGCTCAAGAATATTTTGATTCATAGAGACACTAATCTATGTTAAAACTTTTAACTTTTGGTTCAATGTATCACTAATGTTATTTTGTTTTAAAACAATTTTAGCTAAATGAGGCATGTTTGAATTATGTATGTTTACATATTATATAAATGTAGACTTGCTTAGTAAAATAGTTAAATATTAGTTAATTAAAAAATAATTTAGTAAATTATGCATGCAATTTGTATTAAAAAAATTGTTACAAAATAATTATTTTACTTTTGTAACTAAAGAAAAAAAATGTTACAAAATCAAGTTACATTTTGTAATAAAATTTTATGATAGAAAAAAATAGATTGTCACCAAAAATACCTTGAAGATCAAAATTTGTTACCACTTTTGTATTGACTTCTAGTTTTTTGTATCAGAAAAATTTGTTACAAAATATCACTTTGAATTGTAACAGTTCCGTTTTTTGTTACAAAAATTTTTTGTAATGGGACATACTACAACGGCCCCTTTTTTTGTTACAAAATTTCGATTTTTTGTAACAATTTTTTTCTTACAAATATTATTTTTTCTTGTAGTCTTGATACTGTTTGCGCCAATATGATTCTTTCAATTTTTGGCACTCATGGTGAGCACATGAAAATAATTTTCTGGCTTAAGAAGACGAGAAGCTCAAGCATCTCATTCTCAATCAGAACCTACAATTCTGTATCAAACTCTTGCCCAAAAATTACGAGAATGATGGCAGAACTAAATGAGTTGCCACTGTCGATTGAGAAGTTCAATGTTAGATTGGAAGGAGGGGAGCCTATGATAGGTAAGGAATTACTGGATTCTTGTGTGATTCATCGGAGGCTAAATTGGATTTGCATGGATGTCATTTGAGTTCATCCTATTTGATTATTAGTTAGCTTTGGTTGGAGAAGATGCGGTGGAGAAGAAGACGGAGAGCAGAGAAGAAGAAAGAAGGTGACTTCTAATGGTGGAACACAACTATCTGGAACTCAAATTAGAACTCAAATTGGGCATTAGGGTTATAAACCACTTTAGGGACTAAATTGAGTTAAATAGCTATAACAGTCACGTCATATAGTTGTTACCTATCCACCGTGGCATCTCTCCGCCCGTCATCATGCCGTTAAAGAATATTTTTTGAAAAATGTTTAAGGGACGACTGTGAGTCACTTTTATTAAATTCAGAGACAACATTGGGGCAATATAAGTTTAGGGATGACTTTAAGACTCGATTGCCAATATAAGTTCATGAACTACTTTAAGTATTAACTCTACAAAAATGTATAAACGTATTACGACATGTGACATTTATTTATTGAATGGAAAAACTCAACATGTGTTTGAATTCGTTGCATGAGTTTCCTTAAACAAGATTATAGTTTTTTCCAATATTATTTATTTTAAGAAGTAAAGAAAATTATGTTGAGATGTGTAAATGAAAAATTATTGCGCTCTAAAGACTTTTTTTTCTTTTTTGGAATTATAAAAAGAATGTGTTAAATGAAAATTGCAACTTTTCAAACAATAAAAATGGTGATTTTACTTTGATTATTAATCTTTTTTCCTCAAATATGCAAAAAAAAAAATTATAAGATAAATCTATTTTAACAAATTAATTTGTGCCCAAATGAAACTCTGTTTATGCTACATCTACAGTACATAATTAGTTCCAAACCCGAAGGGTTGTCAGACTTTTGACGGTCAACATAAAAACTTATTAGTCAAATCTTTATGACATGGATTAAAGATGTTATTGCACTAAAACTAGGTTGTTTCCTGGAAGCAACGCGCTGTATGGCTCACGTACAGTGTCAAATGAGCAAGAGCTGTTGTATCAGTGCCCGGGTGTATTGTTAAATGAGCACAGATTCCCGCGTTTTCGTGAACAGACGAGGGTAAATAAGCTAGTTTAAAAAGAAAAAGGTAAAGGTAAAGGTCAGAGCGACAGAATGTTGAGATTTAGGATATGCCCTAACGGAAAAATTCATGGGGGTGGTAGATACCATGAGAAGGAGAAAAATTAACATCATGTGCCTACAAAAAAACAAAATGGGTCGGCGCGAAGGCTAGCAGTTGGATACCTTCGGATTCAAATTTTGGTATACATGAAAGGTGAATAATAGGAATGGGGTAGGTATTTTCGTGGATAAGCAGTGGAAGAAGGACGTAGTGGATGTCAAGAGGGTGGGTGATTGAATCATCTCTATCAAACTTATGGTGGAAAGAGATACTTTTCATGTGATTAGCACCTATGCAGCGCAAGTGGTTTGGATGAGCAACACAAGATAAGGTTTTGGGAGGATCTAGAGAGTTTAGTTCAAGACATACCTTCGGAAAATAAGATTTTCTTAGGAGGAGATTTAAATGGCCATGTTGGAAGAGAAGTGACTAGAAATGGAAGTATTCACTGAATCCATGGTTTCGGGATAGTCAATATTGAGGGTAAAATTATTTAAGACTTTTCCTCAACCTTTGACCTTCTCATCGCAAATATATGTTTTAAAAAGAGAGACGGACATCTTATAACCTATAGGAGTGGCATGACAAGCTCTCAAATGGACTTCTTCTTGTTGAGGAGAGTCGACCGAAAATTTTGCATTAATTGTAAAATTATTCTTGGAGAGAGTTTAACAACACAACATAGGATGCTCGTCATGGATTTTTGTGTTCAGCAAAAGTTGAGGAAAATACATCATACAAAAAACCCAATGATGGGGTGGTGGCGAATAAAAGGTGAGGAACAAAGAAGCTTCCTAAGACGGGTAGGAGAAAAGGCAAAGTGGAAAGGGAATGAAAGCACGGAGGAGATGTAAAGGGAGATGGCAGAAGTTATTAGAAGAACAGCAAAAAAAGTTTTGGTGAATCTAGAGGGATAGGACTAAGAGACAAGAAGTCCTGGTGGTGGAATACGAGTGTACAAAAAAAGATAAAGGCTAAAAGAAAGTGCTTTAAAGATTGATTTTTGTGCCACAATGCAGTTAATTAGAAAAAATATAAGGCGGCTAAGAAGGAGATAAAAGTGGTTGTAAGCGAAGCAAGAATAAGAGCATATGATGGTCTCTACCAGTCTTTAGGCACGAAGGAAGGAGAAAAATGTATATATAGAATTGCAAAAAGCCGTGAAAGAAGAACAAGATACTTGGATCAGGTTAACTGCATAAAGGATAAAGATGAAGAGGTTTTGGCTCAAGATGAGAAGATCAATGAAAGGTGGAAGACCTACTTCTACGAATTATTTAATGAAGGACAGAAGACTCTTTCGAGTCTTGGTCGGTTATGCATGAGGAAAGAATATCAAAACTTCGACTACTATCCAAGGATTCGAGATTTCGGAGTAAAAAAAAGGCTCTAAAGCTGATGAAAAATGGCAGGGCAGTAGGACCCGATAATATTTCAATTGAAGTTTGGAAGGACCTTGGAGAGAAAGGCATCAGTTAGTCAATCAAGTTTTTTAATGAGATTTTAAGGTCAAAGAAAATGTTAGATGAGTGGAAAAAGAGCACCTTTGTACCTATCTACAAGAATAAGGAAAATATACAGAATTTCGAAAACTATAGAAGGATCAAGCTCATGAACCATACCATGAAGTTTGGAAAATGGTGATAGAATGGATGCTGAGCAAGAGACACAAGTAACAGAGAACCAATTTGATTTTATGGTAGACATATCTACTATTGAAGCTATATACCTATTAAGAAGGATGATGGAGAGGTATCGTAGTAATAAAAGGGATCTACGTATGGTGTTTATTGATTTAGAAAAAAGCGTATGATAGGGTGCCAAGGGAGGTCTTATGGAAGGTTTTGGAAAGGAAGAGAGTAAAGATTGCATATATTTGTGCAATTGAAGACATGTATGATGGAGTTACAACTAGTGTGAAGACTCAAGGTGGTGTGATGGAGAAATTTCCTATTGGTATAAGATTACACCAGGGATCATCCTTAAGTTTATACCTTTTTATATTAGTCTTGGAAGTACTCACAGAACATATCCAAGAGTCTGTGATATGGTGCATGCTTTTTGCCGATGATATCGTCCTTATGGAAGAGTCAAGAGAAGACCTAAATAAGAAGTTGGATTTATAGAGAAAAGCTCTAGAAGTGTATAGCATGTGCATAAGCCATAGAAATACGGAATATATGGAATGTAAGTTCGGCTGGCAAAGAAAAACCCTAATGTAAAGCTGAAGATTGGAGAAAAACATCCTACGAAAAGTTAAAAGTTTTAAGTATCTTGGGTGCATCATACAGGATAATGGAGAGATTGAATAAGATGTAAATTATAGGATCTAAGCCGGTTGGTCAAAATGATAGAGTGCGTCTGGTTTTATATGTGACAAAAAAGTGCATTTAAAACTTAAAGATAAATTCTATCGCATTGCTATCAGACCGGCTATGCTTTATGGTACAGAGTGTTGGGCGGCCAAAGGAGAGCACGAACATAAGTTAAGTGTGGCAGAGATGAAGATGTTGAGATGGATGAGTGGTCATACGCAATTTGGATAGAATAAGGAATGAAGATATAAGAGAGAGAGAGAGTTGGAGTAGACCTATTATAGAAAAGATGGTAGAATCGCGTCTCAGGTGGTTTAGACATGTGAGAAGAAGACCGACAGAGCACCCAGTCAGGAGGGTGGATAAAATGGAAGATAGACAAGGGGTGTGAAAGACAAAGGAAGACCTAGAAAAACCATTTATGAGGTGGTCAAACGAGATCTACATATAAACTGTCTCTCTGACCCCATCTAGTGGGACAAGATTTTGTTTTTTTTTTTTTTTTGGTAATTTGTTCCCAAATGAACATTGAAAAAAGGTTCTAATGTGATAATGCCACATAACAAGCAACCAAAATTATTTATCAAGTGACTAACTAATAAACTAACCCAAAAAACTAGTTATGAAGGTTAGTAAAGAATTCGACGATCCCATAACTTTTGGACTATTAAATGGTCTTAGTAATAAAATATATTTTTTAAGTTTTTTAATAATTACTAAATAGTCTTTATTTAATTTTAATTACAAATTAATCCTTTATATATATATTATTTAATTATAAAATCTACCCTCTATTTTATAAATTATTATTTTATTATTCATTTATCATGTTTATTAACACTTAGAAATAAAAATAACAACAAAATATATATTCCATTAATTGTGACCTCCAAAAAAATTTTGACAATGCGAATCAATGAGTTTTTTATCCTTTGATCCGTTATATGACAATATATGTTTTTTCAAAATTCAATCGATTGGAAGTGTAACCATAGAACCGGACCGAACCGGCCGGCTCGACTGAAAAATTATCGAATTAAACTTTCAACCAGTCCGGTCCAATCTTCGAACCACTTAAGGATAAGAATCGGTCAAAGCCGATAAAACCGGTCAAAACCGGTGAAATCCACCCAAAATTGGTAAAAATTGGTATAACCGAACCGTTCGAGAGAAAATTTTAAAATTGATGAAGTTGTGATTTGAATATGGGTCTTCTTTATGCCTACATGCTCTCCTTGCCACTAAATTATATTGTTCCTTATTATTTCAAATGCTAATTATTAATTATATAGTAAAAAGTAAAAATGTACAATAATTTTTTTAGACATTATATTAATTTTATACTCACTTATATTTAAATTAATTATATTTTTTATTATTCATAATTATTAATATAGATGTAATTAAATATGTATAAATAAAAAATATCAAATATTTTTATTAATTAAAATATAATTATTTTTGTATGATTATATGATATTTGTTAATATTATTTCTCAATAAATACATATAGTATATAACAATATAATAAATATAAACTAATTAGTTAATTATTAAAATAAAAAAACATTTACTTTAATATAAAAATAAAACTAAAAAAATTTTATTACAGAAAAATACTAGAATTTTATATACTTATTTAATATAACCCGATATTAGTGAAGATATATTTATTTTAAATTTTAATTTTAGATTTTTAACTATTTTTTATTTTTTATTTACGTAAGATCGGTTCAACCAGTAACTCATCGGTTAAATTAATGAACCAGTAAACCAGTAATCTAACCAGTTCAATTATCGGTTCGATTTTGACAATTATAAATGTAACACAATCGATTGAAACATTTGATAATTCTTAATTAATTAATATATTTGGTCTTTTGTTGTGTTTCAGTACCATTCAGATGTATGCAGAGGGAGCAAATGCGGGGTGCAGTTTCACCAAATCAACCAGGCTTATGATGTGAGTTTTCTTGCTGAGCTTATTGCTTTTGTAATGCATGAATTTAATATTGATAATGCTTATGACGGTGATGCTAAGTCAAAATATGACCTCTTTGGTATGATTGATTTGAATAAAAATGCTGAGATTGGAATTGCTAATTGCCATAACTTTCGTGGGCCACATAGGTTGTAGCAGAATTTCGGATCTAATTGGGGTTTCCATGTGACTTATGTGGAATGCAGGTTGTAATGTCCAATTTGAGAGGAGAATCCAATGAAATGGAAATGGAAATGTACGAAGCATGCGATGATGATGCAGGCATCGACGAAGCAATGAGGGGAATGAATGATCCAGATTGGGACCTGTGGGAAGAGTGGATGGGATGGGAAGGAGCAGGAATTCGTGATTATTCATCTCACATTAATCCTTACATTTGAAATTGTTTTGTAATTTCTCTCTTTTTTTTTTTTTGGAAAGTTTAATTTCAATTATGTATTTAGTTAAATGCTAAGGCCCTTCTTCCGCCTTCAAAAGTGGTTGGGGTTTGTGTAGATAGAGAGTGTAGAGCTCAAGTAGGTTAAAGGTAGTCTTGACCTCTGCATAATTTAAGCCTATGTTAACAAAACCAATCAAACTTGAAAAAGAATAAAATCTTAAAAAGCTTCAACACCCAATTGCAGTTTGATCATACTGAGTGTGATCTATATTATTATCTTTTTGTAAATAAATTCAAAAACATCAAAAAATAATAAAAAATTAACCTATAAAAGACTCATAATATTATGATCTTCCTCATTCATTTGTAGAGCAAACAAGAAGCAGACGTCATATATTTTTCTCCTCATTGGATAGCTTGTGGTAGGTGCTTTCTATATTTCCTCGCTAAGGAGTTCCCTCAATTATGACCAAGGAGGATTCTATTTTTTTTAATCTTGGTGATTGTGTTTGATACAGAGCATTTTGAAGAAACAATGGAGTTTACATCACCGTTTGGTCTATCAAATTGCATGAGATATTTTTCATCACCACAAAATGATTTATGTTACTATCTTGATTGTGGCTGGGAATATCAAGAACAAAGAATGATAGAATGCTTCCCAAGGCCACAAAATGATACATATCTTGACTTGTTATGAGATAAAAAGCAAAAATATCTCCTAAAGATATCTTAAAAGGCAGAAAGTTACACACAGTAAAAATGGGCTAAGATTCAACCCCCCTTTCTCTTAGCCACTGATTACCATCAACATTAAAAGAGCACTTGTTGGGAAGCAACCCAACCATTGTTTCCTTTTATTTTTAGTTGATTCTTAGTTTTCATTAATTTTCTATTTTAATTACTAAAATGATGCATATGTTTTGTTTCGAATTGAAAGCTTCTTGGTCTAAGCAGGGGATGATGGGTGAGCATCTTTTCCTTATTTTCTTGTTATTTTAGATATGAAATTAGTGAGTTTTATTGAGATTCAGGTGTTTGAAACCTGTTTGGGTATTATTTTGAGTCGTTCAATTGTTTTGATTATTTCAGGTGAAGTTTAAATCGGTTTTAGCAGAATTCGTTTACAAGAAAAGAGAAGAATTTAGAATCTGCTAAGCTAGCGCTAAACGCCATATCTGACGTTTACCGCCCAAGGGTTTTGGGACATGTGCAACCATTCTGCCAAGCTGGCACTAAACGCAGACCTGGGCGTTTAGCGCCATGTGCTTCGAGATTCGTGCCAAGCCTATGTCTTGTGGGACGCTAAAAGCCAAGTCTAACGTTTAGCGCCAGAAAGTTATATACGAAGAGGAACTCACTGCCACCAGGGGCGCTAATTGCTAAACCCGGTCTTTAGTGCCAGAAAGACAGAATTGAAATGAAAGTTACTGCCATCTGGGGCGCTAAACGCCGAATCTGGCATTTAATGCCAGTAACGCGGATCAACTTCACTTAAAGGATGCATCTTTAGTTGGATTTGGCTTTTAATTTGTTGAATTTTATTTTGTTTTAGTTAATTTTATTTACAAACAAAATCAATTAGATAATTTATTATTTCATTTTATTTTCAAATCAAATTAGGTTAGATATAATAATCTCACATGTCGGTTAAAATGCCAGAACCCGACACATCCAATAGCTAACCCGGATATTGTCTCTCTGTCGTGCATCTCTGTGAGGAATATAATAATCTCGACTTTATCAAAAGCCGGTCTAAGAGGGTAGTGCCCTTACACCTCTTGCTGGAGGTAGCGCTATCCAGGATACATGTCCCCCCACCTTTACAACCATAGAGAACCACAAAATAAGTAGGATTAATCACCATACTTGTTTTGGCATAATTCAGCTCAATGCGCAAGCGGGATTCACCACCGTCTTTCTTGCCACGTCCTTGCCAAGAGTAATCATCAGTGTAGTACGCAAGCGAGAATAACCCGGGCCCTTGCCAGCACAAGTATGCAAGCAGGAATAACCCTGGCCTTTGCTAGCACAAATATGATCAGACCACCACCAATCTTATCAGTATCCTTGACATTCCAACCCACAATCTTATTCAAACTTATCAATTCCATCCCTTAATTGTGCTCAAACTCATTTGCAAGCCTAAATACTAGTTAGCGAACCTTAAACAGGAGTTAAAAAGGTGAAAAAGTGAACTGGATAGGCAAAAACAGCTAAAATATCATTTTCTTAAAAAACATGACAGTCGTGCATACGCACGAGTTCTCCTTTTGCGCGTACGCGTAGAACGCGCACAAAAAATATTCAATTCTGTAATGCAAGTTATGTGTACACATGGGTCATGCTACGTATAACTTGGCTTTTGTGCGTACGCATGGTATGCACACGAAACTCTTTCAATTCTGTAACACCCCTCATGCGTACGCATGGGTCGTGCGTATGCAGGACCTCAATTTTCTGCAACTTCTGCAGAATTTATTTTTTAACCATAAACTTCAAACGTGTATAACTTTTTCGTTAAAAATAATTTTCCGTCTGTTCTTCGAACGTCATAAACTAAACAAATCCAATTTTCATTTAAGATAAGTTTCACAAAATTTAAAGATCTAAAGACCAAGTTATGGCCCATCAAAATTAATTAAGAATTGATTTTTACCAAAATTTCATAATTATGCATTTCTACCAATTCCTCTTTTAAATTCAGATTTCAAACCATCTTAAACCATTACTGCTCAGGCTTATATATCCTAATCATTCAACACTTAATTATACCACTTTCCAATCAATCACTCATTTTCAAAGATTTTTATCAATAATCAATATCAATGAAGGATAATAAAAGGATTATTTAGCCATTTAACAAAAATAATTAAAAAGATATATTTATCTTTTTATAACTATTAATGAAGATATTTTTTTATATATAGTAATATAATATTTTTAAAAAATAAACAAGAAATAAATGCTAATATGGATAAATATAATCTACATGACATTTTTATTTATTCACTTTTTATATCATGTATCAAAACGCAGTGGCGGATCCAAGGGGGCCTAAGGTGGCCATAGCCCCCCCCCCACCCCCCAATTTTTTTTTTTTTAAAAAGTTAGCACTATTAATTTATTATTATTATATAATTAATATATATATATATATATATATTATAGATTAAATATATTTTTATATGTTACATACTAAAAAAAATTTACAAGTTAGTAACTTAATATGTATAAATTATATTGTATATTATAAAAAAATAATAAAAGCGTATAAATATATAAATAATTAAAAAGTTATTGAAAAATATAAGTTTGGATTAATGTAAAAAGTAATAATTATAAAAAAAATTATTTTGACTTTTTCTATGACAACAGGAATAATTGAATAAATTTTTTAAACAATAAAAATTATTAAAATAATATTTTAAAATAAGATGAAAGACAAATTTTTAACAGATTACATGATTATATAAGTTAAAAAAGAGAATGTTTCAAAATTTACTTTCAGATGATAAATTGATAATTTTAGTTATATAAAATATCACAGACTAAATTTAAAAATACCAAAATCTTAAAATATGTATAGTTGAATGTTAATTCTTATATAATATAATTATTAATTTTGACCTATATACTATAATTTATATTTTGTTGATTTTTTATTATGTTATATTTTAATTTATTTTATATTTAATTTGCCCCTCTTATAAAATTTCTGGACGTATAAATTAGTAGTAATGGTAGCAAAGCAAACACCCAAAATTAAACTTTCATAAGAGTAAAAGATTAATTTTTTTTCCATAAAACACTTCCACATTTATTCACTACTTGTTAGCAAAACTCTTTCACAGAACCAACCCACACATTCAAAAATCATGTTTCAAAATCTAAGGTCGACCTCCTCCTTCTTCATTATCGTTATCATCATCATCTTCTCATTTCATCGCACATCACCAACCCAACCCAACCTATTGTAATTATTGCTAGAGATCAGAAGCCATGGCCATGGAGGTGGAGCTTGAACCCATGGCCGCTTCCATCGGTGTCACAGTCCCCGTGCTCCGTTTTCTCCTCTGCTTCGCGGCCACCGTTCCTCTCAGCTTCCTGTGGCGCATCGTCCCCGGCCGCTCCCTAAGCATCTATACTCCGCCGGCATCGGCGTCTTCCTCTCTTACATTTCCTTCGGGTTGTCTTCCAACATGCACTTCTTGGTCCTGATCATGATTGGTTACTCCTCCATGCTCCTCCTTTGCCCCCGATGTGGCATCCTCACCTTCTTCCTCGGATTCGGTTATCTCATTGGCTGGTACGCTACCTATGTATCCAAAAATATTTCTGCATCCATTCTATTATTATATGCACTTCCATAGTTATTAACGTACCAAAATTTCCACGTGACATATATTTCAGAATAGAAGGAGTGTACGACAAAGGTTGCGTTCATGCATTTCATTCCAATTTTTGGCTTTTAAAGTGAGAGGCAAAAAGGAAAAAAAAGATTTGACTGTTTGTTTGTTTGTTTGTTTGTGTAGCCATGTGTATTACATGAGTGGAGATGTATGGAAGGATGGTGGCATCGATGACACTGGTGAGGACTCGTTCATCGTTCATTTCTTCTTTTCTTTTCTTTTTTTAATTTTGTTAGTTTACGATTTTCTTACTGTGATTGAAGGCCATGTATAACTGAATGTATTTAATTTGTTTGTACAGTAAAAATATTTTACAAATATATCTAGTAAAGTATGATAGACTACATTATTACAAATAGAAAAATGTTAGATGATTAACATTTTTTTCTTGTATTTGCCTTGCATTTGAGTAATCATAACCAACTTTCTATTTTTTTTATAATGCTTACTGCGAACTTATTTGCTTGTTTCATTTATAAGGAAATCAAATAGTTTAATTAAATAAAATTAATTTTCTTAGGATTAATTTATATTATACTACTTAAGTAACAACTACCAATTAGTTCTCAACAATGACCAATACAGTAGCTGATGTACTATATGGTAGCTTTGCAGGTGTACCATGTTTCTGATATTGAAGGTGGTAATTCCGTTGTTTTGCTTACCTATATATACATATGGTTATGGTATTTATGTTGGTTGGTTGATTAGTTTATTGACTATTGTGTGTTACTACTAAGTAGGGGCCTTAATGGTGTTGACCCTGAAGATCATCTCTTGTTAGTTTAATTACAATGATGGATTGTTGAAAGAGGAAGAAGGTTTACGCGAAGCCCAACGGAAATATAGGTTGACAAAGTTACCTTCTCTGGTTGAGTACATTGGTTACTGTCTCTGCTGTAGGAGTCACTTTGCTGGTCCTGTCTTTGAAATGAAGGACAATCTTGATTGGATTGAAGGAAAGGGGGTAATTATGTTTGAATTCAAGTTATTGATTAACCAGAACTAACAAATTTAGTTACAATTTAGGACATTATCTTTAAATTATTTACACTTACATATACATAAGTATCAATTAACTACCTAAACTTGGGGAAAAGAAATGAAATTGTGGAAATTAGTTAACTTTCTTAAGTTAAAATTTGAATTTGAACTCTATAGAGTTAAACAAATTACTTATGAGGATAGTAGTGGAAGGAAGAATAGTACAAGAAACAAAACCGATGGCCTTGATTACTAGTAATAGAAATTAGTAACAGATAGTGATGATTTTAGTCCTAATCTTTTTTCCATTATTGTGCAGATTTGGAGCAAAGAAGCGAAAAAGCCATCACCATCACCATATGGAGCAACCATTCGGGCCCTTATCCAAGCTGGTTTCTGCATGGCCTTGTATTTGTACCTAGTCCCTTATTTTCCTCTGTCCAGGTTTACATAGCCTATATGCCAAGAATGGGCATTCTGGAAAAAGTTTGGTTACCAATATATGTCCGGCTTCACGGCACGTTGGAAGTATTATTTCATTTGGTCGGTTTCAGAAGCTTCTATTATCATCTCTGGTCTTGGTTTCAATGGTTGGGTGAATTCGTCTCCACCAAAGCCAAGATGGGATCGAGCGAAGAATGTGGATATTTTAGGTGTTGAGTTTGCAAAGAGTTCTGTTGTGATTCCAACTGTGTGGAATATTCAAGTCAGCACATGGCTTCGTCATTGTGAGTTTCTTATTATTGAGTTTTGCATTCTTTTTCTTCAAGTAGAACAAAGCCAATCTTTCAAAAGTTTGGCATGAAACTTGATTTAGGTAGGTCTTAGGCTTAGATCGCATAGTTACAACTTGCAAATTCTAAACATCATTAATTTTTTTCCTTCTCTTAGCCTGTAAGTCAAGCTAGATTCAGAATCTGAAATTGTGAAAATCTTATTATGCTATCGTTTGTGTTTCGCGCTAGATGTTTATGAGCGGCTTGTTCAGAGTGGTAAGAAACCCGGATTCTTTCAGTTACTTGCTACACAGACCATCAGTGCTATTTGGCATGTGAGTAAAACTTACACTGCATCTTGATTGATTTTTTCCCAGTTACTTGCATTGCAAGTTAAGTCCTTGTATTACAAAAAAGTGTTACCCTTAAAATTTGAAGGAATTTTTTTAATTTCTTGACAGAACTGCTTTGTTGTGCTGGTAAGTTGTATTGTTGAATCTGTGCTTTATAACATTCTGGCTTTATTATTGCAGGGGGTGTATCTGGATACATCATCTTCTTTGTTCACTCGGCGTTAATGATTGCTGGTTTAAGAGGTAATACATTAGAATAAGCTAGTATGCTTTTCTCTTGTTTTTTAACATGTCATGCTGTGTTTCTTTTGAAACAGCCATTTACAGATGGCAGCAAGCGATGGCCCCATCAATGGCAAACGCATTCGTGTTTTTGAATTTTGCTTATACACTTGTCGTTATAAATTACTCTAGCATCGGTTTCTTGGTTAGTTTCTCCCTCCCTCTCCAACCCTTCAGTGAATAGGTGCTAAACCTGCATGAAACTCTTGCCGCATTCGGACGTGTGTATTATATTGGAACTATTCTTCCCATTTTAATGATTCTTCTTGGTAAAGTAATCAAACCCAGGAGGCCTGCAAGATCCAAAGCTCAAAAAGAGCAATGGGGTAGACATTGCAATTCAATCTTCATGAAGTTTTTGATATGGGATTAGAATAGTGTAAGAGTCTGAGAGAATGCATTTCAATCTTCCATGGGTTCCTACCCTGGTTGGCATTCAATGTTTTGTAACATCTGCTTTTTATTCTTCACAATTTGGTATTTAATTGTATTTTTAAAAACTGTTATTGAAGAAAATAATGATTCAAACATCTTGAATTTCTATAATCTCTATGCTTTGTTAACTCCTGACTCCTTAGAAGTTAGAATTACTTCAAGGTGTTCTATTTTTCAAATCTCAGCTGCAGATAAAAACTTGAACTCTCGTATAACTTTTTGTAGTGCGAGGAACTCCGATCCATTGTAACATACCATAATTATGTCTACATCTATATGCATATGTAAACCTCACTTGAAAATTGTATTTAATGTAAAATGTAATGCATCATTACACAAGTAATAAGAGTACACCTATTCTCATTGTTGTTCATTAAACAATCATAATTATACACTTAATTTCTATTCCGTTAATTTTCCAATTGAGTACACCACTGAGGCGAACAAAAATAACGCTGAAAGATGCCAAAGACAAAAGAATCTCTAAAAATAAAAGATTAATTAAGTTTAATTGGACAAAAACCATCAAACATTAACTGATTATGTTTCTAATAGAAAACAGTGAGTTACTTGATAGAAGAGTTTAGACTTTAGAGTTTAGATGACAAATTTAATCCGTTAAAAATTATGTGACGTTATTAATTAAAATAATATTTGACATGTTAAAAATTAAAAAATTAGTCTATAGTATTTAATGTTGTAAATCACGTAGAAAAATAAAATTACACAAAAAGTGTAAAGACATTGAAACTTAAATTAGTTATAAATAAATATAAAAATCACTATTAACTTATAAATTTTTTAATGTGTCCTAAGAATATATTTTAAAAATATTATAAAAGATTTTTACTAAAAGTTATTAAAATATAATTGTTTTTATGAATTTTCAATGCATTAAATACATAAAAAAATTAAATAAATTTTATTATTATACAATTAAAATATATGCTTAATATAGTTAAATCCTTAACTTATTTATCATTCTCTAAAATTTGTAGGATAAAAAATATACGTGATTATATCCAACCGACATCGTGTATAATAACTGGACCGGTCAATGAATCGATAAGACAATTGGTTTACTGGTTTAATGATCCGACCGGAATTTAATTGGGATTCAACCGTTTTAATTAAATATTAAATAAAATTATTAAAAATTAATATATGTAATACTTAATCACTATCTAGTTGTTCTATCTTTATTAAGAGTAGTTAGTTGAATGGCTTCTAATTAGTACTCTTTTGATACTCTTACGTTGAATTATGAGAAGAACCTTACTTTGAATTATAAGAAGAACCTGGTGTCATGGGGTATTGAAATTATTATTCACCAATTAGAAGAGTACCAATTAGAAGCCATCCAACTAACTACTCTTAACAATCTTCAAAAATAAAAATTTCTAGTTAGTAATAACTACAATTTAGTAATTTACAAACACAAATTTACACAAATTAAATACAACCAATAATCAAATATTGAATGTTGAACAAATTTACAGAAAATTTCTAATCACATCAAGAAGCCAACAATACATGCATCAAAAAGTTCAAACCAAAAAATTTTGAATTACATTAGGCATCAAAAGTTCAAAAAACAAACTCAAGAAATCATAATCCCTACAATTAAACAATTAAATCAACAATCAACAAAATTAATAAGTACCACCAAAAGATAAAAAAATTTGAAAAGATAAAAAAATTAAAAAGATAAAAAAAATTGAAGAACAGAGCAGAGCAAAATTTTCAAATTCAACATACATCAAATTTATTCTCAAATTCAACATATAACAAATTTATTCAACATTTGATTAATCATATAAAAAACAAAATTAAAAAATTAAAAAACAGAAGAACCGAAGCCCATAACAAAAAATGAAAACAGCGAACAGAAGTCAGAAACCAGAACTTAACTGAAGAGAAGAGAAGAACTACCAGAAGCCAGAAAACAGCATGACCTAAACCCAGAAACCCAGAAGCCAGAAACCCAGAAACCCAGAAGCCAGATACCCAAAACCTGCGATGTGAGTGACAGTGGGAGTGGGAGTGTTCTTCACGGCGTCGGTTATCCGTCATATGCAGAAGCTCCAGCTTCGAGCTTATGGTTGAGAGTGGCAGTGGCAGTGGAGTATTCTTCGAAGATTTTGGGAGATTAGGGAGATTAGGGATTTAGGGTAAACTCAACTGGTAAAGTGGCTAGCTGCAAGTCGCGAGAGAGAGAAGGGAGAGAAGGGTTCAGTGATGACAAACGATGCGGGACTCTGGGGGCTGCGGTGGCTACTGGCTGGGTGACTGTGGGTGGCTAGGGTTCTTCCTCTTCTTTCAATCTCAAGCTTTCTTCAGTTTGACTGTTGAGAGATGAGACACCGAGAGGGGTGAGAGTGGGAGTGGGTTGGGGGTCTTGGGGGACGGGTAGCCATTTAGGTTTTTTTTTTTAAATAAAGTATAAAACGGCGTCGTTTTGATGGAGTATTCTAACCAAAAACCCGCTAAAAAACCGAACGGTTCTACCAGTTCATCGGTTAATTGTCGGTTCGACCAATTTTTTACTGATTTTTTATCAAACGATTTCTGACTTTATCCGGATCAGCTAAGTAATCGGTTTCCGGTTAATCCGGTTGAACCGGTCAGTCCGGTTCGATTTTTAGAACCATAATAATAAAGATGCAATGATTAAGATGGTGAGTCTCGAACACTTCATTTATATATATATATATATATATATATATATATATATATATATATATATATATATGTGTGTGTGTAAAAAACCAAATAAAATAAAAATAGTCTTTTTAAAGAACAGAATGTACCGAATTAGGCTTGAGTTAAATTATATAAAAACAATTAGTTAAGTAACTAATAAATCTAAAACCAAATAAGTATAGCAACCAGTACTATTTCTAATAATTTATTTCCACTATGTTACGTGTATACTAAAATTAGTTATCAAAGTCAATTACTAATATAAAATACATGTTGAAATAATACACATTGAAATAAATTAAAGCTACATATGTATTTATACATAAATACATTGGTAGCTGATTTTAATAGCTAATTTTAGTGTACAAATAGTATTTTTGGATTTATTTATATACTTTGTTGTTAGTGAAGTATCAGCTGAGAGGTGGATGCCGTGTATCCAAGAATCACGATGCTCAATGATGGAATACAACAACTAACTTGAACTTTTAAAGTGAGTATGAGAGAATGAGTAAGATGCATATGTAAACAAAGATGTGAAGATGAATTGAATTCGTATAGAATGAATATGATTCTGCATAATTACATTAGTGATAGAATTTGTTACGGTCTGGCCCAAATGGAATATGGGCCGACCCGACCCACGAACCACCTGACTCGAACGGTCGGGTGCGAGATGTTCAAATACCGACCTGGACACGCGTTTTGGACAGCTCTCTACTATATAAGGAAGTTTCGAGGAAGGTGGGTTCTGTCCTTGTGGGACCCACTTCTGACACGGTATATATGGGGAGGGTCCTACCCCTCCCCCCAAAGTATGTCACATACCATTCTCACGCCTTTCGCCTACACACTTGACTGACTAGAGCGTCGGAGTGTCTTTGCAGGTGACACCCCACTTCTCCACACGAAGTGCTCGGGACGTCGTCTACTCCAACCCAGTAACCCGGAACCAGGCGAAAGCCCCCTCTCATCAATCGAAATACTAACCCAAACTGTCCGGTACCCGACCTACCGTACATTGGCGCCGTCTGTGGGGACTCGCCCAAATGGACGTCATACTGGGTTCAACAGAACCAGGCCACGGGGCCGAGCGGAGAGGGGAAGCCTCGGTAGCTTCCTCCCGGGAGCGAACGAAATCCCTTCCACGATGAACCGAGCCATCTTCGCGATCACAAGAGAGGCGCCCCTTCGGGGAACTGGCGACAACAGCGCCTACTTCATTGTATTATACATTTGTGACATTTTATTTCATTCAGAGCATTTCTTTTTTAATAAAAATAATTTCTTAATTTCTGGTGATGTTGAGTTTCTGCTAACAAAGAGTCTCCTAATTATGGCTTAATTGTGCCAAAAAAATTTAGGGTTTATAAAATTAACATTACTCTGGATAAATCTGACGGTAACCATTAACATAATCTCGCCAAATCCATTGAAAAAACCGATGAAAAATTCGTAGCTAATTAGTGTCGGACAAAATAAATCCGACAGTAAGCAGTTTTCGGCAATGTTTGTACCGTAAACCCAAGGATGATGATAAATCCGACGGTACTCAACATTTTTTTTATAGTAAAATTTTTATCTTAATTTTATTACACAATGTAATTCTTTTTTAATCTTACTTTTTTTAATTTAAATTTAAATTTAAATTTATTTATTTTATACATTTACATATTAAATAACTTAAGACATTTTATTTTTTCATAATTTATTTTTTAATTATTGATATTAGATTTATAATTTTTAAAAATAAAAATATAAAAATAACTTTTTAAACTCAATAGAAAAACGACTGAACAATTATAGTAGTGTCTATTAAACTGTTAGTATAAATTTATTATATTTCGTCACATGTTTTTCTTGGATTTAAGTGATTCTTTTTTAGGTTATACTTTACCATTTATTATTTACATTGTTTAGTGTGTTTAATTTCATTAAACGTCATTATCGATGACTAGGATCAAGCATCAAAATTAAAAAATTTCAACTAACAAATTTACGAACGACCATTAACGTTATACTAATTTTTTTTAAAATAAATTAAAAAATTAATTATATAAAATAAATTAGATAATGTATTGATGACCAAGACGTTAATAATGAGCACTAATTGGCGTCAAAGTGGTGTGAAACTTTACCAACAATTATCTATGATATAGCCGTTGATAAAATTAATGTCCGAAAAATATCGTTAAAATTTTAATTGTAACGACGAAATACCCTAATTGCTGACGTTAGATTGTTGGTAACTCGACCGCGTGACACGCTGTCATAACGGCCGTCGTCGGTAACATGCACCTTTGTAATCGTGAAAAATATGATTTCATTCTATCCTCTATTTAATACAACATTTGAAAGGAAAAAATCAAGACTCTCATTCTAATTTTTATATTGATTGAGTTTAGAGATTTTATTTCTACTTTCTTGCATTTACTTGTATTGTATAATTCATATTAGTGGTTAGTGACATCACCATATAAATATATGACTTTACTATTTGTGTAAAATTTTAGAAATAGTTTTTAAATGTTATAATTTATTATTTTTATCTGCATATTCAACTTTTGATAGTAATTTTTATTTATTTATGAATAATTATTTTTTATTTTAATATACATATATATACAATAAAAATTGTTACATATTTTAGAATGGCTTAATTATGTTTATATGTTCATTGTTTTTAATGAATTGTCATCGAAAAAATTAATATTTATGATAATCTAAATATAAGAAGGCCAATTCTATGGTGCCTATGAGTTTTTGTCTAAATATTGTCTAACTTATTTTTTGTAGTAAGTTTTAATTTTTTAAAAATTATTTATTTTTATATCTTTTAAATAAAATAATAACTTTTAACCCTTTTTAGTAAATAGGCACCACATTATAGGCATCATAGCATTCACCATATAAGAAAATAAAAATATAAGATATTAGTACTTTGAGTTCTTCGAAGTACGAATCTTGAAGTAAATATGATTATGATTATTGGACCTAGTTATATTTTGAATTAATATTTTGAGTCATTGCTAAATAAATACAATATTATTTAATATTATAATCATTTAGTATATATAAAAGTTGGATACAGTTACGAGAAATTTTTTTAATTCAAATTAGAAAACTTTTGTAATTATCTCTTGCTTGTTTTTTAGGTTTAATTATTATTTATTAATGTAATAAAAAATAATATAAGTTACATTCACATAATTAAAATAGATCATATTAATACATACATGACATTACATATATATAGGACTATTATGCATGATAAATAATTTTTTAGTATTTTGTAATAATCATATAGTTAATTTATGTACAAATTATCTAATTTTTATAACATATGATCTATTGCATAATTTTTTTCTTTTTGTATGGGTATATTAAGAAATTTAAGAAATAAGATGTTATTTATATTAGAGAAATACTAGAGGGCCATTAGAATTTATTATTTTTAACCATCAATTGGACATCAATATTTAAAAGTGTAACCTAAGTGTGGGATAAAATATATTATTAGATTACTAAATTAAAAGAATTAGGTTGATGACTAAAAATGATGACACAAAATAATAAATTCTGATGATCTTCTAACATTTCTCTTAATATTATTTTTGCATACGAAATAAATAACTTAAGTTATTATCTAGGATAATAAACATAATAATACCAATAATAAACTGATATCTTTTTTTATAAAAGAACAATAATAAAAATTATTAACTAAATTAATTACATAATAAAAAATATAAATAATTTTGTAACTAATAAAAAAATTACTATTTTCGCATACTATTCATTTTACAAAAAAAATTAATAAATTAATTATTAATAAATTACAAATCAAATATTATTATTTACATATAAAAAAATATATTATCAATTATTTTAAAATAAATTAATTTATATTCATACTAAATAATATTTATTTAAAATTATAATTTAAATTCATGTGCGAGGCATCGAGAACAAAACTAATTTTCCCGCCTAAGGAGGGGTTGTTCCAGCCGAGGATGCTTAATTGTTTTAAAAAAGGGGATAAACGACGTCGTTTAATGCCAAAACTCAAAACCCTAATTTTACTCCTCACTCCTCCCTCTCACACCCAATATCTCTCTCAGTCTCTAAAACACTCTCGTCTTCACTCGCACCACCCACAGGCCAATACTCACACGAAGCAGCCAGCAACTCGGCTCAGTCATTCCGTCACCGGGTCTCGTCATGGTTCGTGTGTCGCCACCTTCTTGGCCTCGTTATCACCGGCTCAGTCAAGCAGAAGTAGAAGCAGCCAGCAACTCACCCCTGGTTCAGACGTCATCGTCTTCTTGCTTTTTGGCCTCGTCGTCGCTGCCTTTTCACCGGTCTCGTAGCCGAGTCGCCGTCGTTAGTTGCCTTTCCCTGTTCCCTCTTTTTCAATTTTCCCTTGTCCCTGTCAATCCTAGTTCATAGCTTCTTGCCTTCTTCTTTAACTAATTAATTAATTTGCCATTTTGCTGTAAATCATCACTGAATTTAAATCATGTTTCTAATAAAATTATACAGTACTGTTAGTCTGTTAATATCATAATTAGAAAAACAGATGGAGTCCTGTAGAATGAAATAAATAATCATTGTCGTCTTAGTTAGTTTGTATGTCAAAAATTTCTGTAAAAATATATTAGTTAGTCTTGTAGAAGAAAGTTAGGCAACATGCCTCTTGGAGTTCAACACTTGAATTTCTGTGAAAATATAGAATTTGAAATTTAAACCAGGAGAGGTAAATGAGGATACCTCTAGTTCTGGTATGACTTGAAATTTGATAATTTTGAAATAAACATTGCTTTGTTGGAAATCCAGTGAGTTAGTGAGTTTGTTTTATGTAGTGACTTTGAGATTTGTTTTCTGATGTCTTTGGTAAGACTTTGTTTTGATGCTCTTTATTTTTTCTCTACTCATGCTTGGGTGTTCTAGGAGCGTACAACTATGGAGAAAAATATTAGTTTTTAAGTTGGACTTGGTTTATGGATTGTGTTATCTCATGAAGAAACAGACACCAACTTTGTGATTACCCATTAGACTTGATTTTTGGATTGTGTTATCTTTAACTCTTTTGTTTGTTTAAGTTGAGAAAATATTTTGTAATAGTGACTAGTTTATTATTTATTTTTGCATTATTAATTATGTTTAAAATTGATACTTAATTGTTATTAATGTGTTTGTGAATTTTAGATATAGCATTAACTATTATCTTGTGTATTTTGGCGCAGATATAGAATATGCACACAAACTATTTACTTGTTTTCCTCGGTGAAAGGAGAAGGAACTTAACTTTTTTTTCATGGATTTTTAATAAATGGTTGTGTGATTCTTCCTCTTTTAGAGTTTCAATTCAATTGTTCTATTTTACTTCAACATTAGCGTATGTTGAATAGTACTATTGATGGTGTGATTATTATTTTATCAAAAGATTGATTAGTTGTTTTTCTTTTGTTTGGGATGATTAAGCATTAGCTTTAATTGTGTTAGCTTCTACCAAGTAGTTAAGTGTTGATATCTTTTTGGCTGTTATTTCTTTTTTTTTTTTTGAGTTAAATTTTGTTATTCAATGGACTAGGGTTGACAATGAATTCTTTATGGACAATATATACACCATTTAGCTAAACTATAGAATTTTGATCAATGTGTCTCTCTCAAGCTGCTTGTCTTTTTTATTGATTAATATTGTACTTATTTGTTGTGTGATGTTGGCAATGTTATGTGTACATTCTTTTCTATTTTTTTTTGTAATTTAAGTATTGTTTTATTTTTTCTGGAAATTTCTACAATTTGATAATAATGTAGAAATTACAGCAAAATGGCAAATTAATTAATTAGTTAAAAAAGAAGGCAAGAAGCTGTGAACTAGAGTTGACAGGAACAAGGGAAAATTGAAAAAGAGGGAATAGGAAAAGGTGACTAACCACAGCGACTCGGCTACGAGACCGGCGAGAAGACAGCGACGGCGAGGCCAAGAAGCAAGAAGACGATGACGTCTGAACCAGGGGCGAGTTGCTGGCTGCTTCTGCTTCTGCTTGACTGAGCCGGCAATAACGAGGCCAAGAAGGTGGCGACACACGAACCACGACGAGACCCGGCGACGGAATGATTGAGCCGAGTTGCTGGCTGCTTCGCGTGGGTATTGGCTTGTGGGTGGTGCGAGTGAAGACGAGAGTGTTTTAGAGGCTAAGAGGGATGTTGAGTGTGAGAGGGACGAGTGAGGAGTAAAATTAGGGTTTGGAGTTTTGGCATTAAACGACGTCGTTTATCCCCGGCTGGAACAACCCATCTTTAGACGGGAAAACTAGTTTTATTCTCGATGCCTCGCAATGTTCTGAAAATCGGACCGGACCGGCCGATTCAACCGGATTAATTGGGAACCGATCATCTAGTTGGTCCGGTCCATCTCCAAAATTGTCCTAAAAAAATGGTGAAAAATCGGTCAAATCGATAGTTAACTGTTGAACCGACTGAATCAGTTGGGTTTTTGCAAGGACCGATTTTTCAAAATCCACCAAACGGCGTCATTTTGACACTGACGGAAAAAAAGAAAAGAAAAATTGAAGCTGATCTGAAAACCGGATCAGACCGGCCTGTTCGATTAGTCTAACTGTGAATCGGCAGCAATCACGGTCCGATTTGCCCCCTAAAACTGTTTCTCTAAAAATCGGAGGAGAACCGTCGAACCAGTCCGTTTCCAGCCGGTTGAACCGGACAGGGAACCGATCTGTTTAAAAGAAACGGCGTCGTTTTTGCCAAATTTGCTTACTTTCGCTCTTGGTTCTGCAGCTCCGTTTCTTTCTCCCTTTCTCCCTCCCTTTCTTTCATTCACATAAGCTCAGCCAAAAAACCCTAGCACTGTAAGCCTACACCAACGCCGCCGCAAGGAGTGGCATACTGCCGCCGTCCGTCCGTCCGTCCGTCTATCTAGCTTCCCTCGTGCTCCAAGTCTTCAACCCCCGTTCGCTGTCACCGATCGCAGCTGCTTCCTCGAGCTCGGCGTCCGTCGTCTTCGTTCGCGTTCTTCGTCGTTCAAGTTTGCTCGGCGTTCACCGTTCGCGTTCACTCGCCGTTCACCGTTCGGGTTCGCATTCGTCTGGAAGCCATGTTGCCCTGCTTCAAACTCTGCAACCAACCCGCGCGCTCCACCTAGCCGTCGAACTGCTCTCTTTTGTTGCCGCCGTGAGTTCCCTAAACCCACCACCAGACAATACGCTCACACAACACCAATAATCTGCTTCAAACTCTGCAACTTCTTATTTCTATTACAATAAGTAACTATTTCATAACTTTTAACTTAGTAAGTTGATTGCACGTGAAATTAGAATAATCGGATCTTAGTAATTAGGAAATTTTAGCTGCACAAATAGCACCTTTGTAGAAAACATATTAGCATGATGATTCCACTTGCATTAGTGTTCTTCTGGTAAATTTTAACTGTTAGTGTGAACTTATTAATTTGCTAATTGTTCTGGTGTTGTTATTCTGTTGTTCTTCTGTTATTTTTATTTATTTATTTTTGTTGTGATTTTCTGTTCTTGAACTTGTTAAGTTGATAATTTGCTAAATTGTTGGGCTGCTGTTGTTTTAATTTGCTAAATTGTTAGGTTTCTGTGATTTAATTTGTTGGATTTTCTATTTAGGTCTTGTTCTTGTTTATTTGCTAAATTGTTTAGAAACCTAAAATATAAATACGTCCAGCCAAATAAGTAAAGAAAATTGTGTTATGAGGACTGAGGAATAAATATGAATGCATAAGTTCGAAGCCAATATGAAAACCATCAACAAGAATACATGGGGAAAGAATGCCAAATATTAGACGAACCTCCATATCAAGCCTAGGATATGTATAGGTGAACCAATCACAAAAAATCCAAACCAAACCAATCACAAATACCCCTGGTTCCTGCCATCTGCTCCAATCTGCTATTTCCGCTGTCTCTCTAAGCTGTTTTCGCTTAGTCTTCTACATCTCCACACTTCAATTTCAGATCCCCAACAACTGCCGCAAAATGACTCGCCAAGGAGCTTATAAAGAAAGCGATGACATGCTCATTGATGAACCAAAACTGCCTCAGCAAGGCCAAATCGCGGCCCTTCCTAATGAGTTCAACCCCAGTTATCTGAAAATATATTACAGTAACTTAATTTCTCTTCCTATTTCATTATTCCTAAAATTTCATAATAATTATATAATTATGCTTATTCATTGATATTTTGGACCTCAGGTAAGCTGTTTCCTCATGCTGATTTATATAGATGGATGTCATACGGCAACGGTAAGCTTAAATTCCATTCTACCAGTCTACTGTCATAATCTTTTCTTTTAATCTTTTTTATATTTTTGTTTTTGTATTTGTAGATGGGAAGCATCCTGCTTGTGATTCATCTTACTTGGGACGAAGGGAATTCTCGTACACCCTAGATAACGATATATTTGTGCGCTACAATACCTTCAATAGTGCCACCGAACTTGAAAACTCCATCAAAGACAAGTGCCCGTTAAAGATAGATATTGGACCCATCTACAACCTCAACGTAAGATATGAAAGCTTGTTTCTTTTAATTCTCTCTTAATCCTGAAGGATATTGATGCATATATTTTTGAATTCACTAAATAGTCTGTGTTAAGATTCATGGTTATTCAGTGGAAATAATAGAGTAACTACTAACTAGACAAAAGAGAGAAAGATGATATTACTGATTGTGTGAATTGTTGGGTGTTGTGACCAGAGAAATAAGCAACATATAGGGGAGTAATAAATATAGCACACCAACTCATAAATACCCCACCTAAAATCTGTAATGTAGGATACTTTTGGAAGAATTCTGATGTCTATTTTAAATGTATTACAGCCTGCACATAGGAATGCTTATGCTGGAGATAATGTTCTCACTCCGGTTGAGAGGGAGCTGATTTTTGATATAGTAAGAAGCTCTTCAAATTAAAATGTACTTGTGAGTTTTTCTACTTCTTTGTGGGATTCTTAACATTTGTTGGTTAATTATCATGTGTAGGATATGTCAGATTATGATGATGTTAGATACTGCTGCTCAGGTGCTGATGTTTGTCTCAATTGCTGGCCATTAATGACTGTAGCTGTCAAAGTAATAGATACTTCCTTAAGAGGTAATTTTGTGCATTTTATACATACTGTGAAAGACTGAAAGCTAGCATAGAATTTGTGATTTATACATTGTTTGAAATGAAAGTGCGAGACTAAAGTTGTCTCTTTGGCCTTTACTAACATTTACTTGTGTATACTACTATTGTATATCCCTCTATTGTCTATGCACCATTCTTTGTGCTGTCAGATAGGGGTGTTCAAGACCCAGCTCGACCTGAAACCCGGTCCAGACCCGAGGCATATTTTGTTGGGTTTGCTTTTTTTTAACCAGTGCTATATTAGGGCCGGTTCCAGGTCTAACTAAACTCGGCCTGGCCTGACCGATGTGCACCCCTACTGTCAGATAGTTATTTGGAAGTAATGTCTTCTGATGCACTCAAGCTTAATTATTGTGTTGATTTATTCTTTCAGATGACTTTGGGTTTAGACATATTCTCTGGGTATATAGTGGTCGGCGTGGTGTACATTGTTGGGTCTGTGATAGAAAGGCAAGACGGTGAGGCCATGAGACACTATATAGTTAAAACTTGTTTTTGGTTTGGTTTGGCTACTAAGGGCCATAAACATATTTTCAAATGTTACCATTACACTTAC
Organism: Arachis stenosperma; assembly: GCF_014773155.1. NCBI lineage: Eukaryota > Viridiplantae > Streptophyta > Magnoliopsida > Fabales > Fabaceae > Arachis > Arachis stenosperma. The sequence goes on from NC_080384.1 coordinate 30,934,135, forward strand.
AGGTTGACTAATGAGCAGAGAGCAGCAGTTGCGGACTATTTTCGTGTCTACAAGGTATGATAGTTTTGTACTAATAATCTAGTTTACGAGTCATGTATTAAGTATATCTTTGATTTATATTCTTTCCAGGGAAATGAAAATAACTATAAGAAGGTTTCCTTGATGGGTCAAGTTCTGCATCCCTTTCTGGCGTAAGTTCGATAGTGAATAACTGACCTTCCTAGCTAAATCCATAATTCAATGTCCTGAATAACATTTCATATCTGTAGGAGATCATATACTGAAGTTCTCAAGGAATATTTTGAGACAAAACTGCTTACAAGTCAAAATTTACTTTCTAGCGAGGAGAGATATGAAAAGATCCTAGAGATGATTCCTGATCAATGTATTTTTCTCCTATCACTGTATGATGATGCTTGTGGATTTCCTGCTATCATCTGGCATATAATGAGTAAATTGTATTTGCAGCTATTGCTTCTGAACTTCGAGGAAAGTGGCAAGAAAGTAGGCGGTCTTCTAGTGCAAAAGAAGACATTAATATTGTTCGATGGGAGCAGCTTAAACAGTTGCTGCAAAAACATAAGGTATGGAAGTCTCATTTGTATTGAGGCATGCTGTTTTTTTGGGAGCAATTGGTTAATGGCATCAAATATGTGCAGCTATGACTTTCTTGAGTAATTAGATGCTTCATTGTACAAACTAGATACTAACTGATATTTTTATTGTTGTTATTGTTTTCCTTTGCGTTTCCATAGGCACAAGGGGTGCGTAGGTGTGTTGAAGAGATTGTGTTCACCTATACATATCCTAGGCTTGATATGGAGGTTCGTCTAATATTTGGCATTCTTTCCCCATGTATTCTTGTTGATGGTTTTCATATTGGCTTCGAACTTGTGCATTCATATTTATTCCTCAGTCCTCATAACACAATTTTCTTTACTTATTTGGCTGGACGTATTTATATTTTAGGTTTCTAAACATATGAACCATTTGCTCAAAGCACCCTTCTGTGTGCACCCAAAAACAGGTATGTTTTCCATATCAACTTTTTCTTGATAGCAAGTTGTTGATTTAAGTGTCTATTGACTCTTAAGTCATATTTTTGTTTTTAATTTGTAATTGCTATAAGAATAATAAAAGAGAAAATTTATCCTCCTTTGTTTCGGGTTAGATAGTGCATCGTCCCTATGAAAATAGGGATAAGTGTGTTAGTTAGTTAGGGCTTATAACATGCCATGGCTATTTCTTCCTTGTAGGCCGTGTTTGTGTCCCCATCAACCCAAATAATTGTGAAGAATTTGATCCCACGACGGTGCCAACCCTTATCCAGGTACAACTACAATGACTATCTTCTTACTTAACTAAAATATGCACACTATAATGGTTATCTTCATCCTTCTGGAAAGGAGGGTTGGATTTATTTTGCCAACTATTTGCCAAACTTGAAATATGAGGAGTATTCTATAAATAGTTGAATACTTGGGAATTGCTGCACTTTAATGTTGTCTCTTCTGGTCCCACCCTTTACTAATGCAATTTACCATGTGGAAGTGGTTGAACTGAAAAAAATGCTTGAACTTATTCACATTACTGATTACTCCATTTGGATGATGTATGTTTAATATTTGTGAAAATTTTAAAATTGCAGCTTTTGGAAGAGCTGAATAGGGAGGGCTTGAGGTCTGATGTTGAAGGAGGTTTGTTTGATACTCTGACAATACTTAGGTTTCTTTCTGGTAGAATTTTTGCATGTCATGGCAATAATTAGTTTTCCATGCATATAATTATTGTTCTATTTTTACATCTTGTTCAAGAATCAAGATTTTCCCAACTAATGGCTTTCGTCACCTTGACTTATGGCAGAATGGAATAAAACTTCACTTGCAAATGCCATCAAGCTCTTTAGGTCATCCTTCCTTCAGCCATTACTGAAAATTTGCAAGGTTTGAATCAGTTCTTCATTCTCTATTAAGTATTACCTATTTCTAGCTTGACAACAATGTGGCACGTTTTAAAATGCTTTTGGAATGTCTGCAAAAATGAGAGAGGAAACGCAAGTTGCATTTTGTTTCTTGTGCATTGCTAACTGTGAAATAATATTCAGGAGGAAATGGAAAGCTCCTATAATGCGAAACTACAGCAGTCGAAGAATCTCCTTAGTTGGTAGTCTCACTTCCATGATTGGCCATGTTCCTTTTGGAAGCCCATTTGAATTTAAATGGGGGTCAAGTCATTCTTGAGAACATGTAAGCTATAACACAAGCATTGATAAATTATGTATAGTCGTTGAATTTCGATATTATTATTTTAGGCTTCATCGGATAGGAGTTAGTATGGGATTGTATTTGGATGCTTCATCATAAGGACGTATGAAAGGGAAGGGAGATTCTGGGTTTCAGGTCTATGTAATGTAATGCATAACTCAATTACAAGTTATAACATAGATGCGTGCATGAGATACTAGTTCCATTTACAAGTTATAACTTATAACACATGCTTACATGAACTACTAGTTTCTTTTTCACCATAGTATATGACCTGTAAATGGGTCCTAGACATGCTTTACTATCATCTTAAACTCGAATGAATGATTTATGATGTAGGATTTTGGAAGAATGCGCCATATGCTATATGGATTAAAGACCACACTAATTGCAACAGAAAATAGCTGTTAAAAAATTTATAAACATTTTAGATATTAAAAATTGGGATTTTTTTATTTAAATTAGGAAAAACAACTATTTGTATCCATGAATTTTACGAACGCTGACAAAAGTACCCATTAAAGAAAGAAACTAACGTATCCATCAAAGATGGATTCCGTATAATAAAAGTACCCAAATTCTGAATTTATGTTGACTTTTTAATAAAATTTCAAAGTTACCTTCATCCTTTATCTTCAACCCCTCCTCTCTTCTTTTCCAAATCTCAAAACACCTTCATTACCATTACCTTAACTACCTTCTATTCTCTACTACTCTACTAACCACTACTGTCGCCATTTTTTCACGTTGACAATGACAAAGACAACAACAAGGCAACCAGGCAATCCATCTGTTCCCACGCAACGCTAGATGGAGAAGCTCCGGAAGTGAGACTGAACTGAGATCCAGCGCGCAAGGTCTTGTGGTGCGATTCAACTCCTCCTAGGTCCACTTCAAGCTCATGGACTCCATGGAAAAAGGTACTATATTTACAACAGTACAAATTACAAATTTATTATATAATTAACGAAGTTGAACTTTCTTATTCTCCCAAATCACCACCATCATGTGCAAGATTCCTGTGTTACTCACATGCGACCCCACCAAAGCAATCTTGCCAAAGTTTCAATTTTTAGCATCCAAAGGTGCTTCTCCTTCTGACATTGTATTGAAAGTGATGGAGAAAGGGTGGTGATGGTAATGGCGGTAATAGAGTGTTGATAGGATTTGAGATTGAAAAAGTGATGATGAGAAGTAAAATTAAATGTTAGAGTGAAGTTGTTGTTTATGGCTGTGACAGTGGAGAAGGAGGAAGATGAGGCTGACGGTTGGTGACGGTGGCGGTGATGATGGTGTTGGTGAAGGAGGTGGTAAAATTGATGAAGAGAATAAAGAGAGGGTTGAAATTTGCTGAAAGGGGTATTGAGATTAGGGTTAGAAAAATAGTAATTTTGGATTTTTAGGTATTGAGATTAGGGTTTTTAGGCAATGAAAGTGTTTGAGGTTTGAGAAAGAAGAGAGGAGGGGTTGAAGATAATGGTGAGGGATAATTCTGTAATTTTATTAAAAAGTCAATATAAATTTAGGATTTGGGCACTTTTGTCATACGGAATCCATCTTTGATGGATATAACATTAGTTTCCTTCTTTAATGGGTACTTTTGTCAACATTCGTAAAGTTCATGGGTACAAATGGTTGTTTTTCCTTTAAATTAAATATAATATTTACGAAAATAAATAAATGTTGAAGTAATTACAAAAGTACATTCTCAGTCACATTTCGGATAGAGGGTCTTTATTGAAAATGACCACATCTTAGATGCACAGACCCTATTTTGTGATAGAGTTTTTACGGGTCATATATCTCAGATACAACTGTACTTGCAACGCTATTTTCACTATAAATTCTTAATCGGCAAATTTCCACCCGTCAGGGTCGGTGCATTCGAGATATGCGCGATTGCGTATATAAGTCACAGCATCCGGGAAGAACGTGGATTATAACCATTTTTTTTTCATATTTGTGAGCTTTTGGACGTGGGAGATCGAGTTCCTTGACAACATATGACCCCCCGACAATATTTTCGCGAAGGAGACATCAATAGATTGAATAATATTTAGCACGTAGCTGGAGCATTGGACTTTGAGGTTGGTAGTTTAACATTTTTTTATTGTTAGTAATAAGGCAAGCAATGCATTCGTGAATTGTACCTGGGAGACACTCCTGCAAAGCTTGTAAGAGCACAGGAATCCTGTTATACGACTCTTCCCAGTTGCCATAGATCTTGCCAATTGCTTTCTGCTTTGCCATCCACACCTTTCGATACGAGGGCTTGAAATGGTAACTCTGATGGACAACACTTTGCAACACTAGGATAGACACCGATGGGTCAGTCTTTATCATAGGTAACATGACCTTGCAAATCAAACCACTATTCAGCTGAGCATGCCCTGAGACATGGTAGGTGCCAGACAGGTATGTGATCCACCGAACCGACGTACCTCCCTGCAAATTTTGCTCGGATGTCAACATCATGCATAACAAAAAAACTAACGTATAGAGTCTAATGCATCCAAAATATAACGTAAAATATACGAGTAATTCAAGTTCTGTCGTAATGCCACACGAAGACTCCATGGACAACCATTGATAAATTGCTTGCATCAACAGTGATATTTAAGCCTATCTGACTCCAGAACTCTGTACCTCGCATTCCGTCGAATACTATAGTTCTTCACCGCCATTAGAATTGCTTCTCGGTTCCTGAACCGATGCCCAACTTGGAATTCCACCCCACCATTCGTGTTGTAATCCTCCCCGTTTCCAGGGTTCAAAAGATTGTCCGCCTGCATTGCATCCAAGTTCAACGTCTGATAATGGCTAGGACCATCTGATAGTCGAGGAATGGCCAAAGGGGGAGGCAGCAGAAACCTACCAACACCACCGCTGGGAGTCTCTGGTACAAACTCATCTTCGGACGCTGTATCGCTTGATGACCTGGACCCGGCAACATAGGTTGAATCACCCTTACTGTTGTCCTCGTCTGCACTACCATAAGGCTGGGCATAGTGGATCGGTACCGCCTTGAGCGGCATAACTTTAGGAGTCGAAAGAGACAGCCCACCACTAACAACTACGTTACGGATTGCAGCATACAACTCCATCACATGTTGTGGGATCAGCCGTGCATGTACGTTGAACATTATCCTCACATGCTGATCCCCATCAATCCAAAATAACCAGTTGGTAAATCCACCGTTCGGAAGCACATTCAGAAATCTATATGCAACCTGCCCAACCTCTTTTGTTCCTACTCCCCCCATATTGCTAAGCAAGATTGTGTTTAGCGCATCCATGCTATCAACCCAGTAAGTGCGCAACATGACAATCTTGTCAGATTCAAAAATCACTCCTTCATCAGCGTGTCTGACTATCCCATTGGGATAAACCACCACAAAGAAGAATTGGTTATTCTCCATCAGAACAAAACGGAGAGAAGAGAAAGAGAAGAATGGTTTGTGAATTGTGAGGAGAGCTATTGAAATGGTCTCTATAAATAAACTTGGTCTACAACATATCTTGGCTACAGAGACATCTATACCATAATACACATATCCTGGGTGTTGAGACCCTAATTATAATCTTGACTATATCTCGGATGCTGAGGGGGGCATTAGGAAGATGGGTTTATCTCGGATGCACTGACCCCAACCATGAAACGAGCATATCTCGGATGCACAATACTTGATATATGCTCATGTTCATATCACGGTTACATCCGAGATATGACTTGCAGAAACTCTATCACAGAACAAGGTTTGTGCATCCAAGATGTGGTCATTTTTGACAAGGACCCACAGTATCTGAGATGTGACTGTGGATGTATTTTTATAATTATTTCAACGTTTATTTATTTTCATAAATACTATATTTATTTAATTTAAATAAAAAAATCCTTGTGCCATTAGGTTACCCAAACAGTGTTAGGAGCAAAGTTCTAAAATTCGAATCGGTCAGCGAATTGTTCTAGTTACTGGTTTATTTAATGGTTCAATCAGTTCAACTGTAGTTCAATTAAAATAATTGAATTATAATAAAATAATAAATAAACACAAAAATTACGAATACAAATAATTATGTTAAATTATAATCTTTGACTATGATTTTTATAATAATGTGTATTGTAATTATAATCATTTGGTTAATATCTATCTATTAGCAACTTATAATTTTAAACTTGAACTAAATTTATTAAGAATTTTAAGATTTTAATTATTTTAGTTTTTTTTCTTTTAAACACAATATATATTTAAATATATATTTATTTTAAATTATATGTATTATAATTTATTTATATTAATATTTTAAATAAATATATAACTTATGAGTTTTTGACAGTTATCTTGAAGTAACTTACCTCTTTGCAATGATGACATATGACTTTACTTAGATCCTTCTTTTGCTCATTTGAACTTGATTTCTTACACTTGCCTTTACTCCCCATTAGCCTTATCAATTTTTTAGGAAAAAAAATTTCATCATCCGAAACACTATCATTAGAATCATCATCCAATAATTTAATTTTTGATTTTAGGGCCACTCCTTTTTTTTTTTTTTGTGTCTTGCTTAGTATGTATGGTTTCATATGCTAGAAGTTTGTCTCTCAACTCATCATAGGTTGAAGGATTCAGGTTGTTGCTCTCGGCCACCATAGTAGTTTTGGTTTTCCACTCTTTTTTATAGACTTCTAAGGACTTTTCTCATAAGTCTTTGTTCAGTGTGGGTTATACTCATAGCATCCAAGCTATTTATGATGATTGAGAATCTCTTAAACATTTCATCAATGGTTTCTTCATCCTTCATGAAAAATATTTTATACTCTTTTCACAGCATATCAATCCTTATTTCTTTGACTTGTTTGGTACCTTCATTTGTGATTTGGAGTTTATCCCAAATCTCCTTTGTCGTCTTGCATCTAGATACCTTCCAATACTCCTCGAAGTTGATAGCATGGTACATCAAGTTAATGGCTTTTGCATTTAACTCCACCTTCTTCTTGTCATCAATATTCCATTCGTCTTTTTCTTTTGGAATCACTACTCCTTCAACACTTGTCTTGGTAGGAACTTGAGGACCATTTACAATGATCTTCCATATGTTTTAGTCAATGGATTGAACAAAGATCCGCATCTTTTCCTTCCAATAGGCATAGTTCTTTCCATTAAAAAAAAGAAACATGTTGTTTGATTGACACTCTGTTAAAGTGTAGACCACTACATAGCATCCAAGTTGTTAGTCATTAGACCTTTCCTCCAAGTTGTAAAGTTTGATTCTTGAGACTTAGTTTTTGATACTAATTGAAGGTTCTTGATGGCCTACAGAAGGGGGGTTGAATCTATGACTTTCTTTTAAACTTAATTAATTGTGCCCAACACCAGAAATTGAAACTCAACTGCTGTTTTGTCTACCAAATGAATTATGCAGGAGATAATTTTATTTTATTTCATAAATCGTGAAAAATAGAATCAGAACATAGAGAAAGAAGATGACATAGTCATGTATCCTGGTTCAGTTGTCTCGTGCAATACAACCTACATCTAGTCTCCACCACAACAGTGGTGAAAGTTTCACAATCATATCAAATATTACATACACTAATTTTCTAGGATTCAACCGAATCCTATCTGAGATAAATCAAGCTTCAACCTAAACTTGATTTGGCCAGACAACTTCCTAGACTCTCAACACACTAAGTGATTACCCAACTTAATAAGGGATACAACTTAGACATCAGAAACAAAACAGAAATACAATCAAAGGGATCTGAAATAAAGGTATCTCTCGCATTCTTTTCTCTTAATGGCTTTTTTTTTAAATGCCTCTCTTTTATGCCATTTACTACTTAATATAAATAAAGAAAGATACAACATTAAAATAGAATACTCAATGATAAACCATGAAGGAGATGATGTTTAATAGCGTTGACGCTATAAGATGAACCGGATTTAGCACTTTCTGATGAAACTCTCTATCTTGGCAAAATATTTTTTTAATGTAAAAACACTATCCAAAATGTTGAACTCTTACAGGGAAGCTCTCAATGAAACTCAAATTCTGGTTCTCTCTCCTTGAACATAAATAAAGATTATTTTCCTATTTATATGAGCTCTGTTTCCTCAGCTAAAGTTTGCTTCACAAGTTAACTCCTTAAATCTTGAACCAACTGAGATCTTACCTCTTTTTTCTTTAATCAGCCCCAAAAATCAAGAATTTGAATTCATAAATAAGTAATGTTATGAAGGATAAGTACCGGTAGTTTTATAAATCTTAGATTCTTCAGTGAATTTGCCACATTCAAGTCCTTAATCTTATGTTTTAGCTCGAAGAAATTATTTTAATCATTGATTTACAGCAGACAAAAATAGCCACCACTTTTTTCATATCATTCGAAATGATGGTGAAAAAAAAAAACAATAAATAATTGACTTACATGTTAATAAAAACAAATTACTTTTTTTTTAATTGTGCTTAACTTGTTTTTTTGATCTTGATTTGACATAACTTCCTTGATTAGCTTTTTCTTTTTTTCCTCTTTAGTATTAAAATGAAAAAATAAAACTCCTTTTTTTCTGTGTATTACTTGAAGACACCAAAGTTCCACCATCATCTATTTGCTGCTTCTCTTCCTGAAGACAATAGACTGGACTAGTGGTTTAGTTCATTGTGCTGTGATTTTGGTTTGGGCTGCATACTGATATTTTTTACTTGAGCCTACATCACTAAATAACACATCAAAAACACACTTAAATTATCAACTCAAATAATACTATATTTATCATCATCAAAATGTTTTTATTTGTTTGTTAAACTCAACGATAATTTAACTTAAGTACTAATTAGCGTCTCATTCGAAAGTTTCTCTTGAAAGTACCTATGCCAAGTGTCAACCAAACCTTGTTGGTCAACTCTAAACCACCCTTAGCCATGCGTGGATTCCTTAGCCACAAGAGACCCAGCCTAACACTAATGAGTAAACAATTACAGCCATATAAACAGTAATATATTTTTATAACGTGCTAGTTAATATTAACTCTAATATTTCTCATCGAAGTTTTGTAACTTAGAATGAAACGTGTGTGTAACTTTGTGTTACTAATTATACTTAATAATCTTCATATTATCATTATTTCATATTTTTTAATATAATAAATCGTAGAAACTACTAAATAAAATTAAAGTGTGATAACATACTTATCACAATAGCTTGCGCAGATGTCAACATTCATATCTTCATATATCCATGGGAGGTTTGAATTTTCAGTCACTTGAAAACGAGTGACGAAACCATTTATAAATCACATAATAATAAAATCAAGAGAAAAAGAAATACAAATTTAAAACAATAAATAAATATATAAGAAGAAGAATATGTCATGGGATATACCAAAAGACCAAGATTTTGTTGCCATTTTTCTATAGGCTAAACAAGGCATCTCTACCCTAGCCTCCACAGGACTAGAACCCTTTTCCAATGTTCCTGGGTCAATGGCGGATCCAGAAATTTTATAAGAAGGGGGCAAATTAAATATAAAATAAATTAAAATATAACATAATAAAAAATCAACAAAATATAAATTATAGTATATAGGTCAAAATTAATAATTATATTATATAAGAATTAACATTCAACTATACATACTTTAAGATTTTGATATTTTTAAATTTGATCTGTGATATTTTATATAACTAAAATTATCAATTTATCATCTGAAAGTAAATTTTAAAACATTCTCTTTTTTTAACCTATACAATCATGTAATCTATTAAAAATTCGTCTTTCATCTTGTTTTAAAATATTATTTTAATAATTTTTATTGTTTAAAAAATTTATTCAATTATTCCTGTTGTCATAGAAAAAGTTAAAATAATTTTTTTTATAATTATTACTTTTTACATTAATCCAAACTTATATTTTTTAATAACTTTTTAATTATTTATATATTTATACGCTTTTATTATTTTTTAAACCTATTTATTAATTACTACAAATATATTATACGAGAAACTCTCCCTTCTTCTTGTTTCTTATGGATACCAGCAGACGGTTTATGATTATAGTTTGTTCTTCAAAATTATAGGCATTGACATTTGCATAATACTGGTTTACATTGATGATATTATGATTACTGGAAGTTCTTCTTCTGAGATAACAATAGTAAAGAGACTTTTGGACTCTAATTTTAAAATTAAAGACCTTGGTACATTGAAGTATTTTTTAGGTATTGAGGTAGCTCATTCTTCTCGGGGATCTCTCTATCACAGAACAAATATTTCTTGGATCTTTTGAATGATTCTAGGCTTCTGAGTGCAAAACCCACAGCTATACATATGGATAGTACCACTAGACTTCATCAAGATGATAGTCCTCCTTTGTTTGATCCATTTATTTATCGGGGTCTTGTGGGACGGTTGATTTACCTAACCACAACTCGTCCGAATATCACCTACGCCACCCAATAGCTTAGCCAATTCATGGCCACTCCTACTCATGTTCACTATACAGCAGCTCATCGAGTACTTTGATATTTGAAAAATAATCTGGGCAGAGGTCTTTTCTTTCCTAGATCTTTTAGTCTTTAGATATCTCGCTTCAGTGATTCTAATTGGGCAAGTTGCCTGGATATTCGTCGTTTATTAATTGGTTATTGCTTCTTTTTGGGAGATTCTTTAAACTCTTGGAGGACTAAGAAGCAAACTACTATTGCTAGATCTTCAACGGAGGCTAGGTACCGAGTCTTAGCTAATACTACATGCGAGCTTTTATGGATCTTGATTTGTGACGGTTTCTTCGTGTGTCTTATGATCGTCCACCTGTTATGTTTTCTGATAATTAAAGCGCCTTACACATTGCTGCCAATCATGTGTTCCATGAGAGGACTAAGCACTTGGAGGTGGATTGTCATCTCGTTCGCCAAAAGGCTCAAGCTGGCGTAATGAAGTTACTTCCTGTCCCATCTTCGCGACAATTGGTGGATATATTTACCAAGCCTCTCCAACACATTCCTTTCATGCCAATTTATCCAAGCTTGGGGATTCTTTTATTCACATGTTTATTTCTCCCTTCTTTTATTCTTCTAGAATGTGCGAGTCAGCTTGTATTTTTCATTCTGTTAGCATCCTATTAGAATATTCCACAAATTAAAAAGATTTACTAGATATGATTGTAGATATGATGAGCTTGTGGAAGTTGTATAATTACAGTAGCATACAGCATAATAAATCAAGAGAAAAATATTACACAAATTTTACATTTCTCTTCTCTTTATTGCCCAAAATTTAGTCCATGTTAAGAATAAGACTGGATACGCTAACACGTGATGGTATTTAGGTATATCCAAGTATGTCCAGAGAAGAATTTTTTATGGCAGGCATGCGTGCCAGACGAGTGTCGATGAGTGTCATATCCGAAATGTATCCAACACACAGACACGACAACTCAGTAAAGTGTTCGTGCTTCATAGCTTATAGGTAATATCAATATCAAACAAATTATAAGCGCAACTTAAAGATAAGAGGTGACCCGATTATGAGTTTATTAACACAAATGCGGTTTTGTTTTGGCCGAATGGGAAATTGAAAAAGGTTGGACTTTTCAACTTAAAATAGAATCTGAAACAAACAATATAATAAACTTATTTTTAGGATGTTGAGCGCTTGATTTTTTTATATAAATTAAATAAATATTTTATTTATTTTAATACATAATTTATAGAGTATTTACAAATTTAAATATACATGTCACATATCGGATACACTAGATATAAGAAAGATATGAGATATATACATATCTGTATATCACGTATTCAGTGCACTCAAAATATGACACGAGTTTAAAAATTAATATCTCAGACGCACTCAAGATCAAACTTTTTGAAAAGCTTGTACATATATTGGTACTGAACATTCGATATAAATTGATATGTTTTTTGGATGTAGTGCATTCGAAATGTGTGTAAAATAAAATCGAATATTCTGCATCCTAAATAGCTACGTCCAAAATAATTCACTTATATAAAGAGTCTTAAGCACCATAACTCATCACAATCCATCCATACACTACATTCTTTTCTCCTTATATTCATAGATATATATGACTAATAGTGAGTTTTTCTTTATGATTGTTTATCTAAATGAAGTTATAAGAAATGGTGAGGATGGAATAATATTTAAGTGATGTTCTCTTCTGATGCTATGCACTTGTTGTTTAAATTCTATTGATACGTTGACCAATGTCATCTTAATGAAAACATGTGCAGATGGTTCTAAGGAGGTTAAGAGAGTTGGATACATATTTCTATCAGCGCTGCTGAATGGAGGATTTCAAAATAGGATATTTTAGGTTCAAGTAATGACCATGTGCAGGTAATGTTCAATGTGTATGCAAAACTAATGTCGGAACATATGATTAAATGGTATGCTGAGATTTGTGACATAAGTAGTGGTGGGGGCCTTCTTCTTGAATCCAATAGGGCTTATCACTAGTGACAAATCCTATTCACTACGTCGATCCGAGTGGCCATGTGGAGGAGAAGGAGAGTGAGTCTGATTCGGAATACATTGTTGAAATAGGGTCATCTTGCGAAAGAAGTAAGGGTGTTTAATTCCTTGTTACTCCGCCATTTGTTATTTTTCAAGTCACAGATGTTCTAAGTCATTATCATACTCTTGAGATGTCATACAGTTGGATGACCCTTTTAACTTTGACGAAAAAGAAGACTATAACACAGATGATAGAGGTTGAGTTTAAGGTGAGATACTCTCATGCTTTATATAAACGTCCTCTAGCCATATTTTGAATGCAAAGGATACAAAAATATTGCATGCATATTTCGAATGTATAATTTATAAAATCGTTTATTAAAAATATCTCAAATGTGTCTGATATTTAACTAAATTCTTTACTTATTTTAGATTATGAACATCCGAAATATGAACAAATTTTAATCGAACAAGTAGTGTCTGAGATATGATATGTTAAAAAAAATAATAAACACCCTTTATATTACACATAAATGTAAATAAATATTTATTTAATTTATATAAAAAAATACGTTAAATGCTGATGATAAACAATGCATAATTTCTGGCCTTTGATGGAGATTGAGTGTGTCTACTGTCCACCTCTTAATATATACACAATTAATTTACACTTTTATTGATACATGGAGAATTATAAAAGAAATAATTTCTACTGTAAGAGATAGGATAAAATTATGGGTAAATATCATTTTCAATCTTTGATCTCTTTTCCGTGAGACATATAACACCCTAATCATCCTTAAACTTCAACTAGGTCCCCACCCATCAGTAAAATTGGACAAATCGATCCCTGCAGCCGGTTGGCAACGGATTCCCGTCTGACGTGTCAGGTGTCAACTCCAAATGATTATAGGGACTAAAAAACTCCCTCCCTGCAAAAAAAAAAAAAATCATTTCTTCCCTTCTCCTCTTCTTCCCTTTTTCTTTCTCCTCCTCGTCTTTCTCTCGACCAGTCACCATCATTTCCATTACCATCATCATCATCAAACTTCACCTTCATGACTATCACCATCATCATCAAACTTCACCTCCATAACCATCACCGTGGCACCATCATCGCCGAACCAACCTGATACGTGCTTCAAATGTTCGTGATATGAAGAGTTCAAGTGTTATTTAGAAGATATTAATTTACATTTTTAGAATGTTTAATTTAATTTAATGTATTTTGATTTTGTTTATTTAATTACTAGATTCTACTTTATGTTTTCGGGTTTAGGGTTTTTCTATATTTTAACCTAATAAGAGGTTATAAATACCTCATAAACTAGAATAGTCGTAGTATAGAATGATTTAGAGGTTTTCTTTTCTTCTTCCTCTTCCTTTCCTTTTTCTCCTCTTCTTCTCTTTTTCTTCCTCCATCGTGCCATCTCCAAAACCACCATTTTCTCCCTCTGTTTTTCCACCTATAGTCGCCACCACCGTGGTTCTCTCTTCCTCCTCTTCTTCTCCTTCTCGCCCTCACCCAACTCCCTCAATAGCTCACTCCAAATCCTCTCGGGATCACCAAGATCCGCGCTGCCCTCACCATCCTTTGTGCCGCCTCCACCGCCGCCGCTAACAACTCCCTCATCCCTGACTGGTATGCCATCCAGAGTCCTTTGCCCTACCTCGTCCTCCGCAAGCGCTACAAGAGCCCCCATGTGGTATCTGGTGAGACATTTAAACTCGTCGTCGAGGCCTTTTTGTTGCCCTCAATTCCTGTCTTCTGTATATATGAAGTGTATGCTAAATTGTTAATGATATATGAATTACTAGCTTTATGATATTGTCAAGGTTAATGCAAAAAGAGTTTTAAGGCTATGGAGGTAGATAGTAATGATAATGGGTTTGACGAAGAGAAAAAAGAGGAAGGAGAGGAGGAGGAGGAGGAAGAAGAAGAAGAAGAAGAGGGGGTTGTTTTAGTCCCTATAACCATTTGGAATTGATACTTAGCACTTGGCATTGACACATCATACTTCACCTGACACGTCAGATATGCAACCCATTGTCAATCAGTTGTAGGGGTCGATTTGTCCAATTTTACTGATGGGTAGGAATCTAATTAATTTTAAGAATGATTACGGTACGATATGTCTTACTGAAAAAAAAAAAGTCAAAATCAAAAAGGTATTTATCCTAAAATTAAATGATATGACTTATTTATCAAATAAAATCAATAATATGATAAAAAACGTTATCCTTCTTTTTTTTTCCTTAAGAATGTTTTTGTCAAATACATAGAACAATTTTTTTTTCTACTGAAAAGTTTAAAAAACACTGATAATTCTTAATATAAATTGAGAATGAAATATAAACTCCCAAAATATATATAAAAGTAACAAATTAATAAGTGCGCTACTTGAGTTATAATGTGAAAATATGAAATAGGAATTTTTTGTTTTCTTCTAGAAGGAAAAAGTTGTGAAAATTCAAAATTGGGCTTCACACCCACACCACGTTCAAAGGTTCCACTGCGTTCTGTTAAATAGTTCCCACGTGGAAAGTGGCAAGTGGCGAAAATAGGCATTAAAACCGTTCCACTAATAAGTTAAAAAAAATAATAAAATAAATAAATTGAGAAAAAGCAGAGCCATTGCTGGTCGCTCTTGATGAAGCTCTAACTGTCTCCACTCTCCAGTCTCCACCAATCCTCTTTTCTCTCACAAACACCAAATTCAAAAGCTCCGAACCCGAAACCATCTTATGGATCGGTCTGACCCGAACCGCTTCCGTAACCGTAAACCGGCCTCCTCAACGGAACGCTTCCTTGGCGTCCCATCCAACGCGCCGCCTCTTGAAAACCCTAGCTCCTCCTCCGCCACCGACGAGCTCACCGAGGACGACGTCGTTTTCTTTGGCGACGACAACGCCGACAACAATCACCTCCCTTCCACTGCCTCCTCTTCCAACTCATCCACCCCTAACCACCACCACCTCCACCATAACAACAACCACAAGGGCTTCGGATTCGGCTCCTCTGACACCTTCGGCATCCTTGCCGCTCTGCCGGAAAACGACGCCTCACCTACTGCTCCAAACGGCACGCACTTCTTCCACAAGGCCTCCTCGGTTTCGCTGTCCTCGTCTTCTTCTTCTTCTTCGTCGCGTATGATTCCCGCCATACCGAAGCCTCCGTCAGCGCACCACGACCGGATGCCGCAGTCTTCGGTCATGTACCACCAGTCGGCGCCGGTGAACGTTCCTATTTTGTCTCAGGCGATGATGAGGAGGCACCGCCAGTTTGATGACGACGATGACGACGATGTGGACGATGTGACGGCGGAGGACGACGATGTGATGCTTCCGCCGCACGAGATTGTGGCGAGGAACTCGGCGCAGTCGCCGATGCTGGCGTGCTCGGTCCTGGAAGGGGTGGGGCGGACCCTGAAAGGGAGAGACTTACGGCAGGTTCGGAATGCGGTTTGGCGGCAAACAGGTTTCCTTGATTGAAAAAAATATATTTGAATTTTTAGGGTTAAATTTGAGTAGTTTTATCTTTCTATGTGAACTGAGAAATGGAAACAAAGGCTGAAAGCTGAAAACCCTAGTGAACATGTTCAGAATTTGACATTTGAAGATTGGGCAATAATCTAGTGTGTTGAATCATTGATTGATTTTATGATTTCATTCCCCTCGTGTATTTGTGTATGTCTTGTGCTCTTCGTTAATCAACTAGAATATTTTTCCATAATGTACATAACCTAAATTAGTGCTATTCGAATGAGCCATTGAGCCCCATTGGAAGATGTTATTCGTTTCTGTTGAAACTTCAAATACACCTGGTGATGCTATATTTTTTCTTGCTTAGTATCAAGATACTCTATTACCTTCTGTTCTATTCTAGTTTCTTTGATTAAAAAAAAGAAAAAGAATGATTGCTCCTTCAGTATAGGAATTGGCCAAATTAGGTACTAGGTAGGATTAGGCTTTGTATATTTGGCCACCCAAGCTATGAACAGATTGTTTAGGACAAGATTACCTGCTGTTATTCCCCTAATGAACTCTGAATGTTGCTTTGTAGAAGAATAGGACACAGTGCAATATAACATAAAGGGCTTCTATTGTTTGGATATGTAGTTTTATGATGGAAAAGAATTGTTTCAACTTGAAGCTCGATATTTAATTCCTCCCAATCTGGAGTGTACAGGGTAGAAATCCATTTATTCAAACCTTGGAGTGGAATAATAATTCTACTCTTTTGGTTTTCATCTCTTAAATCACATTCCACTCCACTCTACTCTTCACTTTTCCATCAATCCAAACATAGTCTAGAGTCTTTGTTTCAGGTGGATTTAAGGATTATCATAACTAGATGGTTCTTAGACCTTTTTTGTTCTTTTTGTGCTGGTTAAGGTGGCTTCGTGTTGAGGAGAGAAACTAACCAGTCATATCTTTACTTATGATCCACTGCACACGTCTTAAGCCATGTGATGGGTTCTTGTCAATCTTGTGTTTCCTGAAGTCCTCTATCCTTCAAACTTGTTTGCCTAGGGCATTTTGAATAGCATACCATTATTTGGGATAACTGTACGCCCAGATACCCAACACAACAATATCTTCTCGCCTCAATTGATTTATTCTTTGTTATGTCCGCCCCCCGCCTCTCTTTTCCCTTTCTCTTCTCTCCACTATGGTAATTTGACTAATTAACGTATATGTGTTGAGCTCAATCCCAAGCTGCATTCCTATGGCTCTTCTTACGTCAGCTGAAATGATAACAGCCATTTATCAGAATGCAGCCAATTTTTATGATTATGGATATATGACTTTCTTATGTCAACTTTTGAAGTTTATATAGTATTTTAGTCCTGTCATAATCTTGTAGATTTGTTCTGTGATAACAATATAACATATTACTTGATTGGCAGTCCTTGCTCCTAGCGGACTCTTTCATAAGTGAAGCAACAATTTACATACACAGCTGAAAACAAATCGGTTATTTCAGGGAAGGATTCAAACATTGTTTCATGAATTTATGGATTAGGATGGAATGATTCTTGGTTTTTCATCTTTTTATTTGATTTTTGGCACTTTGTGCTAAGTTGATCAGTTCAGTTCTACACTTTTATCTTTTCACTCCTTAGTGCTTAGCAGGCATATGTTTTTCAAGTTGAATTAATCCTTTGTACGATTTCATTCCATTCTTCATTGCAAGTAATTTTGGGTTTTCAATTTCTTGTTGGGAGCAGAGTGGAGCTTGTCACTTGTTGCTCATAATTTTTTATTTGCATAGGTAAGCTAATCTCACACTTAGCCAGATTATTAGAGTTCAAATTGTAAAACAGTCCATTGTTAGGTAAGCATTTCATATTCAATCATGGTCATGTTTCAGACTTTTAGAGTTTCAGGGTGGAATTTACTACAGTGCTAGATTGCTGGCCAAAACACTTCCTATTTTATTTTTTAGGCTTCACTTCTATTAATTCAAGGTGGGATGGATTTTTATGGTTCTCAAATGACGTACTTCGAATTACAACAAAGTTATTATTATTTTGACTCCGCTTATATTAATACAAGGTGCGATGAAATTTATCAGATAAAGTACATCTTTAAGTACTATGTTGGTCAAAGATTTAATTCTTAGTGGTTCAACTTTTCGGAGACTAACAGCCTGTGGTTTGCATTTTTATTTATTATTATTGAGAATGGTTGTGTTAGGATTCAGGAACCAGCTTTTTTTTAACCAATAATCAGTCAACAAAAATAAATAAAGATTAAGAAAGAAAAAGTAGAACTTTAAAAGAAAAGAAAAATATTACAAATGAAATTGAAAATACAAAACCTGATAAACCTGAATGGTCCACATAATATTTTGAAGACTGACCGAGTCATTTACTCGAATAACCATTGCCATTTTTGGCAGTGTATTCATCATTGGTTTTCAACCTCACAATGGCAATTAGTCCTTTTAAATTAAACTCCAAGAACACCCACATGGTCCCGTTGGCGCAGTGATCATTCAATTAGAAGCAGCCAAGAATTAAGAATGCTTTCCTTAACTTGCACAATATGCTGTGTTATATCTTCTTCATTTAACACTGATGCGGTGGAGTAGCTAGCTGGTTTTGTATGGTGATATGTTTGTCAGTGATCAACACTTTATTCTGTTGCACGTGAAAGTTTTCCTTTCTTAAAATCACAACTATATTCTAAGCTGGATAATATGCCAAGAAAGCTTGCCACTTAGCTTTCCATTCTCATTAGGAGAAAACACCAAGCTTATATAAATATATAGATTAATTTAATAAAGTCATGTTTACATTTTATTACATAGTAATGAAGGTAACTTGTTTAGAGTCTTTTAATAGCCCAACTCATATTTTCATTTTTGGATTTAGTTTAATATTAATGGGCTCTTACTTTTAAATGTATAAACAATATTACTCAGAAAAGAAAAATCCACAATGTAGGGGCCTCACACACATATTCAGAGGTTTAGGGTACATCATAATCACGTGAATAATTAGAATGTTACGAATGAGAACATAATCTTCCCTAACTATATAGTTCATATCCACACATGCTGGAAATCACAAAAGCCTTTTTGTTTTTTATTTTTATATGATAAAGGAAAATATAAAACCTTAGCTTGGCGTACAAATCCTTATCATATTTAATCTATTTTCTTGTCTACTAAACACATGAAAGAGGGATCATGATTCACGACCCGTGAGCCACCACTTACGGTCCATTAAAATTCAAAACAAATACTGTTCATGCTGTCTATGTTATCTCCCAAAATTCATATATAGCAACCTTGAAATGATTGTTGAAATTATTTGGTAGCGTCAACGATTGTTGGTATCAACATATCAACAACACTTTAATCCGCACAATGTGAAGAGTTTATCTGGCCTAGTTATAATATTTTGATCAATTATCTCCCGATATCTTTTTTACATTTACGGTTAATTTTACCCGTTTAGAAAATTACCACTTGGTTCTATTCTTAGTTCTTACTTGGTTCAAGCAACGTACCCAGATTGTAAGGGATAAGTTAAAGTATGTAGAATCCAAAAGGGAAAAACAAAAAGGGCCTAAAATTCACTATAAAGATGGGATACGTCTATAGTATTTTCCATTTACTTGTGTTACTCAATTACATATCTAACAAATTCAAGTTTTAAAACATATTAATTAATGTTCATTAAAGATAGTGTCTAGAGAAAGCATCAACCACATGGTGTATCACTGGATTGCAGGAATAAATCCTCTCAATTTTTTTTGACAATTAAGGGAATAAAATGTGATCTTTCATAATTAATTTTATAAGTAGAACCAAAAATAAATATAAGAGAGAGTAATAAATAATTAGAGATCACACTTTATACTTTTATTTTTTTTAACAATTAAAAAGATCCATTTCCTTAATTGCGCACTTCATTTTCACTCATGGAAAAAAAGTTATATATTAGTACCCAAATTCTTAGGGCACAGAAAATTAGGGATAGAAATAGTAAATTAGTGTGCTCTCAAGGTGGGGCACATTTTTCTTCTTAATTTCCAAGTGTGTGCTCTCTGCTTTGCTCACACATACTAAAGTCTAAAACTTACCACTATTTTTGCAACTAAAAATTGATTACTTTGTCTAAAAAGCATAGTATAGAGAAAGGACCATGCATGCATGGTGGATTTTCTTGAAGATCCGAGGGGAGCGGTGGAATATATAATAATATTTTTTTCGTACAAAGTTTATACATCTTCCATAGTAACCCTAATCAGACAAGCAAACCAATGAGAGTGGGCAAAGTGGATTTGAATTTATTGATAGTTAGATATAAAGAGTAAATTATTATTTTTAATCATAAAACTTTGAAATATTGATAAATTTAATTACGAATAAATAAAATTAATTTTGTATCAATGATATTTTTATGTGATCAAAGTACATAAATATTAGTTTTATTTATGTTAAATTTATTAATATTTTAAATTTTTATGAGTAAAATAATTTTTTATCCACGCTTTGAAAATTGAAAGATAAAAAATTATAATTTACTCTAAATATAATGTAAGCTATGAACATTGAACAAATGAATATATGCTCATATGTATCTTAATTAAACTATCAAAGTTTTTTAATTTAATAGATAATTTTTTTTTGGTTTAAGATTATGGGTTTTATTAGATTGCATTGTTTGTTTCTTTTTTTTTTTTCAAAAAAAGTGATTTTATAATTTAAGTAATCCACATAAGTAAATAAACTAAATTGTGTCCAACTACTAATAGCAGCACTTGGCCCTTACATTTAATGAATTAATGTGAGTCACGTCAAGCAAGCTAACCACCACTATTTATAAGCTTCAAACTTACCTTCTTCTCTTCAAAGTTTTATTTTCTGGTTTAAATTTCCTACTATATAGTTAATAAGTTATCATCATCATCCGATCCATTGCTTATTGGTCTTCCATAAGTGATGGCGTTTGCTCATCAAGTTGTCACAGCACTTGTTTTTGTGTTAGTTTTGACCAAAGTTGACCCCTCAGCATGCCAATTGGTGAAGGGCAAAGTCTCCTGCAATGACTGCACTCATCAAAACTACGATTTCTCTGGTTTGTCTCTGATTAATTAATTATTTATTCTCCTAATTATTAGCTTTCTTTATGGTTCTTAAATATATTATTCTGCTTATTAGAAATATATATAAATTATTTAATAATTAATAGATAACATACAACAACGATATATGTACTCTAGAAAACAGAGTAATAAATCTTAGATATTATATCAATTAAGATATATAGATATGTAAATTATTATGTATCTAGATTGGTTCAACTGTGTGTAAATTAATATATATTGCTTAGAAGTTAGAAATGCATATTTTCCAACTTTTTATTGATTCATGTTAGAAGATCAGATGTTCACGATCCAACCCAACTCGATATTCTTGCCCAGGTTCAAAGCTACTTTTGTCAAGTCTGAGTTAAAAAATTTTTTTTCATCATCATGTAAATTCTTAAAATAACATTATAATTTATAACTTCTATTATAAAATAAAAATATATAGTAAATCTATATATTTTATAACATCAAATATAATAATATCTACAAATACTAATATATATATATATATATATATATATATATATATATATATATATATATAATATAATGAATATTATATTCAAAAATCTTATATTTAAATTAAAAAATTGAATATTATATTAATTGATAAAACCAAAAGCTCTGCCCTTCTATTTATTCAAGGAATGGAAGGGCAGAGGCCTTTGGTGTCCCTCCAGTTAAGACTTAGGACCTTACAATAAATAGCTAATATACTTTTATCTCATGTCTTTCTTCGTTCAATTTGAACTTATGAAAAAACAATGACCAAATTAGTTATTCATATAAAATATGTGTTAAAATATAAAAAATATACATTAAAAATAAATTAAATAACATATATTTATACATGAATATATAATAATTAATTTAGTGATTAATTTTTTGTGTGTACTATATAGTATTTTTTTATGCTATTATACATAATATTCAAATTTCTATATATAGTGTTTTAGTTTTGGTCATTAACTATCATTATTCTCTAAAGATTGATGACGGTTGGTGTTTTAAGTGTGAGAAATATTGAAGTTAGTCCTACATCAAAGAAAATAAGAAAGAGTGAGGAGTTTATAAGATGAGAGACTCATTAACTTACTATCTTAAGGTTTTGAGTTAAATGTGGTGTCATCTCATCTTATGTTCTCTTGCTTAATTCTTCTCTGAAATCTCTCGGCCCGATGGTTAATCGGTCTCTTGGTAGAATACTCACACCAATGACATGATTTCATCAAGTCATATTATTAAGCTATTATTAGACTAGATTTGATTTTAAAAATGGTTGAATTATTAAAATTAACAATCATGTGAGTTACATATTAAAATTAGTCATTAATATAAATTATATATTAAAAATAAATTAAATTTAATATATTTATACATAAATATATAATAATTAATTTTAATGTATACAAATATTTTTGTAAATTAATAAATCGGATATTTATTTTCAAAGCACGCATTAATTGGTGGAACAATATAGTCAAAGTGCAGTGATACTGTATCTATAATTATGTGTATGTGTTGGTTTCAGGGATCAAGGTGTCAGTGAAGTGTGAAGGTGTGAAAAGGGTAGCCATGGCAACAACACAAGATAACGGCACCTTCAAGGTTGACCTCCCCTTTCACCAGCATAATAATAATTTTATGAAGAAGTGCCAAGCAAAAATTATTGGAGGACCAAATCACATATATGCCAGAAAGAAGAACCAGGTGTCAGAAATTGTAATGAAGGGCAAGGAGGTAAAACTATCAAGTCCTCTTAGCTTCTTCAAAGAATGCCCCCAACAACACATTGAATATTGCAACGCGTTCGCTTCATCCAAAACCTTCGATTTCGATTTCCCTTTTCCACCCGAGTGGGGTTTGGCACCTTCTAGTTACTACTTTCCTTATTTCTTCCCTATAATTGGAATACCTTGATATTTTTCACTATTTGCATATACTTAATAATGAACGGAATTAAGAAAATTCTATGATCTAGAGGTCGTTACAATTACGAGTCTACCTATATATGTACTTGTGGGGTTGCCAAATTAAAGCTAGCTAGCACATATTGTTATAATAAAGCACTAGCTATATATTACTAGCTCTTTGTTTTGTAACTCATTCATACTGAGACATAGTCAAGTGCTTCCATCCCTAAATTAGGTCTCTCAGGTTCAACATTTTCTAAAGTCACGTGTATTTATGTCTAATTACATGAATTGAGTTCACGACGAATAATATGTATACACAATCTAGAAAATATTATCGGTGGCTTTTCTCCTCAGTCCACACATGACTTCAGATCAAAATCCCATGTGCCTAATAAACCAATTCACAAGGCTCTTCTTCCAAATCAAATTACCCTTGTGCTTATTTAGGATGGTGGAAAATGGAAACATTATAATATTATATTATAACTAAAGTACACAACAAATATTATTTTGTAAAAAGAGTATATGCATGGCTCCCTAGTAGTACGATTTTAATTATGATGAGATTATTACCAGGTCAATAATGAAAATTAAAGATTTAACATAGTTATGCTACAGAACGTCTCCCTCAGGAAAGTACATGTGTCTTTATTATCTTCATAATTAATATTAATTAATTAATATATCCTGGACGCGGAAAGAAAGAGTATGCAATTGCGAAAGAAGAGGATACGATGTGAGTGATTATGCATGCTGAAGAAAACACGCATGCAACAAGACAAAATCCCTATACCATATATTTACAGATTTCAAGAGGTGTGATTATTTGCAATTTGGGATTATTTGAAGATTTGGTCTTTGGCACGTAACATGCAAGTCTTGGAGTTTCAAACCCTTCTAAATCTTTTCCAAGACTTATCGGTGAATTTTTTTTATAAAATTATTTATTCTAAACATTTAACTTAATATAAAATTATGAATGATTATATATTTAACACTTATATTTAAACTTTAAATAAATAATCTTAATCTAATTTGCGATAGAGAGGTAAATTAAATGAGTACATTAACACAATGAGACATATAACATAGCAATCCCGTTTTTTTGCCAACATCTGCCAACTCTTATTTATAAGTGTGTTTAATGGAAGTGTCTTTGTAAATGTATTGTGGATGTGTCTAATAAAAATGTCTTTTTTATAACTGTGTTTAATAGAAATGTCTTTATAGATATATTTTTTGGATGTGTCTCTTTATATATGTGTTTAAAATATAATAATTAATTATTATTGATAATAAATTGACAGATAATATATTGGTACCCTATACTTTTCCATAGACGCTTTATGTGGCTATTCTCCAATTTTAGCAATTTCAAGAATATAGTAGTTAAATGTTTCTGGAGAAGAAAAATAAAAATTTATTTATTATTTTATAAAATTTAAAATAAAATTAAAATTAGACATACTCTAATATAAAAGATTGATGTCAAATTAGGTTTTAATAATTAATATTCTGGGAACTAAGTCCCTTTCGGGGTTTGTTCTTTCTTTTTAGTAGCTGTTTTATAACACCGACAGGATGTCTCCAAAAGTAAAAAGGAATATATATACTTCAACTAAGATGGTAGGTAGTATATCATATTTGTATTAATTAACGAGGTATAAATATTTTATAGAAGTTTCAAGTTTAAATTTTATTGTTGCTAATATACCAAAAAGTAAATATTAATCTTACAGCCTTATGCCAAAAAAAATATTTTGGATTTTTTATTTATAGGTATATATTTATTACCTAGCTATTAGTTAAAGACAAAATTCTCTTTTAACTTATTAGACGACCATAATTATATAAAAGGAAATACCGAAACAGACGAGAGAGTGAGAGAAGCAACATTGATGTAATTAATAAAGACAGGAATAAATATCGTATAAAATAATTAGTCCTTCATTAGTTAAAATTTTAAAATAAGAAATTATATGAAATCTCATAAAAATATTATTGTTGTTGCCTTGTTGGGCCACAATTGGGCACATGTTTTGACCATTGTTTGACGGGTGTGGAAACCAAGTTAAAAGCAATTGAGGTTTTAATTGAGTGGTTAAATATATTATCTTTAACTAATTTGAATTGGTTAGAGAGCGTTATTAGTTTATTTGTATGTTTAAATAGGTATTAGAGTTTAATTTTATTCAAATTTAGATTTATTAAATTTTAGATTTTTATTTTAGAAGATAAAGTGAGATGTTTTATTATTAAATGTTTTTTTTCTCATGTTTTTTTTATCTCACTTATGAAATAAATGGTGATAAATCATATTTTTCTCTTTAAAGTGAAATTTAAAATTTAGAGGATCCAAATCCATTTTATTTTATATATACAGTAATTTATTGGCTAACGATAAATTTTTAAATGAAACTCAAATCCGCCATTGATGGAACTGCTAGAACTTGAGAAGAGGGAGTTGAATCAAGTTAGTTCAAAACTGAACTTCTTTTGTTCTATTTTCACGGAAGCTAAATATACAAAAAAAAAATTTTGTTTTGTCTCATACACAGAACTTAAATAGACAAGGGAAAAAGAGATAGAGGCCAGTATGTATCCTGGTTCGGTATTTATGTGTCATAAAACCTACATCCAGTCTTCACCACAACCATGGTAGAATTTTCACTATAATAAATAAATTACATTCATCAATACTATTGAAACATAACCTAATAAAACTAGTATTTACCATTAAGCTTTCTTCACTAAAGCTCAGTTTTTCAAGTGTTGTCCCAACTTGGAAGGAGAATCTAAACAGATTCAAACTCACAAAGTGCTATCCAAACTTGACAAGGGGAACTAGTCCTAGTTCAACAACTCAATTACATAGAATTTTCAGTGGCTCTTTCATGCATCTTTTTTGCCGTTTCTCTCATGGATTTTTCACTTACATAATCAACCTTTTCTCAATATAAAAGATGACACAAGATAGCCATAACAAAGAAAATCAGAAATGAAGCACTAGTAGAAGAAAAAGAATTCAGCTCAAGTATGTTAAGATGATGCTCATGAATTTTCTCTCTTTTTCTTCTTTTCAAATGTTGAAGTGAGGTATGTTTTATATCATCAGCTTGCTCTTCCAATTTGCCTCTTCAATTCCTTGTTTCTTCAACTAGTTGGAGCTGTCTCTAATGGCATGCAGTCATTTTTCATCCTGCTCCACTAACTCTGCTGGTTGAGGAGCCATTCCACCACCTCTGCTGTCCTTGAATTTGCTTTCTTCCTTGGCATGCATTTCTTTCTCCCTTCTGCTTCCATTATCTCTGCTATCCAAGGAGCTGCTCCACTACTTTTGCATTCTTGTAAGTTTGTGTTTTGCTCTCCCATATTCTGAATGTTGCTTTACAGAGGTCCTGGAAGTAGTGAAATTGTCCTTGTGTCTTGTTGCTTTGCTAGAGCCACAACTGTCATCGTTGTGTTATTAATTCATTTTTGTTCTACCTGTCTTCCTTTTTCCATGATGAAGACAAATGCCCATTTTTCTACTTTGCAAATGCATAGCCTTCTATTTTTGCTGAACAGTACTTGTTGAGTGCATTGGGCTTGTGCATTGATTTGAAGCATTGAAGAAATATTCAAGCAACATGTTGGGTTGATGATTGAATAATAGGCCTGCACCACTAATACACACATTTAATAATATTGGGTTTTAATTTAAATAATATTTGTCATCATATATGAGCCCAAAATAAACTTAAATCAACAATCTCCTCTTGATGACAAACATGATAAAAGAGGATAATTGAATTTAAAATATTAATTTAAATGAGTTGAGAGTAAATAAGTTGAGAGCACTTCCCTTTGATGACCATCCGAAGTGTGTAGTACTCTTTCTCACTGTTAGCATTTCTCCCCCTTAATCATGGCTTACATCTTCAAGTGGATAAAACTTAAAACAGCAAAGAACAATTACCAAAGCAATATATCACAGCAACAATAACACAGAGCATAGAGTAATTAACACACAGCAATTAAAGTTAATCATAGCAACATATATCATCAAGCATCATTGTCCATAACCTAAGTCAATGCTAACTTTTCTTTTCTTTTCTTTCCTCCCCCTTTTGTCATCAAGGAGGGAAAAGACCCTGTAAAAACTGTTAGTGGCTAAACAAAAGAGTCATCAAGTACTAAAGTAGTTATGGGTTACAGTCATCCAGATAAAAAGGAAAAGAGTCTAGGTAAAACAGTCCAATTCATAGAAGAGATGAAAGAGTCTAGGCATTAGAGTTTGCATCATCAGAGGCTTTATCATCATCCTCATTATCAGTATTTGTAAGGCCAACCTCAATGTCCTCCACATAATTTCTGAGAATCCGAATCCTTCCTTTAGTTTTCTTGAGTGCATTTTCTTTCATAACTTCATTCTTCTTGCGCTCGACTCCATAGTTGATGAGAAGATCGGTCAGATTGACAAACTCTTTGAGCAAATTCTTCACGATACCTGTTAGGACTTTGATCTTAGAGGAATTGGATGTGGGAATCAGTGGATCCTCATCATGGTATGGAACTTCAGTGCCTTCATTAGTGTTGTGGCGCTTAGTTGTTGTTCTTTTTACTGCACCACCACCTTTGATATAAGAGTTATAGTCTCTAAAAATCGCATTCCCAAAATCAAAATTATAATATTAAAAAATTTTAGTGAGCAGCATTGTATAAGGTAAAGCATTTTTAGAACTAACACAAGCATGCATGTGTCTCACTAAAAAGTAAGTAAAAGAAATTGGAATTTTGGAGAGAAGAGCAAACATAACCAGTATGTCACAGAAGGAGACTCATTGAAAAGATTCACTCTAAGGTAGAATTATATGATTCACAATCCTATGCAATCGGGCACGAACTGGACCAAGATATTTATGAGTGGGAGTGGTACCTTTAAGGAGAGGAATGTTGACACAAACAGTTTCTAGGGCTTCAAAATATGACAGATTGAGAGACTCATCCCACTTACCAGAAGTGAACACATCAAGTTTCTTGTCCTGGTAATCTATGGCTTTCCTGATGTGATACTTGTCAAGAATGATTGTGCGACCTTTAACAAAGGAAGCGATTCTCCCTTTCTTGTAGGACATGTTGCTATAGAACTGCTTCACTAGACCAGGATAAACTTTTTCACGAATGGACAGGATGGGAATTCGTCCTTGACATGTAAATAGAGGTGCAAAGTTTAGACATTTTCTATGAAGTTTGTCTATATTGACAAGCTTAGAGGGACAAAGAATACGCTTGTAAATGTTCTTACAGAAAAACATATAGTTCATGAAGGAATTATAATGGCAACGATCAAAGGAAACTGTTGGGAAGTCAACATAGAAGGATTTGTAGGCAATGGGATTGGAGAGTTTTAGTTCAGAAACAGAGCGAAGAGAAAGTCAATGACTATAGCAGGGGATGAAGGAAGCTCTTCGTCTTCTTCACGAATGGGTCTCTTCTCCCGGGACGAACTGGGTTGAGAAGAGCTGGGCTGTGAGACATTTTACTGAGTGGAGGTTGGTCGAGGAGTTACGCTATGACGGCGAGTAGTGGTCTTAGTGCGAGCCATTTTAAGAGTGGTATTTGGAGGAGAGGTAAGAGGAGAGTTGGTGGGAGATGGAAAAGGAGATGATTGAGAGTTTAATGAGATACGAGTAGAGGGATCAGAACGTGAAGAGTGAGCACCACTATGAGAACCTTTGCGGACTGCTCTTTTCTTGTGAGCCATACTTATAGAGCATTGGTTAGTTTCAGAATATGAAGAGTGGAGAGAGTTGTGTGTGAAGATGTGCTTGTAGTAGAGAGTTAATATAGACCTTGGGGAGTGCAAGGGTCTCAGCTTGAAAAAGAGGATAAAAATAAAAACTTTGAAAACCATTTAATTTCACAACTGTAACCAATGTAACTTTTATTTTCAAAAACAAGTAATTTAAAAGAAATTTGGATGTAACAGAAAAGCAATTTTAAATAAAGCCCAAACAAATTGAGTAAAATTTTGGGACCAATAAATTTCTGAGATTACAAGTCCAAAGTGGGCCCAAAGGTTTCAATATAGGAGGCCCATATGACGGTAGACAAGCCAACATTCCAGGTCCACCAAATTACTCTTGCTTTCAACGAGTCTAGGATGTATCACAAGGAGTTAATGAAGCTTACTCATCATCTGCCCAGAATAATCTCATCTCGATCTATGAGACAAAATGTTTAAACCAGAATATCAGTAAAATTAAGAAATATCAGATGAATCAAGAATGCCCAATGCAGTGCGTATTTTGCAGAATCTCTCTTCAATCAATGATTTGGTAAAAATATCAGCTAATTGATCTTCAGATTTAACAAACTGAATATCTAAATGTTCATTTTGCACATGTTCTCTTATATAATGAAATATAACTTCAATGTGCTTTTTTTAGTGCAAAACAGGGTTCTTTGAAATATTTATAGCACTCATATTGTCACAAAATAATGGAATATTAGATACTTTCAGTTTATAATCAGCTAACTGAGTTTTCAACCATAGTAATTGAGAGCAACAAGAAGAGGCTGCAATATACTCAGCTTCGGCTGTGGATAGTGCAACTGTTGCTTGCTTCTTGCTTTATCATACATTGAGTGATTTGCCAAGGAAGCAACACATGCCACTTGTGCTTCTTCTATCAATTTTGTCTCCAGCGAAATCTGTATCACAATAACCCACTAATTGAAAGGAATTAGTTTTGGGATACCATAAACCATATCGAATAATCCTCTTGACAGCTGAGAGATGTGATTCCTTGAAGTTTGATTAGAATCTTGAGCACACACCAGCACTTTGTATGATATCAGGCCTTGAAGAGGTTAGGTACATCAAGGAACCAATGATCCTTTTATATCTTGTCTCATCAACATCTTTAGCATGTTCATCCTTGTCAAGCTTGATATTTGGATGCATGGGGGGTTCCCATTGGCTTGGCACAGTCCAGCCCAAACTTCTTGACAAGTTTCTTGGCATATTTTTCTTGATGAACAAAAATGCCCTCGATGGTTTGCTTGATTTGCAAGCCTAGGAAGAAAGTTAGCTCTTCCATCATGCTCATATCAAATTCACTTGTCATTAGCTTCGCAAAATCTGCACACAAAGCCTCATCAGCTGAACAAAAAATGATATCATCAACATAAACTTGCACAAGAATAAAATGATCATTGAAGGTTTTAATAAATAGAGGGGTGTCAGTGGCTCCTCTTTAAAAATTATTTTTCAATAAAAATGAGCTAAACCTCTCATACCAAGCTCTAGGAGCTTGTCTTAAACCATATAAGGCTTTGGCTAGTTTGAAAACATAGTTAGAAAATGTTTTGTTTTCAAATCTGGGAGGTTGAGCTACATAGACCTCTCTATCTATTATACCATTAAGGAATGCACACTTTACGTCCATTTGGAATAGTTTCTGATACGAAAAAATTATTAATTCTCCGTAATAACTACCGGCAAGTGCACCGGATCGTATCAAATAATAAAACTCACAAAAGAGTGAGGTCGATCCCACGAGGATTATAAGCAAATAATAGTTGATTGATTAGCCTAGTTAGACATGCACAATTATATGTTAAGCAACAGGAAAATGTAAATGACATGAAAGTAAAGGAAACAATAAAGTGTAAGGAAAGTAAATGGCAAAAAAAGTAAAGTGATGAAAAATAAAAGAGTAAGAAAAGTAAAGTACGGGAAAGTAAAATGCAAGAAAGAAGAGTACAAGAAAGTAAATAACTAAAAGTAAAAGAAAATAAGAGCATTGGGATAGAGAGATATTGAATTCTCCAGATCAATTGCTCTCATCTCTTCCTCAATCAATGCATTCATTATCTCTTTGGTAATCTTAGGTGATTGGATCCCAATTCCTTGGCAATCCAATCTCTCTAAGCTTGAACAATTGCCCAATTCCTTGATTTAATTGCTCCTGGGAAGAGATGAAGTTTGGTCACTGATTATACCACACACCTTCATAGATCAAAGTATTGGTAGGATTACATGTCACTATATCCATCCAACCTCCAACCTAATCCAATATGAGAAAGATTTCAAGCATGGTTTTATGATTTCTCTTCCAAGCCAATCACAAAACCCAAGTACATTCAATTTCTTTTCCAAGACAATTGAATGCTTGAATGAAGAGCGAAATTTTTCTAGCAAAATCAAGAGAAAAGAAAGAAGAAGATGAATGACGAAAACAATTTAATCCTTTGAATTGTAACATAGCTCTCTAACCCAATGAAAAGAGTTAATTTAGTTCATTGCTCTATTCTAACAGAAAAG
Source organism: Arachis stenosperma (assembly GCF_014773155.1). Lineage (NCBI taxonomy): Eukaryota > Viridiplantae > Streptophyta > Magnoliopsida > Fabales > Fabaceae > Arachis > Arachis stenosperma. Next base: position 30,965,712 of record NC_080384.1, read on the forward strand.
AAAGAAAGTGCAAAAAAATAAAGATGAAGATTAAGAATTCAAAACTGAAATTGAAACTTTAAAAATCATAAATAAAAATTACAAATTGAAACTACTACTACTAAGGAAGAAAAGAAAAGAAAAGGAAAGGAAGAAGAGTGTAGGGGGGAGGGATCCGAAGACCCACTCCCAGTGGTGTGTGTCAGGGGATGTGGGTATGCTTGATTCTGGACTCCCCCCTCCAATCCAAAATGAATTCTCCAATCCAGCTAATGCCTATATATAGGCTTACAAACTAAAATGAAAGATAAAATTACAATTGAATTAAAATTCCTAATCTAGATGCTTCTTGTATCTTGGATTGAGTGATGTTGATGGGCTCTGCTTGCTTGAGAGGTTAATGCATGCTTCAGGGGTGTATTGGCATTTATTGGGGCCATTTTTTATGTCAAAGACGTTGAGAAATACTCCTAGGCATGCTTCAATGTTTAACCCAAAGTTGGACCCAAAGTTGGACACAACGTTTGACCCCAAACGTTGGTGTACTAGCATTGGTAACAACGTCCGATTATGAAGCTCAAACTTATTGTCCATGTAAACCCCGATAAATTAGTAGATAATTAGTCAATAAATTAGTTTTAATAAGGAAGATTAGAAGCACAAATATTATATCAAATTAGAATAGAGCTCATCGAAATGAAAATTTTGACACTAATTTCAAAGAAATCGGTCTAAGATTGGACCGAACGGACCAAACCGATTGAATCGGGCCTAAACCGGACTGTTGGTCCAACCAGACCAACATATTAAATGAGCCCAAAGGTCCCTTTCTTCTTTATTTCACCTGCAGCAGCGTGAAAGCTCCAGGGAGAAGGAAATACTCCGGAACCCTTACGGTAACCTTCCAACTCCCGTAACTTCTCCGTCTGAGCTCCAATCGCCGCACCGTTTGCGACCACGCATTCATCGCATCGAGCTCTACTTTCTACTGGAATAATTTCATAGGTAACTTGTTATTTCACCTCAGCCTCTTCTTTTCCCCAATTTTTGAATTATGAATAGGAATGTTGAATTTCTTTGATTTCTGATGTTTTAGGATCCAATTAGCTTGAGAAAAACGTTCATTCTTGCTTATGTGAAGCTTGGGTAAGGTGAGAATACAATAATTTTATTTTAATTTCATTAAATTTGAGCTTTGAGTATTAAATTGAATATATATGTGTTATGAATGTGTATTAGGTTGTGAATAAATAATTGGAGCTTGAAATTGTGAATATTGAAAATTGGAGGAAGCTGATTAGTTGAATTTTGAAGGGGTTGTCTTGGTTTTAAATAATTTCCTTTGGTCGTTACATGAAAATCGGCCAAGGTATAGTTTAGGTTTCTTACATTTAATATATAATGTTCTGTGAAAACTTAGACTAGATGACCATAGGATAAGTTGGATTGCATGTGTATATTTAATACTTAGTATCCTGTTGATGAACATGGTTGGTTTGATGCTTGTTGATTAACTGGTGATTTGGTGAATTATTGATTTGAGGTATAACTATTGTGGAGGTGGTTGTGATAATAAGGTATTTTGTGTTAAAAGCCTAGGATTTGTGAACTATGATTCTTAGTTGAATTTTGGTTGTTGGATTTGAATATTGTATGACTATAATTGTTGATCTGAGGTAGATCTATTATGGTGATTATTATGATGACGAGGAAGGGTATGTTGAATTGAAAAGAATGCAGGTTTGGACCCGAAAAGGGTGGCAAAGTCCGAGTTTTAGAGAAGATGCTGCTGAAATTTTATAAAAATTAGAGATTTTGTTTATATGATTATTTAAAAAGATTTAGATTCAAAGGTTATATGGTTTGATTTTGAGTTATTAAGAAAATGAGTATGTTTTAAGTTTGATTCATTTAGAAAAGAATGAATTATATTTTGAATTGGAACTATTGATGGACGGAATGGGAGGTGTGATAATGAAGGATAAAGATTGAATATGATTAATGTATGATGATGAATGAGATGCGATTGAGAATGATGTGGATGTTGATGAATTATAATTGAATTATTTATATGGCTTATGAATTTGAATGATTTGAGATACGAGATTCCCTAGATAAAGTACCGTGGCTTGCCACCACGTGTACCAGGTTGAAAGCTCGATACTCTGTTGACCCTACGACGTAAGTGTGACCGGGCACTATAAATTCCCAAGAATGAAACTCCCATTGAGCAATATTGATTATTTGAGAAAAAGCTATGCATAAACTCTTGGGGATGCACGTCGGGGGACAGTCTAAATATTTTTAGACTTGTCAGGTTGGCTGGATAACCAACAGATGAGTCTCATCAGTCATAGGACAGGCATGCATCATATGCATATTACTTGAATTACTTACTTGTGCTTTAATTGGGTGTGCCTAAATGTACTTGCAATGTTAAATGTGTATTTGTAACCTTCTTGTGCTTGCCTTTATCTGTTTATTTGTCTGTGAAATGCATGATGGAGTTGGAGGTATGGAGGAAAGGCAGTATGGGACATAGATTTAAGGTTAAGTTAAGTTAGGTTTAAATATTCTTAGAAAACCACCTTTTGTGGCTCCTGTTTAATACTTTAAGCTCTATAATCTGAGTGTTGGCGTTCTAGGATTGCCTCTGGCATTCCCAAGACCTTATATATTATATGTGTGGCACCTTTACCATACTGAGAACCTCCGGTTCTCATTCCATACTATGTTGTCATTTTTCAGATGCAGGTCAAGAGGCATCTCGTTAGGCGTCTGGACTCTTGAAGCGGAGTGGTTACTGGGTAGTTTTGCTGTACAGTGATGTATATATATATATATATACACACACACACTTAGTTTTCTCTCTGCATAACTTGTTCTTTTGATCCTCTTAGAGGTTTATAGAGAGGCAGGATTGTATATATGAACTTTTGGATTTTAGGTATGAATGTATATATGTGTGTAAATTCTCTGGTCAGTCTTGACTTCGCATGCTGAGTCAGGAGCTCGTTATTTTGTATCTTTGACTCTCTGTTCCTATTTTGGGTTACTTTACACTTGACAGCTGTAGCTTTCTTAGCTCGCAAGTTAACTCGTTTCTCGAGTGTTGCGCTTTTATTTCGCGATTTTTATTTCCTCTATTCTTCAAGGCTCTTAGCATATTATAATTCTTCTGCTATTATATATACACATTTTATTTTAGAGATCATAATACCACACTACATCTGTTTTACGACTTAAGCGTAAAGCTCTACGTGATTGAGTGTTACAATCCACCCCATACTATTATATATTTTTGGAAAGCCCTGAATGTCTACTTTCCAATGCCATTAAAAGCGCATCATTTGGAGCTTTACAGCTTGAGTTATACTCCTTCGAAGGTGTAGAGGTCAGTTGGCCTTACTACAGATTGATACTATGTTGATCTTTGCACTTTTTGGGGCAGTTTTCTCCTTCAATTTTAGTGTCCACCATGTAGTGCTATATATGCTTGGAAAGCCTTGAATGTCTACTTTCCAATGCCTTTGAAATCAGCTCATTTGGAGTTTTGTATCTCAAGTTATTCTTGTTTGAAGAAGACCCCATCAGGCTGTCAGGAGCATAGTTGGAGGTATAGTTGGAGGTCCAACTATGACTCCAACTATGGCACCTTGAAAACCATCAAGCACATTGCCCGCAATGTTGGAGCACCATCTTTGGCTCCAACATTGCACCATGGGAGTGGTTTGAGGCATAGTTGGAGGTCCAACTTTGGCTCCAACTATGGCCTCTTGAAATGAGTAGTTTGAGGCATATATAGTTGGATGTCCAACTTTGGCTCCAACTATGGTCTCTTGAAAAGTAGTTTGAGGCATAGTTGGAGGTCTAACTTTGGCTCCAACTATGCACTTTCCCATGGCCAACGTTTGAGGTAACGTTTGAGCACCAACTTTGGCTCAAATGTTGCCTTCTCTTCCTTGCCTTTTGTTGAGCACATTGGAGTAGCAACGTTGGTTCACCAACGTTTCCTCCAACGTTGGTGCTTCAATATTTGTGTATCATCGTTGGTTCACCTCCAACGTTCACTCCAACTTTGCCACCAACATTGGTTCTCCAACTTTGTTTTTCTTTGCCTTTTAAGCTCCTTTCTTCTTTCATGCTTGTTTTGTGTCTTTTGCTTTCTTTTTTCATCAATTTCTGCAAAATAGATAAACTCAAAGAGATGAAAGTAATCTATGATTTAAGCACAAAAATACTCAATAATTAAGCATGATTAGTAAAAATTAAAGGTGAAAAAGCATAGAAAAATAAGCCATGATGCCCTGGCATCAGTTTGAAGCCGCAATGAGCTGCATAGGCTAAGAGTAATCTGATAGCTTCCACTCTTGCTACAGGTGTGAATGATTCATCAAAATTAATCCCTTTCTCTTGATCATATCCTTGAGCCACTAATCTTGCTTTGTTTCTAATAATGGTTCCATCTTCACCCAATTTATTTCTGAAAATCCATTTTGTACCGATGACTTTCTTTCCATTTGAATGAGGCACTAGGGTCCAGACTTGATTCTTCTCAAATTACTGCAATTCCTCCTCCATGGCTAATACCCAAGATGGATCAGCAAGTGCTTCCTGGATATTTTAAGGTTCAATCTTTGATATAAGAGCAATGTTGGATTCGGCTCTTTTCAAAGATGATTTAGTAGTCATTCCTTTGGAGGGATTACCTATTATGAACTCTTCAGGATAATTTTTCAGAAATTTTCATTCTCTTGCCCTTCTGGTTTGGGTTGAGAATTCAGGTTCCTCTTGATCAATAATTACCTCTGCATCAGGATTTTCTGCTGTGACATGAGATATTCCAAATTATCTCCCACAGAATCAGTGTTTTCGTTGCTTGCAAATGCAGTTTCTTGAGGACTTAAATTTTGTTGAACTGTCTCAGTATTCTTGGTGAATTCAATTTCAAAACCTGGACTATCATCAATACAAACACTAGGGGTGCACAAGACCCGGTTCGGCCCGAAGACCCGGACCGGGCCCGGTGACTTCGGGGCTAACTTGGCCCGGCTTTGTTATGGCCCGGTCAGACCCGAGGTTTCAATAGATGGCCCCGGTTATTTATTAAATCGGGTTCGGGCCAAGCTTCGGGTCACCCGGCCCCGGCCCGTTGGACCCGTGCGTGCAATAAGAAAAAATAAAAAAAAATATGCACTACACTATGTTTTATTGTTTCTTGGCTTTATGTTTAATGTCTACAATTTCATTCTTCAGGACTCAGGCTTCACATTTCACAGCCCAATAGCCCACAATATTCAGGGGTTAGGGCACACTGCACAGCATACAACACACTCTCTCAGTCTCTCTCACTCAAACCACTTCCCCTGAGGCGTAGCGCCGTAGCCCCAAGCCCCCAACGGCCAACGGAGAGCTTCCTCTTTCTCCACCAAGTTTGATCAACCACCACAACTGCATACAACACACTCTCTCAGTCTCTCTCACTCAAACCACTTCCCCTGAGGCGTAGCGCCGTAGCCCCAAGCCCCCAACGGCCAACGGAGAGCTTCCTCTTTCTCTACCAAGTTTGATCAACCACCACAACTGCTGACCGTCAAACACCGCGCGCACCAGTAACTCGCCTTTAATCATCTCTCAGAGACTTAGAGTTCTCACCAACGCAGTGCTCATCGCAAGACGCAGAGCAGGTAATTTGTTTTTGCTAAAAATCATTGATTTTTATTTTTTCTTGCAACTACTGGCCTATTGAGTGCTAAATATTTCCCCTATTTTGTTTGTTTTGTTAATTTTTGGAAAGAACTAATGAAATCGTTGATATTTTTCTTGTTATAATTGGTTTGATTTTGAGAAAAACTAACAAAATTGATTTTTTTTGTGTTTAATTTTCTGGTTTGTATTTTGAATACTTCAATGATGAGAGTTACGGGTTAGATGAAATAGGAAGAAGTTATTGATTAGAGATAGGAATTAACAATTGAGAGAAATTGGGAGCAGGAACAATAATTTGCAATTATAATTATTGGCTGCCTTAGCAAATTCTTGGAAGTAGGAAGTAGGAACAATAATTTTAGTTTTATAATTTGCACCACTAATAATTGTAATTGATCTCTTCCACTTAAAATTTGATTGTTATTTAAAAGTTGAATTTTCTGGTTTGTGCACTACTGCACTTTATGTTAGTAAATACTAAATACCAATCTTGGAAAGCCTTATAAGTTGTTTGTTTTTGTGAGGGTACGAGTGGTTGGTGGACGAAATTGTGATCCATATTCTAACTATTTTGAGATGAAGGCTTCTAAGGGGCACCAGCTGAATTCACAACTCTGTTCAACTAACCAGCAAGTGTACTGGGTCGTCCAAGTAATAAACCTTACGTGAGTAAGGGTCGATCCCACAGAGATTGTTGGTATGGAGCAAGCTATGGTCACCTTGTAAATCTCAGTTAGACAGATTAAAAAGTTATGGGTTTCGAAAATTAATAATAAAAGGAAATAATAAAAGGGATAGAATACTTATGCAGATTCATCGGTAGGAATTTCAGATAAGCATATGGAGATACTGTATGACTCAAGGACGCCTGCTCTCCTACCGCTTCTACTCAGTCCTTATTACTCCTTTCCATGGCAAGCTTTGTTTAGGGGTTCACCATCAGCGGTGGCTACTTTCAATCCTCTCGGGAAAATGATCCTATGCGGCTGTCACTCGCACGGCTAATCGTCTGGAGGCATCACCCATGGTTGATGGCTACATCCCATCCTCGCAGTGAAAACTAATGCTCACGCACTCTGTCACAGTACGGCTAATCACTGGTTGGTTCCCGCGCCTACTGGAATAGAATCCCTTGATTCTTTTGCGTCTGTCACTAACGCCCAGCACTTGCAAGTTTGAAGCACGTCACAGTCATTCATTACCGGAATCCTACTCGGAATACCACAGACAAGGTTAGACTTTCCGGATTCCCAGGATCCTACTCGGAATACCACAGACAAGGTGAGACTTTCCGGATCCTCATAAATGCCGCCATCTGTCTAGCTTATACCACGAAGATTCTGTTGGGGAATCTAAGAGATACACGTTCAAGCTCTGTTGCATATAGAACGGAAGTGGTTGTCAATCACGCGCGTTCATAAGTGAGAATGATAATGAGGGTTATCTAACTCATCACATTCATCATGTTCTTGGGTACGAATGAATATCTTGGAATAAGAATAAAAGAGGAATTGAATAAAAGAAAATAGAATTTCATTAATACTTGAGGTACAGCAGAGCTCCACACCCTTAATCTATGGTGTGCAGAAACTCCACCGTTGAAAGTACATAAGTAAAAGAGGTTCAGGCATGGCCGAATGGCCAGCCCTCTCCATGATCAAGTGACCGAATGAATAAAGACTTAAAGTGGTCAAAAGATGTCTAATACAATAGATAAATGTCCTATATATACTAGACTAGCTACTAGGGTTTACATGAGTAAGTAATTGATGCATAAATCCACTTCCGGGGCCCACTTGGTGTATGTTTGGGCTGAGCTTGATCAATCCACGAGCTGAGGCTTCTCTTGGAGTTGAACTTCGAGTTATGACGTGTTTTGGGCGTTCAACTCCGGATCATGACGTTTTTCTGGCGTTTAACTCCAGACAGCAGCATGTACTTGGCGTTCAACGCCAAGTTACGTCGTTATTCTTCGAATAAAGTATGGACTATTATATATTGCTGGAAAGCCCTGGATGTCTACTTTCCAAAGCCGTTGAGAGCGCGCCATTTGGAGTTCTGTAGCTCCAGAAAATCCATTTTGAGTGCAGGGAGGTCAGATTCCAACAGCATCAGCAGTCCTTTTGTCAGCCTCTTTCAGAGTTTTGCTCAAATCCCTCAATTTCAGCCAGAATTTACCTGAAATCACAGAAAAACACACAAACTCATAGTAAAGTCCAGAAATGTGAATTTAACATAAAAACTAAGGAAAACATCCCTAAAAGTAGCTTAAACTTACTAAAAACTATCTAAAAACAATGCCAAAAAGCGTATAAATTATCCGCTCATCACAACACCAAACTTAAATTGTTGCTTGTCCCCAAGCAACTGAAATTCAAATAGGATAAAAAGAAGAGAATATACTATAAATTCAGAAATATCAATGAATATTAATTATAATTAAATGAGCGGGACTTGTAGCTTTTTGCTTCTGAACAGTTTTGGCATCTCACTTTTTCCTTTGAAGTTCAGAGTGATTAGCATCTCTAGGAACTTAGAATTTTGGATTGTGTTATTGAATTTCCTAATTTAAGCATGTTGATTCTTGAACACAGCTACTTATGAGTCTTGGCTGTGGCCCTAAGCACTTTGTCTTCCAGTATTACCACCGGATACATAAATGCCACAGACACATAACTGGGTGAACCTTTTCAGATTGTGACTTAGCTTTGCTAAAGTCCCCAGTTAGTGGTGTCCAGAGCTCTTAAGCACACTCTTTTGCTTTGGATCACGACTTTAACCATTCAGTCTCAAGCTTTTCACTTGGACCTTCATGACACAAGCACATGGTTAGGGACAGCTTGATTTAGCCGCTTAGGCCTGGATTTAATTTCCTTGGGCCCTCCTATCCATTAATGCTCAAAGCCTTGGATCCTTGAAATTTTCGCCCCTTTTTTTTTTTCACTGCTTTTTCTTGCTTCAAGAATCAATTTCATGATTTTTCAGATCATCAATAACATTTCTCTTTGTTCATCATTCTTTCAAGAGCCAATAATTTTAACACTCATAAACAACAATATCAAAAGATATATGCACTGTTCAAGCATTCATTCAGAAAACAAAAAGTATTGTCACCACATCAATATAATTAAACTAAATTCAATAGCTATTTTCGAAATTTATGTACTTCTTGTTCTTTTGAATTAAAACATGTTTCATTTAAGAGAGGTGAAGGATTAATGGATTTTATTCATAGCTTTAAGGCATGGTTACATACTAATGATCATGGAATAAAGACACAAAATATAGATAAACACAATAATTAAAAACCGAAAACAGAAAGAAATAAAGAACAAGGAATGAATCCACCTTTAGTGGCGTCTTCTTCTTGAAGGACCAATGATGTTCTTGAGCTCTTCTATGTCCCTTCCTTGCCTTTGTTGCTCCTCCCTCATTGCTCTTTGATCTTCTCTTATTTCTTGGAGAATGATGGAGTGTTCATGATGTTCCACCCTTAGTTGTTCAACATTATGGCTCAAATCTTCTAAAGAGGTGTTGAGTTGCTCCCAATAGTTGTTGGGAGGAAAGTGCATTCCTTGAGGCATTTGTTGATGATGAACTTCCTCATGTTCTTCTTGAGGGCCGTGAGGAACTTCTCTTGATTGCTCCATCATTTTCTTGGTGATGGGCTTGTCTTCTTCAATGGAGACATCTCCATTTATGATGACTCCAGCTGAGTAACATAGATGGCATATAAGGTGGGGGAAGGCTAGCCGTGCCATGTGTGAAGGCTTGTCAGCTATTTTGTAGAGTTCATTGGAGATGACTTCATGAACTTCTACTTCCTCTCCAATCATGATGCTATGAATCATGATGGCCCGATCCACAGTAACTTCAGATCGGTTGCTTGTAGGGATGATGGATCTTTGGATGAACTCCAACCATCCTCTAGCTACAGGCTTGAGGTCCAGTCTTCTTAGTTGGACTGGCTTGCCTTTGGAGTCTATTCTCCATTGGGCGCCTTCCACACAAATGTCCATTAGGACTTGGTCCAACCTTTGATTAAAGTTGACCCTTCTTGTGTAGGGGTGTTCATCACCTTGCATCATGGGTAAGTGAAACGCCAACCTCACATTTTCCGGACTGAAATCTAAGTATTTCCCCCGAACCATTGTGAGATAGTTCTTTGGATTCGGGTTCATACTTTGATCATGGTTCCTAGTGATCCATGCATTAGCATAGAACTCTTGAACCATCAATATTCCAACTTGTTGCATGGGGTTGGTTATGACTTCCCAACCTCTTCTTTGGATTTCATGTCGGATTTCCGGATACTCATTCTTCTTGAGCTTGAAAGGGACCTCGGGGATCACCTTCTTCTTTGCCACAACATCATAGAAGTGGTCTTGATGGCTCTTAGAGATGAATCTTTCCATCTCCCATGACTCGGAGGTGGAAGCTTTTGCTTTCCCTTTTCCTTTTCTTGAGGAAACTCCGGCCTTAGGTGCCCTTGGTAATGGAAAAACAAAAAAAAAGCTTATGCTTTTACCACACCAAACTTAAAATTTGCTCGTCCTCGAGCAAGAAAGAAAAGAATAGTAGAAGAAGAAGAAGAGAATATGGTAGAGAGGGAGAGGGGAGGGTGGGTGTTCGGCCATTTTGGGTGGGAATGGGTGGGAAATTGAATTTGAATTTTATGAGGGTAGGTGGGGTTTATGGGGAAGGGGGGTTGATGTGAATGGTGAATGGGGTAATTGGGAAGAGGAATTGAGGTGATTGATGAAGAAGATGTTGGGAAGTGTGACATGGGGAAGAGTAATCACATTCACAAAAACTAGGATTATGAGGTAAGGTGGGAATATGGTAGGTGGGGATCCTGTGGGATCCACAGATCCTGAGGTGAGGATCCTGTGGGGTCCACAGATCCTGAGGTGAAAACAAATACCATTCCTTCACCATATAGGCATGTAAAATGCCTTCATGCATCATTCTGGCGTTCAAACGCCCATTGATGCATGTTCTGGGCGTTCAACGCCCATGTAATGCATGTTTCTGGCGTTGAACGCCAGTTTCATGCTTGTTCCTGGCGTTCAGCGCCAGTTTGTCCTCTCTGTGCATCATCCTGGCGTTTAACGCCAGGTTGTTGCTTGTTTTGGGCGTTCAGCGCCAGAATGGTGCTCTGTTCTGGCGTTGAACGCCGGCCAGATGCACCTTACTGGCGTTGAACGCCAGTCTGCGCTGCCTCCAGGGTGAAAAATTTTTTTCTTCTGTTTTTGACTCTGTTTTTAATTTTTTTCGTGACTCCTCATGATCATGTACCTAATAAAACACAAAAATAAACAAGAAACAACATAAAATAAAATTAGATAAATAAAATTGGGTTGCCTCCCAACAAGCGCTTTTTTAATGTCAATAGCTTGACAGTGGCTCTCATGGAGCCACATGGTGATCAGGTCAATTTAGTGTGTAGTCCCAACACCAAACTTAGAGTTTGGATATGGGGTTTGAACACCAAACTTAGAGTTTGGTTGTGGCCTCACAACACCAAACTTAGAGTTTGACTGTGTGGGTTCTTCTTGACTCTGAACTGAGAGAAGCTCTTTATGCTTACTCTCTTTTGTCACAGAGGGATGGCCATGTGCCTGAAACACAAGGTAGTCCCCATTCAATTGAAGGACTAACTCACCTCTGTTGACATCTATTACAGCTCCTGCTGTGGCTAGGAAAGGTCTTCCTAGGATGATGCATTCATCATCTTCCTTCCTAGTGTCTAGGATTATGAAATCAGTGGGGATGTAAAGGCCTTCAACCCTTACTAGCACGTCCTCCACTATTCCATAAGCTTGTCTTATGGACTTATCTGCCAATTGTAATGAGAACAAGGCAGGTTGTACCTCAATGATCCCCAGCTTCTCCATTACAGAGAGTGGCATAAGATTTATCCCTGACCCAAGATCACATAGAGCTTTTTCAAAGCTCATGGTGCCAATGGTGCAAGGTATTAAGAACTTGCCAGGATCTTGTTTCTTTTGAGGTAGAGTTCCCTGAATCCAAGTATCTAGTTCACTAATGAGCAAGGGAGGTTCACTTTCCCAAGTCTCATTACCAAACAGCTTGGCATTTAGTTTCATGATAGCTCCTAAGTATTGAGCAACTTGCTCTCCAGTCACATCTTCATTCTTTTCAGAGGATGAATATTCTTCAGAGCTCATGAATGGCAGAAGGAGATTTAAAGGAATCTCTATGGTCTCTAGATGAGCCTCAGATTCCTCAGGATCCTTAATAGGAAACTCCTTCTTGCTTGAGGAACGTCCCAGGAGGTCTTCCTCACTAGGATTTTCGTCCTCCTCCTCCTTTGTGCATTCGGCCATATTGACTATGTCAATGGCCTTGCACTCTCCTTTTGGATTTTCTTCTGTATTGCTTGGGAGAATACTGGGAGGAGTTTCAATAACTTTCTTACTCAGTTGGCCCACTTGTGCCTCCAGATTTCTAATGGAGGATCTTGTTTCATTCATGAAACTGAAAGTGGCCTTTGACAGATCAGAGACTATATTGGCTAAATTAGAATTGTTTTGTTCGGAGTTCTCTGTCTGTTGCTGAGAAGATGATGGATATGGCTTACTATTGTTCAGCCTATTGCGTCCACCATTGTTAAAGCCTTGTTGAGGCTTTTGCTGATCCTTCCAGGAGAAATTTGGATGATGTCTCCATGATGAGTTATAGGTGTTTCCATAAGGTTCACCCATGTAATTAACCTCTGCCATGGCAGGGTTCTCAGGATCATAAGCTTCTTCAGAAGCTACCTCTCTAGTACTGTTGGATGCATGTTGCAATCCATTCAGATTTTGAGAGATTATGTTGACCTGTTGAGTCAACATTTTGTTCTGAGCCAATATGGCATTCAGAGCATCAATTTCAAGAACTCCTTTCTTCTGAGGTACCCCATTATTCACGGAATTCCTCTCAGATGTGTACATGAACTGGTTATTTGCAACCATGTCAATGAGTTCTTGAGCCTCTTCAGGCGTTTTCTTCAGGTGAATAGATCCACCTGCAGAATGATCCAATGACATTTTCAAAAATTCAGAGAGACCATAATAGAATATATCTAATATGGTCCATTCTGAAAACATGTCAGATGGACATCTTTTGGTCAGCTGCTTATATCTTTCCCAGGCTTCATAGAGGGATTCACCATCTTTTTGTTTGAAGGTTTGAACATCCACTCTCAGCTTGCTCAATTTTTGAGGAGGGAAGAATTTATCTAAGAATGCAGTGACAAGCTTATCCCATGAGTCCAGGCTATCCTTGGGTTGTGAATCCAACCATACTCTGGCTCTGTCTCTTACAGCAAAAGGAAAAAGCATGAGTCTGTAGACTTCAGGATCAACTCCATTCGTCTTTATAGTCTCACAGATCTGCAAGAACTCAGTTAAAAACTGATAAGGATCTTCAGATGGAAGTCCATAAAACTTGCAGTTTTGTTGCATTAAAGTAACTAGTTGAGGCTTAAGCTCAAAGTTATTGGCTCCAATGGCAGGAATGGAGATGCCTCTTCCATCAAACTTGGACGTTGGCTTAGTGAAGTCACCAAGCATTCTCCTTGCATTATTATTATTATTTTCAGCTGCCATCTCTTTCTCTTGTTCGAAAATTTCTAGAAGGTCTCTTCTGGATTGTTGTAATTTAGCTTCTCTTAATTTTCTCTTCAGAGTCCTTTCAGGTTCTGGATCAACTTCAACAAGAGTGCCTTTTTCCCTATTCCTGCTCATATGAAAGAGAAGAAAACAAGAAAAGAAAGAGGAATCCTCTATGTCACAGTATAGAGATCCCTTTATGTTAGTAGAAAAAAAGAAAGGGGGTAGAGGAATGAAGAAGAGGGTTCGGATTTTAGATGAAGAGAGGTGGAGAGAAGTGTTAGTAATTAATTAATTAAATAGAAGAAGAGAAGAGGAGGGAGAGAGAAAATTCGAAAATAATTTTTGAAAAAGAGGTTAGTAATTTTCGAAAATCAAAGACAAAATATAATTAAAATTAAAATTTAAAACAAAAAGAATTTTTGAAAAGGAGATGAGATATTTTCGAAAATTAGAGAGGGAAAAGTAGTTAGGTGATTTTGAAAAAGATAAGAAACATACAACAAGTTAGTTAGTTGATTGAAAAAGATTTGAAATCAAAATTGAAAAAGATAAGAAGATAAGAAGTTAGATAGGATATTTTTGAAATCAAATTTTGAAAAAGATAAAGTTTTTGATAAGATAAAAGATAAAAAGATTTTAAAAAATATATTTTGAAAAAGATTTAATTTTTAAAATTACTTAGCTAACAAGAAACTACAAGATAGGATTCTAGAACTTAAAGATTGAAACTTTCTTAACAAGAAAGTAAAAAAACTTCAAATTTTTGAACCAATCACATTAATTGTTAGCTAATTTTCGAAAATTAGATGTAAAGATAAGAAAAAGATTTTGAAAATATTTTGAAAAAGATTTTTTTGAAATTTTTGAAAAATAAAAAAAAAATGAAAAAGATATGATTTTTGAAAAAGATTTTGAAAAGATAAGATTTTTTTTAAAAATTTGAAATTTTGACTTGACTTGTAAGAAACAACTAATTTTGAAAATTTTTGACCAAGTCAACCCAAAATTTCGAAATTTGGAGGGAAATAAGGAAAATATATTTTTTTTTATTTTTGAATTTTTAATGAAAAACACAAAAATGACCCAAAACATAAAAATTTTGGATCAAAACACAAAATGCATGCAAGAATGCTATGAATGTCAAGATGAACACCAAGAACACTTTGAAGATCATTGATGAGCGGATAATTTGTATACTTTTTGGCATTGTTTTTAGTATGTTTTTGATATGATATAGTTAGTTTTTAGTATATTTTTATTAGTTTTTAATTAAAATTCACTTTTCTGGACTTTACTATGAGTTTGTGTGTTTTTCTGTGATTTCAGGTATTTTCTGGCTGAAATTGAGGGACCTGAGCAAAAATCTGATCCTGAGACCAAAAAGGACTGCAGATGCTGTTGGATTCTGACCTCCCTGCATTCGAAGCGGATTTTCTGGAGCTACAGAAGCCCAATTGGCGCGCTCTCAACGGCGTTGGAAAGTAGACATCCTGGGCTTTCCAGCAATATATAATAGTCCATACTTTGCCCAAGATTTGATGGCCCAAACCGGCGTTCAAAGTCACCTCAAGGAATCCCAGCGTTAAACGCTGGAACTGGCACCCAAATGGGAGTTAAACGCCCAAACTGGCACCAAAGCTGGCGTTTAACTCCAAGAAGAGTCTCTACACGAAATTGCTTCATTTCTCAGCCCAAGCACACCAAGTGGGCCCGGAAGAGGATTTTTATGTCATTTACTCATTTCTGTACACCCTAGGCTACTAGTTTCTTATAAGTAGGACCTTTTACTATTGTATGGAAATCTTTTGATCACTTTTAAATCTTTTGATCATTTTAGATCTCTAGATCATCTTTGGACATTTTAGTTCTTAGATCATTGGGAGGCTGGCCATTCGGCCATGCCTAGACCTTATGCTTATGTATTTTCAACGGTGGAGTTTCTACACATCATAGATTAAGGTGTGGAGCTCTGCTGTACCTCGAGTATTAATGCAATTACTATTGTTCTTCCATTCAAATTCCGCTTGTTCTTTATCCAAGATATCACTTGTTCTTCAACATGATGAAGGTGATGATTGACGCCCATCACCATTCTCACTCATGAACAAAGTGACTGACAACCACTCTTGTTCTACAAGCATTTGAGGCTTGGTGAATATCTCTTGGATTCCTGATTGCACGATGCATGGTTGATCGCCTGACAATCGAGTGCTCGCCTGACAAACGAGCCAACCATTCCGTGAGATCAGAGTCTTCGTGGTATAGGCAAGAACTGATGGCAGCATTCAAGAGAATCCGGAAGGTCTAACCTTGTCTGTGGTATTCTGAGTAGGATTCAATGATTGAATGACTGTGACGTGCTTCAAACCTGTAACCTACTGGGCGTTAGTGACAGACGCAAAAGAGTTATTCTATTCCGGTAGGGGAGGGAACCACACCGGTGATTGGCAGCACTGTGACAGAGTGTGTGCATTAGCTTTCACTGCGAGGATGGGAGGTAGCTGCTGACAACAGTGAGACCCTATACGAGCTTGCCATGGAAAGGAGTAAGAAGGGTTGGATGAAGACAGTAGGAAAGCAGAGAGACGGAAGGGAAGGCATCTTCATGCGCTTATCTGAAGTTCATACCAATGAATTACATAAGTATCACTATCTTTACCTTTATGTTATTTTCGTTCATCACCATATATATCTGAGTTTGCCTGACTAAGATTTACAAGATGACCATAGCTTGCTTCAATACTAACAATCTCCGTGGGATCGACCCTTACTCACGTAAGGTTTATTACTTGGACGACCCAGTGCACTTGCTGGTTAGTTGTGCGAAGTTGTGTAATGCCATGGTATTGAGCGCACCAAGTTTTTGGAGCCATTACCAGGGATTATGAGAGTTGTGAAAAGTATTGTTCACAATTTCGCGCACCAAGTTTTTGGCGCCGTTGCCGGGGATTGTTCTAGTTTTGAGCAAGCCTTTGGTAACATCAGTGCCAAGATCTGGCAACAACATCAAATTTTTGGTGTTATTGCCCGGGATTGTTCAGGCTGGACAACTGACGGTTCATCTTGTTGCTTAGATTAGGTATTTTTTTTTTCGAAATTCTTGAAGATGAATTCTAGAGTTTCATGATGATTTGTTGAAATCTGGCTGGCTGAGAAGCCATGTCTAATCTGATTGGACCGAGGTTTCAACTTATCACCACAAGAGCTTGTTGATTTCGTATCAATCTTGCTTTTGGAGCAGTGATTTGCTAAGGCTTGGCTGACCTTTGGTCATGTCTAGTGTTTTGGACCGAAGCTTTCTTTGGAAGCTTGGCTGGCTGTGAAGCCATGTCTAATTCCTGGACCGGAGTCTTAGACTAGCATTGCACTGATTCCTGGAATTCTCATTAAGAATTTTGATACCTTCTTTTTCCACTTAATTTTCGAAAAACACAAAAAAAAAATTAAAAAATAAAAAAATCATAAAATTCAAAATATTTCTTGTTTGAGTCTAGTGTCTCATCCTAAGTTTGGTGTCAATTGCATGCATTCATATGTCTTAGTGATCTTCAAGATGTTCTTGATGATTCACTTGCTCTGATCTTTGAATTCTATTGACTTGAGTATTTTGTGTGTCTCATATGCATTTTCAGTTCATTAGTGTCAGTAGTATACAAACTGCTAAGTTTGGTGTCTTGCATGCATTGTTATTTGATTCTTGTTGCATTTTAATTATTAAAAATCCAAAAATATTTTTAATTTGTGTCTTTTCAAGTCAATGATACAAGGGATTGAAGATTCAGAACACACTGCAGAGGAATTATACAGAAAAAGCTGAGCATTCAAAAATGCCCAGTGAAGAAGGCAGACTGGCGTTTAAACGCCAGCCAGGGCACCTGGTTGGGCGTTTAACGCCCAAAAAGGTAGCATTTTGGGCGTTAAACGCCAGAATGTATACCATTCTGGGCGTTTAACGCCAGGATGGTGCTAGGGGGAAGATTTTGTTTTCAAATCAATTTTTTTCAAGTTTTTCAAATCAAATCTTTTTCAAATCAAATCTTTTCACTCAAATGTTTTCAAAATTAATTTCTTTCCTTTCAAAGATACTTACTAACAATTAATGATTTGATTGAACATTTTTTGCCTTTTCTGTTAAGGAAGGTTTTATGTTTGAATCATATCTTTTCTTGTTAGGCAAGTCACTAATTTTCCAAATCAAATCTTTTAAAATAATTTTCAAAACATATCTTTTAAAATGGTTTTCAAATCATATCTTCTCAATCACATCTTTTTAAGACAATAACCTTTCAATCATATTTTTTTTATCATATCTTTTTCAAATTAGTTTTCAATCAAATCTTTTTAGTTTCTAATTTCAAAATCTTTTTCAAAAATCACTTGATTTCTCTTCCACTTTCAATTTTCGAAAATTATCAATCAAATTTTCAAAATGTTTTCAAAATCTTTTAATTGAATTTTCGAAAATCCTCTTCCCTCCTTCTCACATCCTTCTATTTATGGAGTACCACTCCTTCTAAATGCACAATTCGAACCTTATCTAATTGAAGTTCGAATTCTTCTTCTCCTTCTTCTTTCTATTTCTCTTTTCCTCTGACATTTCAAGGAATCTCTATACTGTGACATAGAGGATTCCACATTTTCTTTTTCTCTTCTCTTTCATATGAGCAGGAGCAGAGACAAAGGCATTCTTGTTGAAGCTGATCCTGAACCCGAAAGGACCTTGAAGAGAAAGCTAAGAGAAGCCAAAGCACAACTCTCTTTAGAGGACCTGACCGAATTCTTCAAAGAAGAAGAACCCATGGCAGCCGAAAACAACAACAATGCCAACAATGCAAGGAAGGTGCTGGGTGACTTTACTGCACCTATTCCCGACTTCTATGGGAGAAGCATCTCTATCCCTGCCATTGGAGCAAACAACTTTGAGCTTAAGCCTCAATTAGTTTCTCTAATGCAACAGAATTGCAAGTTCCATGGACTTCCAATGGAAGATCCTCATCAGTTTTTAGCTGAATTCTTGCAAATCTGTGACACAGTCAAGACTAATGGGGTTAACCCTGAGGTCTACAGACTGATGCTATTCCCTTTTGCTGTAAGAGACAGAGCTAGAATATGGTTGGATTCTCAACCTAAAGAAAGCCTGGACTCTTGGGAAAAGCTAGTCAATGCCTTCTTGGCAAAGTTCTTTCCACCACAAAGATGGAGTAAGCTTAGAGTGGAAGTCCAAACCTTCAGACAGAAGGATGGAGAATCCCTCTATGAAGCTTGGGAAAGATACAAACAATTAATCAGAAGATGTCCTTCAGACATGCTTTCTGAATGGAGCATCATAGGTATTTTCTATGATGGTCTCTCTGAACTATCTAAGATGTCCTTGGATAGCTCTGCTGGAGGATCTCTTCATCTGAAGAAGACGCCTGCAGAAGCTCAAGAGCTAATTGAAATGGTTGCAAATAACCAATTCATGTACACTTCTGAAAGGAATCCTGTGAACAATGGGACTAGTCAGAAGAGAGGAGTTCTTGAGATTGACACTCTGAATGCCATATTGGCTCAGAACAAGATATTGACTCAACAAGTCAATTTGATTTCTCAAGTCTGTCTGGAATGCAAAATGCACCAAACAGTACTAAGGATGCTTCATCTGAGGAAGAAGCTTATGATCCTGAGAACCCTTCCATGGAAGAGGTGAATTACCTAGGAGAACCCTATGGAAATACCTACAATTCTTCATGGAGAAATCACCCAAATCTCTCATGGAAGAATCAAGAGAGACCTCAACAAGGTTTCAATAACAATAATGGTGGAAGAAACAGGTTTAGCAATGGCAAGCCTTTTCCATCATCTTCTCAGCAACAGACAGAGAGTTCTAAGCAGAATACTTCTGACTTAGCAACAATGGTCTCTGATCTAATAAAGACCACTCAAAGTTTCATGAATGAAACAAGGTCCTCCATCAAAAATTTGGAAGGACAAGTGGGTCAGCTGAGCAAGAAGGTTACTGAACTCCCTCCTAGTACTCTCCCAAGTAATACAGAAGAAAATCCAAAAGGAGAGTGCAAGGCCATCAACATGGCCGAATATGGAGAGGAAAGAGAGGAAGAAGACGCCACTGAGAAAGACCCCAGTGGGCGTGCACCACTCTCCTCTGAGTTCCTCAATGAGGAACAATGGGAATCTGAGGCTCAAAATGAGACCATAGAGATTCCATTGGACTTACTTCTGCCATTCATGAGCTCTGATGAGTATTCTTCCTCTGAAGAGGATGAGTATGTCACTGAAGAGCAAGTTGCTAAATACCTTGGAGCAATCATGAAACTAAATGACAAGTTATTTGGAAATGAGACTTGGGAGGATGAACCTCCCTTGCTCACCAAAGAACTGGATGACTTGTCTAGGCAGAAACTGCCTCAAAAGAAGCAGGATCCCGGGAAGTTTTCTATACCTTGTACCATAGGCACCATGACCTTCAAGAAGGCCTTGTGTGACTTAGGGTCAAGTGTGAACCTCATGCCCCTCTCTGTAATGGAGAAATTAGGGATCTTAGAGGTGCAAGCTGCAAGAATCTCATTAGAGATGGCAGAAAACTCAAGAAAACAAGCCCATGGACTTGTAGAGGATATTCTGGTTAAAGTTGAAGACCAGTACATTCCTACTGATTTCATAGTCCTAGAGACTGGGAAGTGCATGAATGAATCCATCATCCTTGGCAGACCCTTCCTAGCCACAGCAAAAGCTGTGATTGATGTTGACAGAGGAGAGTTAATCATTCAAGTGAATGAAAAATCCTTGGTGTTTAAGGCCCAAGGATATCCCTCTGTCATCATGGAGAGGAAGCATGAAGAGCTCCTCTCAAAACAGAGCCAAACAGAGCCCCCACAGTCAAACTCTAAGTTTGGTGTTGGGAGGCTACAACCAAACTCTAAGTTTGGTGTTGAAACCCCACATTCAAACTCTAAGTTTGGTGTTGGGAGGTTTCAACACGGTTCTGAGCATTTCTGAGGCTCCATGAGAGCCCTCTGTCAAGCTAATGACATTAAAGAAGCGCTTGTTGGGAGGCAACCCAATGTTTTATAATTAATTATTTTCTTTTGTTATTTTATCTTTTTTGTAGGTTGATGATCATAAGAAGTCACAAAACAATGAAAAAAGCAAAAACAGAATGAAAAACAGGAAGAAAAACAGCACACCCTGGAGGAGAAGAAGCTGGCGTTCAAACGCCAGTAATGCTAGCTGTTGGGCGTTTAACGCCCAGTCTGGCACCATTCTGGGCGTTTAACGCCAGAAAGGGGCACCAGACTGGCGTTAAACGCCAGTAAAGGGCAACAACCTGGCGTTAAACGCCAGGAATGGGCACCAGCCCGGCGTTTAACGCCAGAAATAGCTCAAAACGTGATTTTGAGCAACATTTGGTGCAGGGATGACTTTTCCTTGACACCACAGGATCTGTGGACCCCACAGGACCCCACCATCAATCTCTCTCTTCTTCCCCCACTCACCAATCACCTCAATACCTCTTCCCCAAAAACCCTTCACCTATCAAATCCCATCTTTCTCTTCACCACTCACATCCATCCTTCATAAATCCCCACCAACCTCACCCTTCAAAATTCAAACCACTTTCCCTCCCAAACCCACCCATAATGGCCGAACTTCCTTCCCCCCTCTCTCCTATATATACCCTTCTTCAACACTTCATTTTCACACCACCATCTCCCTCTTCCTCATTTCTTCTTCTTCTACTCTCTTCTTTCTTCTTTTGCTCGAGGACGAGCAAACATTTTAAGTTTGGTGTGGTAAAAGTGTTGCTTTTGTTTTTCCATAACCATTTATGGCATCCAAGGCCGGAGAAACCTCTAAAAAGAGGAAAGGGAAGGCAAAAGCTTCCACCTCCGAGTCATGGGAGATGGATAGATTCCTCTCAAGGGTGCATCAAGTCCACTTCTATGAAGTTGTGGCCTTGAAGAAGGTGATCCCCGAGGTCCCCTTTTCACTCAAAAAAGGGTGAATATCCGGAGATCCGCCATGAGATCCGAAGAAGAGGTTGGGAAGTACTCACCAACCCCATTCAACAAGTCGGAATCTTGATGGTTCAAGAGTTCTATGCCAATGCATGGATCACCAAGAACCATGACCAAAGTGTGAACCCGAATCCAAAGAATTATCTCACTATGGTTCGGGGGAAATACTTGGATTTTAGTCCGGAGAGTGTAAGGGTGGCGTTCAACTTGCCTATAATGCAAGGAGATGAGCATCCTTACACTAGAAGGGTCAACTTTGATCAAAGGTTGGACCAAGTCCTCACGGTCATATGTGAAGAGGGCGCACAATGGAGGCAAGATTCAAGAGGAAAGCCGGTTCAATTGAGAAGGCATGACCTCAAGCCCGTGGCTAGAGGATGGTTAGAGTTCATACAACGCTCAATCATCCCCACTAGCAACCGGTCCGAAGTTACCATAGACCGGGCCATCATGATCCATAGTATCATGATTGGAGAAGAAATAGAGGTTCATGAGGTTATAGCCCAAGAACTCTATAAGGTGGCGGACAAGACCTCCACCTTGGCAAGGTTAGCCTTTCCTCATCTCATGTGTCACCTCTGTTATTCAGTTGGAGTTGACATAGAGGGAGACATTCCCATTGATGAGGACAAGCCCATCACCAAGAAAAGGATGGAGTACACAAGAGACCCCTCTCACCATGAGATCCCTGAGATGCCTCAAGGGATGCACTTTCCTCCACAAAATTATTGGGAGCAATTAAACACCTCCCTAGGAGAATTGAGTTCCAACATGGGACAACTAAGGGTGGAGCATCAAGAACACTCCATTCTCCTCCATGAAATTAGAGAAGATCAAAGAATCATGAGGGAGGAGCAACAAAGACAAGGAAGAGACATTGAGGAGCTCAAGCACTCCATAGGATCTTCAAGAGCAAGAAAGAGCCGCCATCACTAAGGTGGACCCGTTCCTTGATTTCCTTGTTCTTTATTCTTCTGTTTTTCGATTTTAATGCTTATGTTTATCCATGTTTGTGTCTTATGATCATTAGTGTCTTAGTGTCTATGCCTTAAAGTTATGAATGTCCTATGAATCCATCACCTTTCTTGAATAAAAATGTGCTTAATTGAAAAGGAAAGAATTGCATGAATTCTGAATTTTATAGTAGTTTAATTATTTTGATGTGGTGGCAACACTTTTGTTCTTTGAATGTATGCTTGAACAGTGCATATGTCTTTTGAACTTGTGGTTCATGAATGTTGGCTCTTGAAAGAATGATGAAAAAGGAGACATGTTACTGAGGATCTGAAAAATCATTAAAAATGATTCTTGAAGCAAGAAAAAGCAGTGAATACAAAAAAGAGAAAGAAGGAAGCAAACGAAAAAAAAAAAACCGAAAAAAAAAAAGAAAAAAAAGAAAGAAAAAGAAAGGAATAAGAGTTGTGATCCAAGGCAAATAAGAGTGTGCTTAAGAACCCTGGATACCTCTAATTGGGGACTTTAGCAAAGCTGAGTCACAATCTGAAAAGGTTCACCCAATTATGTGTCTGTGGCATGTATGTATCCGGTGGTAATACTGGAAGACAGAGTGCTTTGGGCCACAGCCAAGACTCAATAAATAGCTATGTTCAAGAATCATCATACTTTACTAAGAGAATCATTGACACTATCTGGATTCTAAGTTCCTAAAGAAGCCAACCATTCTGGATTTCAAAGGATAAAGTGAGATGCCAAAACTGTTCAGAGGCAAAAAGCTGAAAGCCCCGCTCATCTAATTAATACTGATCTTCATAGATGTTTTTGGAATTCATTGCATATTCTCTTCTTTTTATCTTATTTGATTTTCAGTTGCTTGAGGACAAGCAACAATTTAAGTTTGGTGTTGTGATGAGCGGATAATTTGTATACTTTTTGGCATTGTTTTTAGTATGTTTTTGATATGATATAGTTAGTTTTTAGTATATTTTTATTAGTTTTTAATTAAAATTCACTTTTCTGGACTTTACTATGAGTTTGTGTGTTTTTCTGTGATTTCAGGTATTTTCTGGCTGAAATTGAGGGACCTGAGCAAAAATCTGATCCTGAGACCAAAAAGGACTGCAGATGCTGTTGGATTCTGACCTCCCTGCATTCGAAGCGGATTTTCTGGAGCTACAGAAGCCCAATTGGCGCGCTCTCAACGGCGTTGGAAAGTAGACATCCTGGGCTTTCCAGCAATATATAATAGTCCATACTTTGCCCAAGATTTGATGGCCCAAACCGGCGTTCAAAGTCACCTCAAGGAATCCCAGCGTTAAACGCTGGAACTGGCACCCAAATGGGAGTTAAACGCCCAAACTGGCACCAAAGCTGGTGTTTAACTCCAAGAAGAGTCTCTACACGAAATTGCTTCATTTCTCAGCCCAAGCACACACCAAGTGGGCCCGGAAGAGGATTTTTATGTCATTTACTCATTTCTGTACACCCTAGGCTACTAGTTTCTTATAAGTAGGACCTTTTACTATTGTATGGAAATCTTTTGATCACTTTTAAATCTTTTGATCATTTTTAGATCTCTAGATCATCTTTGGACATTTTAGTTCTTAGATCATTGGGAGGCTGGCCATTCGGCCATGCCTAGACCTTATGCTTATGTATTTTCAACGGTGGAGTTTCTACACATCATAGATTAAGGTGTGGAGCTCTGCTGTACCTCGAGTATTAATGCAATTACTATTGTTCTTCCATTCAAATTCCGCTTGTTCTTTATCCAAGATATCACTTGTTCTTCAACATGATGAAGGTGATGATTGACGCCCATCACCATTCTCACTCATGAACAAAGTGACTGACAACCACTCTTGTTCTACAAGCATTTGAGGCTTGGTGAATATCTCTTGGATTCCTGATTGCACGATGCATGGTTGATCGCCTGACAATCGAGTGCTCGCCTGACAAACGAGCCAACCATTCCGTGAGATCAGAGTCTTCGTGGTATAGGCAAGAACTGATGGCAGCATTCAAGAGAATCCGGAAGGTCTAACCTTGTCTGTGGTATTCTGAGTAGGATTCAATGATTGAATGACTGTGACGTGCTTCAAACCTGTAACCTACTGGGCGTTAGTGACAGACGCAAAAGAGTTATTCTATTCCGGTAGGGGAGGGAACCACACCGGTGATTGGCAGCACTGTGACAGAGTGTGTGCATTAGCTTTCACTGCGAGGATGGGAGGTAGCTGCTGACAACAGTGAGACCCTATACGAGCTTGCCATGGAAAGGAGTAAGAAGGGTTGGATGAAGACAGTAGGAAAGCAGAGAGACGGAAGGGAAGGCATCTTCATGCGCTTATCTGAAGTTCATACCAATGAATTACATAAGTATCACTATCTTTACCTTTATGTTATTTTCGTTCATCACCATATATATCTGAGTTTGCCTGACTAAGATTTACAAGATGACCATAGCTTGCTTCAATACTAACAATCTCCGTGGGATCGACCCTTACTCACGTAAGGTTTATTACTTGGACGACCCAGTGCACTTGCTGGTTAGTTGTGCGAAGTTGTGTAATGCCATGGTATTGAGCGCACCAAGTTTTTGGAGCCATTACCAGGGATTATGAGAGTTGTGAAAAAGTATAGTTCACAATTTCGCGCACCAATCATGATGAACATCAAGAACATAATTTTGAAAAATTTTTGATGCAAAGAAAATATGCAAGACACCAAACTTAGAAATCTTTAATGCATGGAAAATATGAATGCAAAAATGCACATGAAAAACAACAAACAACACAAAACAAGAAATCATCAAGATCAAACAAGAGGACTTATCAAGAACAACTTGAAGATCATGAAGAACACTATGAATGCATGAGATTTTCGAAAAAATGCAAGAAAAATTTTAAAGCATGCAATTGACACCAAACTTAAGAATTAACACAAGACTCAAACAAGAAACACAAAATATTTTTGGTTTTTATGATTTTCTAATTTTTTTGGATTTTTATTATTTTTTTTTCAAAAATATTTTTGGAAAAACGAAAAATAAAAGAAAAATTTTGAAAAAGATTTTTGAAAAGAAAATTACCTAATCTGAGCAACAAGATGAACCGTCAGTTGTCCATACTCGAACAATCCCCGGCAACGGCGCCAAAAACTTGGTGGACGAAATTGTGATCCATATTCTAACTATTTTGAGATGAAGGCTTCTAAGGGGCACCAGCTGAATTCACAACTCCGTTCAACTAACCAGCAAGTGTACTGGGTCGTCCAAGTAATAAACCTTACGTGAGTAAGGGTCGATCCCACAGAGATTGTTGGTATGAAGCAAGCTATGGTCACCTTGTAAATCTCAGTTAGACAGATTAAAAAGTTATGGGTTTCGAAAATTAATAATAAAAGGAAATAATAAAAGGGATAGAATACTTATGCAGATTCATCGGTAGGAATTTCAGATAAGCATATGGAGATACTGTATGACTCAAGGACGCCTGCTCTCCTACCGCTTCTACTCAGTCCTTCTTACTCATTTCCATGGCAAGCTTTGTTTAGGGGTTCACCATCAGCGGTGGCTACTTTCAATCCTCTCGGGAAAATGATCCTATGCGGCTGTCACTCGCACGGCTAATCGTCTGGAGGCATCACCCATGGTTGATGGCTACATCCCATCCTCGCAGTGAAAACTAATGCTCACGCACTCTGTCACAGTACGGCTAATCACTGGTTGGTTCCCGCGCCTACTGGAATAGAATCCCTTGATTCTTTTGCGTCTGTCACTAACGCCCAGCACTTGCAAGTTTGAAGCACGTCACAGTCATTCATTACCGGAATCCTACTCGGAATACCACAGACAAGGTTAGACTTTCCGGATTCCCAGGATCCTACTCGGAATACCACAGACAAGGTGAGACTTTCCGGATCCTCATAAATGCCGCCATCTGTCTAGCTTATACCACGAAGATTCTGTTGGGGAATCTAAGAGATACACGTTCAAGCTCTGTTGCATATAGAACGGAAGTGGTTGTCAATCACGCGCGTTCATAAGTGAGAATGATAATGAGGGTTATCTAACTCATCACATTCATCATGTTCTTGGGTACGAATGAATATCTTGGAATAAGAATAAAAGAGGAATTGAATAAAAGAAAATAGAATTTCATTAATACTTGAGGTACAGCAGAGCTCCACACCCTTAATCTATGGTGTGCAGAAACTCCACCGTTGAAAGTACATAAGTAAAAGAGGTTCAGGCATGGCCGAATGGCCAGCCCTCTCCATGATCAAGTGACCGAATGAATAAAGACTTAAAGTGGTCAAAAGATGTCTAATACAATAGATAAATGTCCTATATATACTAGACTAGCTACTAGGGTTTACATGAGTAAGTAATTGATGCATAAATCCACTTCCGGGGCCCACTTGGTGTATGTTTGGGCTGAGCTTGATCAATCCACGAGCTGAGGCTTCTCTTGGAGTTGAACTTTGAGTTATGACGTGTTTTGGGCGTTCAACTCCGGATCATGACGTTTTTCTGGCGTTTAACTCCAGACAGCAGCATGTACTTGGCGTTCAACGCCAAGTTACGTCGTCATTCTTCGAATAAAGTATGGACTATTATATATTGCTGGAAAGCCCTGGATGTCTACTTTCCAACGCCGTTGAGAGCGCGCCATTTGGAGTTCTGTAGCTCCAGAAAATCCATTTTGAGTGCAGGGAGGTCAGATTCCAACAGCATCAGCAGTCCTTTTGTCAGCCTCTTTCAGAGTTTTGCTCAAATCCCTCAATTTCAGCCAGAATTTACCTGAAATCACAGAAAAACACACAAACTCATAGTAAAGTCCAGAAATGTGAATTTAACATAAAAACTAAGGAAAACATCCCTAAAAGTAGCTTAAACTTACTAAAAACTATCTAAAAATAATGCCAAAAAGCGTATAAATTATCCGCTCATCAGTGGTCACAGATTTTATGCACAGATAGGGTACAAAAATTAAAAGATTGCAATGATGTTGTGCTGAAAAAGGTTCATTTAGAGAGATAAAAGTAATGATGCAGAAAATGCCAAACCATTTTGAAACCATGAATTCCACGGTTACTGGTTACTACCAACATACTTATGAATCTTTTTTATTTGTTTTATTTTTCTTTTTTAGATTAGTAAATTAAACATTTAATTCTTTTTGCATTTGTTATTGTTAAATGATGAGACTGAACAGTGAAGAATTGTTTAAGTATGCTCAGTTTTATTTAGATATATTGAATTTATGATAAGTTGTTTAAGTATGTTTAGTTTTTTTTAGATATATTGTTATATGAATCTTTTTTATGTTTAGATAAACACAAATGGGAGGAAGAGATCCTAGTTCTATTGCAGTCCAATGTAATGAGGACAACAAAGCTATGGACATAGAGCATGAGGTTGCTACTAATGAGGGACAACAGGCTAATGAGGGACAACAGGCTAAGGAGGTACAGCAGGCTAACGAGGGACAGCAAGCTAATGAGGGACAGCAGGCTACTCGCAAGGGAAAAAAGTCTTATGTTTGGACGCATTTTAAACAGCTTCCATTTAGCGAGACCAATGGAGAGCACAAGGCCAAATGTAATCACTGTCGAAAAGTATATCTATGTCATCCAACTAGACATGGCACAAATTCTTTGAATAAACATTTGAAAATTTTTCACAAGTGGATATTTACAAAAGCAGGCAAAAATGGGACACTTCATGGTTATATGCCTAAAGTTGGTGAAGAAGGTGAAGCCGGCAAAACTTTCAAAGTCAATGGCTATAGCGTGGAAGATTGTAGGAAGGCAATGGCTGAGTTTATTATCCTTGATGAACACCCTTTTAACGTGGTCAAAGGGATTGGGTTTCGCAAAATGATTAATCGGTTTGAGCCAAAATTCACTGTACCATCCAGGATGACAATGTCAAGAGATTGCTTTCAGCTTTATTTAGATGAGAAGAAAAAACTTAAAGCTTGGTTGGCAAAGTCATGTGCTCGAGTTTGTTTGACATCAGATTGTTGGACATCAAATCAAAATTTTAGCTACATGAGCCTAACTGCACATTTCGTTGATGACGAATAGAAGCTACAAAAGAGAATTCTCAACTTTTGCTTGATTGAGAACCACAAGGGAGAAACAATAGGGAGAGAAATTGAGACATGTTTGAGAGAGTGGGGAATTGAAAAGGTCTTCACAATCACATTAGACAATGCATCTTCAAATGATGGGGCTATCACTTACCTTCAAAGAAAACTAGCTGCAAGGGGTGGATTGGTGTGCGGAGGAAAATATTTGCAAATGAGGTGTTGTGCTCATATTCTCAACTTGATAGTGAATGAAGGAATTAAAGAGCAACATGCCTCCATTGAAAGCATTCGAAATGCTGTTAGGTATGTTAGATCTTCTCCCCAAAGAATTAAAAAATTTAAAGAATGCATTGAGGCTGAGTTGATAGAGTCTAAAAGTCTTGGTTGTTTAGATGTTCCAACTAGATGGAATTCCACCTATCTAATGTTGGAACATGCTGAAAAATTTGAAAAAGCTTTTGATAGACTTTATGATCAAGAAACTGATTTTTTTAGATGGTTTGGAGAGGATAGTGGGGGTAAAAAGAAAGTTGGTCCACCCACGGCACTTGATTGGCAACATGCTAGGCTATTCATTGATTTTTTGAGAATCTTCTATGAGATTACTTTGTGATTCTCATCTTCTTTACATGTTACTTCAAACAAATGCTTTCATGAAATTGCGTCTATAAATTCTCAACTAACATCTTGGAGCCACAACAATTCTGAATTATTGGGAACTATGGCATGCTCTATGAAGGCTAAATACGATAAATATTGGGGACCAGTTGACAAGTTTAATCCTTTGATACTTGTTGCCGTAGTTTTAGATCCTCGATACAAACTTGATTATCTTTCTTGGTGTTTGGAGGATGTATATGATAAGGAAGTGGCTACTAGTATGACTAGTTTTGTGAAATTTACATTGGAGACATTGTACAAATTTTATTCAAAAGAAATTGTAGATGATAAAGTTTTTGATGATGGTGTCAGTTCCTCTAGAACTGTTTTGGATGATAAAGACAGTAGTCAGTTTAGTGCTAGGTGTGTTGCTGCAAATAGAGTGAATTTGTGGAAAAAACAAAAGAAGGAAAAAGCTAATGCAGATAGCAAATCTGATGTTGAGAAATATTTGGCCGAAGATCCTGTGGACATCGAAGATGAGAATTTTGATATATTGGCTTGGTGGAAATTAAATGGATCAAAATATAGAATTCTGTCTCCCATAGCCCGTGATGTCTTTGGTATTCCAGTTTCAACTGTTGCATCTGAATCATGCTTTAGTACCGGTGGGCGTGTGGTTGATCTTTATCGTAGCTCTTTGTCACCAAAAATGGCAGAAGCTTTAATCTGCACTCAAAGTTGGTTGTATCCTTCTAAGCAGATATTTGAAGAACTTGAGATTGATCAATTTGACAGTAGTGACAAGATTGTTAATGGTATATTTACTTTATGATGTCTTTACTTTTTTTTATTATTTAATTTAATTCATATGATGATCTTAAGAGACTAATTTTTATGTTTTGCAGATGTTACTAACACATCCACACAACAAGAATCAAGTTCACAACCTTGAGAGCAAGCTACCAATCAAATAAATTTTATTCTGTAGTTGTTTGCTACTAAATAGTTTGTTGTTATTGGTTGGTATGACACTATAAATTATTATTATTATTATTATGTTAATTTTGTGTTGGTTGTTAACTTTGTTTTAATTGTCTTTTGAATTTTGAATGTTTAGTGTGTAATTGACATAATTATTATTATGAAACTTTAAATTATTATTATTAGATTCTAAATTATTATTATTTGAATGTTACAATGTTATGGAATAATTATTTTCCAAAATTTAGAGGTTCAAAAAATATAGAATCTAATTTTTGGTGATGTCGTGATAAAGTTGATCAAGACCCGGGCTTCACCCGGTCTAGACCCGGCTTAAGTGTGGCCCGAAAGTAACACGATTTCATCGGGTCTAGGGCCGGGTTAGGGTCTCATAAATAGACCCGGTCATTATTTAGGGTCGGGTTCGGGTCACGGCGAACCCGGCTTCACCCGGCCCCATGTGCACCCCTAACAAACACTAGGAACAGAGTTAAACTCATAGAATCTAACATGCATGATCTCCTCAACAGTTTTAGAGTTCTTGTTATATACTCTATAAGTTTTGCTATTTGTGGAATAACCAAGAAAGATACCTTCATGTGTTTTAGGATCAAATTTTCCTAAATTTTCTTTGATATTCAGTATAAAACACTTGCAACCAAACAACACGAAAGTAATTAAGATTAGGTGGATGTCCTTTCCAAAGTTCATATGGAGTTTTCTTCAAGAACTTTCTTATGATGGTTCAATTTAAAACATAACAAGCTGTATTCACAGCTTCAGCTCATAAGAATTTGGGAACTTCATATTCACACAACATAGCTCTAGCTATTTCTTGTAAATTTCTATTTCTTCTTTTCACAATACTATTTTGTTATGGTGTTCTAGGGCATGAGAAGTTGTGTGATATGCCTAGTTCATCACAAAAAAATTCAAAATGTTGATTTTCAAATTCTGTGCCATGATCACTTCTAATTGAAATAATTTTTGAACTCTTTTCATTTTGAATCTTCTTGCTGAATTTTTCAAAAACAAAAAATGCTTCATGTTTATGAGCTAGAAAGGACACCCAACCAAACCTAGTGTAGTCATCCACAATAACCATTCCATAACGTTTTCCTCCAAGACATTGAGTCCTAGTTGGTCTGAACATATCGAGATGCCACAACTTCAATGGTTTCTTAGTAGAGACATTTTTCTTGGGTTTAAAAGAGTCTTTTGTTTGTTTACCCATTTGACAAGTATCATAAGTGATGTCTTTATCAAATTTAATGTTAGGAAGACCTCTTACTAAGCTTTTTTTTAACAAATTTAGAGATTTGTAACATGCTAGCATGTCCTAATCTCTTAAGCCATATCCATTTTTCAGATTTCATTGAAGAGAAACATGTCACATTTTGAACTTTAAGATCATCTAGTGGGAGACCATAAACATTGTCACTTCTTTTTGCAACAAATAAAACATCCCATGTTTTCTCATTAATGACCCTACAATCTAATTTCCAAAAGGTTACAGCATATCCAAGGTCACACAATTGACTTATGCTCAATAGGTTACGCTTTAACCCATCTACTAAAAAGACACTATCAATACAAGTAGAAAAATCTTTGCCAACCTTACCAATAGTAATTATTTTACCTTTACCATTATCTCTGAAAGTGACAAATCCTCCATCATACTTATTGAGTTTGATGAAGAAAGTATCATTTTCGGTCATATGCCTTGAACATCCACTATCAAGATACCACATGTCCAATTTCTTCTTGAATGTAAGGCAAACCTGCATGTTCTTCAACTGGCCTTAGATATCCAAATCCATTTAGATCCTCCTATGTGAAATCTTCTTAGTTATCCAAGAGCATTATAATCATAAACAACTTTATACAATTTACTATCATTACCAAAAGACCTTAGAAAGATGAAGCATTGTTGAGGATTATGACCTTTTCTGTTGCATTTATAGCAATGGTTCTTGCTCACTGATTTTTGTGGCTTACTGAAAATTTTTGGGTTGACAATCTTGGAAGAGAAAACTTTAGATTTTTTTATCATTTTGTTTGAAAACAGCCTTACTTTTCTCTTTGAATCCAAGTCCAGATTTTTCACAACCAAATCTTTGACCAACAAGTAATTGTCAAGATTTTGTGAACCTTGAACAAATTTTGCTAAGTCTTCATTAAGGTTTTTATTTTTTTTTTTGTTCAGCCTTTCATTTTCAGTAATCAAATCAGTGGAGGCAGTGACCGTATGCTTGAGTTTGAATTTGTTTAATTCAGCTCTTAAAGCATTGTTTTCTTCTTTTAAAAAAATTTCATCACAAGCTTCGTTTACCTTTACTTTTTCCAATAAAAATTCATTTTCAGTTCTCAATGCTTCATTGTCTTTCTTGCATTTAATATATTTATCTAAGAATTTCTTCGATATCACAGTAAAATCTTTGATAATGTAGTGCAATTCATCAATAGACAGGTCAGAAAGATCTACCTCATCTTCATTAGCGTGATTAGCCATTAAGCATATTTGAACCTCTTGATTTGAATCTTCCGAACGGGTGTCATTTTCCAAGTCTTCCCATGTTGCCATCATCACTTTCTTTTTGTCCTTCTTTGATTTTTCGCCTTTCTTTAATTGAGGACAATTTGACTTGAAGTGACCCGGTTCTTTGCATTGGTGACAGGTGAACTTGGTTTGATCCTTCTTGAAGTCTTTGCATGAAGAACTTCCTTTGCCTTTGTTTTTGAATCTCAATAATCTTCTCATTTTTTTTTGCAAAGAGCACCATTTCTTCTTCTGAGAAATTGTCATCAGATTTCTCTTCTTTGACTGTCATTCTTGATTCCAGTGCTATACTTTTTTTTGTCATATTTGTCTTGAGACATGTGAGTAGTTTCATAGGCCAGCAGCTTGCCTCTTAGCTCATCATAGGTAATTTTGATCAAATCATTTCTTTCAGAGATGGTTGTGCTTTTTACTTCCCATTTCTTAGTAAGAATCCTCAAGATCTTTCTTACCAAGGTTTCTTTGAAATTGCTCTTCCCCATGGCATCCAAGTTGTTAATGATTATTGAGAACCTTTCGAATATTTGATCGATGCTCTCGTCCTCCTTCATATTAAACATTTCATACTCCTTCATCAGCATATCAATTCAGGTCTCCCTCACTTGTTTAGTACATAGGTGAGTTTGAGCTTGTCCCAAATTTCTTTAACCATCTTGCACCTTAAAATTTTTCTGTATTCTTCAAAACTTATTGCGCAGTGCATTAGGTTGATTGCCTTTGCATTGAGTTCAACCTTCTTCTTTTGTTCCTCTGTCAACTCATTGTCTTCTTTTGCCACAACTTCTCCATCAACATTTTGCTTAGTTGGAACGTCTGCTCCGTTGAGAATAATCTTCCAAATGTTGTAGTTGATTGATTACACAAAGATTTTCATTCTCTCTTTCCAGTATGATTAATTGCTGCCATTGAAGTAAGGAGGTTTATTTTTCAACTGCCCCTCAGTAAGTGTGTACGCCATGATGTTAGGACCCATATTGTTGGTCATGGATCTTCGCTCTAAGCTGTGAAGTTTGACTCCTTGAGACCTTGCTTTGGATACCAATTGATGGAACTGCTAGAACTTGAGAAAGGGGAGTTGAATCAAGTTAGTTCAAAATTGAACTTCTTTTGCTTTGATTTTGTGGAAGCTAAATATGCAGGAGATTTTTTAATTTTGTCTCATACACATAACTTAAACGAAGAAGAGAAGAAGAGATAGAGGTCAGCAAGTATCCTGGTTCGATTTTTATGTGCCATGAAACCTACATCAAATCTCCACCACAACCATGGTAGAATTTTCACTATAATCAATAGATTACATTCATCAATACTATTGAATCACAACCTAATTCGACTAGTATCTACCATTAAACTTTCTTCACCAAAGCTCAGTTTTCCAAGTGTTGTCTCAACTTGGAAGGAGAATCTAAACAGATTCAAACTCACTAAGTGCTATCTCAACTTGGCAAGGGAAACTAATCCTAGTTCAACAACTCAATTATACAGAATTTTCAGTAGCTCTTTCATGCATCTTTTTTGTCTTTTCTCTCATGACTTTTTCACTCACATCATCAATCTTTTCTCAATACAAAAGATGACACAATATAGCCATAACAAAGAAAATCATAAATGAAGCACTAATAGAAGAAAAAAAATTCGTCTCAAGTATGTTGAGATGATGCTCATGAATTTGCTCTCTTTTTCTTCTTTTCAAATGTTGAAGTGAGGTATGTTTTATATCATCTGCTTGCTCTTCCAATTTGCCTCTTCAATTCCTTGTTTCTTCAACCTGTTGGAGCTGTCTCTGATGGCATGCAGTCCTTTTTCATCCTGCTCCATTAACTCTGCTGGTTGAGGAGCCATTCCACCACTTTTTGCTGTCTTTGAATTTGCTTTTTTTCTTGGCATGCATTTCTTTCTTCCCTCTACTCCATTATCTCTGCTATTCTAGGAGCTGCTCTACTACTTTTGCATTCTTGCAAGTTTGTATTTTTTTCTTCCATATTCTAAATGTTGCTTTACTGATATTCTTAGAGTAGTGAAATTGTCTTTTTGTCTTGTTGCTCTGCTAGAGCCACAATTGTCTTTGTTGTGTTGTTAATTCCTTTTTGTTTTAGCTGTCCGATCCTCCTTTCTCCATGATGAAGACAAATGCCTATTTTTCTACTTTGCAAATGCATAGGCTTCTATTTTTATTAAATGGTACTTGTTAAGTGCATTAGACTTGTGCATTAATTTAAAGCATTGAAGGAATATTCAAGCAACATGTTGGGTTGAGGATTGAATAATAGGCCTACACCACTAATATACACATTTAATAATATTGGACTTTTAATTCAAATTATTTTTGTCATCGTATATGAGTCCAAAATCAAACTTAGCTCCACAACAATAAATTTATTCTTGACTAATTGAATTATAAGATAATATAAAAAAAGATATATTATTTCTTAATATATTGTATCTAGGTTCAAATTTTAATGATGATCAAATAGTAAATAGAATTTTTAAATATGTATGTAAGTATATAATGTATTGGCGAGGATTATCAAATTCATTCGACGAAAAAAACCCAAGCTAAAAGTTATAACTCTCTCTAGTTCCAAAAAACAAGTTATAACCCTCCTCATAAAGAAAAGAAAAGAAAAGAAAAAAGTTATAAGATTAAATCTCTATTTTGGTTTTTGTGATTCACATAATTATTTATTTTGGTCTTCGAAATTTAAAATTACTTATACTGGTCCTCCATATTCAAGTTTTGACACCAATATGGTCTCTCAACTCTTTCCGACGATGATTAGATAAATGAAATGCTAAAATGACATGCTCCCTGCCACAGTGGATGATGAGTAAACGACGTTGTTTACTTTTGACATTTAAATAAGTCAAAAATGTCGTCGCTTTGTATATGAAGGGAGAAGAAACAATGGAGACCCAAAATAAAGCATTATTCTTCTTCTCTACCTCCACTATTCTTCATTTTTGACTCGTTTGAGTGTCAAGGGTAAACAACGTCGTTTATTCATCATCTAGCGTAGTAGGAAAGGTGCTATATCAGCATTTTGTTTATCTAGTTATAGCCAGAAAGAGTTGAGAGATCATATTGATGTCCAGACTTAAATCTAGAAGACTAATATAAATAATTTTAAATTTTAAGAACTAAATTAAGTAATCGCATAGATGTCAGATACCAAATGGATATTTGGAGAAGTTATAACATAAGTTATAACACAAAATCGGAAAGACCTATTCCCCTGCCCTGGCTGCTCACGCTTCGTGATTATTACGTATTTATTTCTTTTTATTTTGATGTGAGGATTACGTATTATTATTTCATTGAACGTCATGATGATGCATTATTTAATTGCTCATATTTCGCTTCGAATAGTTTATAATGAACTCCTATCTCTATTTCTCATGAGAGATCAATAATGCTTCAAGGTTCGTGGCTCGTGAGTTGCATGAACATGTATACGAAGGATTAATATTTTTTTATTAATATTAATTAATATTATATTTTTTAATTACTAAAATTTATAATTTAAAATTTAGTATTCAAAAATTTAAAATTTAATTAATATTATATTTTTTGAATATTACATATAAAAATATATTTACTAATTATTAATTTAAAATAATAATTTTTATTAATCATATAAAATTAGTTATTCACATTATCAACAAAATTTTAAACTATCTTTGGTATTTTATTTGTTTCAATTTTATTTCCATTTCATTTTAAATTTGTTTCAGGTATGTCTTTAAAGAGTAATATTACCAATAGAAACACCATTAATATCTATGGTGAAATCACTTTTTTTTTTAATTTAAACTGATGGAAGACGATACATAAATAGTTATATTTTTAACACATTATTTAATATAATAGTCACTTTTTGATATACATAAATTTTTTGCATTGATTTTTTTATTTATTTTATGCTATTTTTTATTTTTTTTTTAAATAAAAGGATAAAATTTTATTTTGATCATAAAAATTTTGATATTATATATATCATAAAATAATTTTTTTAAAAAATTTAAACTGATAAAAAGAGACACATAAATAATTATATCTTTAATATTAAATTGAAGTATTAATGAAATGTGGTAAGCTGGTATATTATTAATTAATAGGCTATTTTAATATTACTAAGTCATATAACATTGACGCCTGGGAATATAACCAAAGCATATTTAAAAGTATATAATTATATATTGTATATTACAATAATGTATTAAGATATGTACACTTAATTTCCGCAAAAACATACTATAGAATCCCATTAATTTGCTTCTCATTCTATCTATGGAACTTCTTTATTTCTTTTGATATAATTTACGTTTAAGTTATATTTTTCAATTAGACATTGGAGTAAAACAAATTTTTAGTGTTACAAAATTGCACCTTTAGATGAATAAAAAATTATCTACAAAACTTATGGTATAGTAAGTAAATCAGAGAATTACTATACTTGTGGTAGATATTATTATTTGATGAGAAATAATGTTAGAGAATATTAAAATTTATTATTTT
Organism: Arachis stenosperma; assembly: GCF_014773155.1. NCBI lineage: Eukaryota > Viridiplantae > Streptophyta > Magnoliopsida > Fabales > Fabaceae > Arachis > Arachis stenosperma. The sequence goes on from NC_080384.1 coordinate 31,002,755, forward strand.
TTGTTATTAGTTAGTTATTAATATTTAAAAATATAGAATAAAATATATTATTAAATTATTAAACTAAAACATTAAATTAAGAACAAAAAATAATAAATTTTAATAATTTATAATATTTTTGTTATTTATTATTTAATTTATGTGGTAGCTAGGCTTTGTGATTTGATTTAATGAAGGACTTGTTCCACCTATAAGATGATCTGGCCCAGCAGATAAGCAAAAGGATATGAGATTGACGGGTTTGGGCCTTTGGTGACTCGTTCAGCGATTCCTTTATGGGAGAGTCACACTCACATTCACATATGTGCGTCCTAATAAGCATAACTATACCATAAATAATCCATAATAATGCATTAATATTGGGGGCAAGCTAAGTAAGACGCTTTCTTGTTCCCACAACCGCGTGGAAGTTTCTACTTTCTAACATACATACATCGTCTCAGCTCAGAAGAAAATAATAAATAAATATACCTAATTTCACTCGGTGATTTTTCCATCTATATATATATGTTTGTCCCTGCTAGCTGTGCTTCCAAAATGTGCAACAACACATAAAGTAGTGTAAGTACACATCACCATTTTAATATAGTATATGGAGGATCCACCAACTGGTTTTCGGTTCTATCCAACAGAAGAAGAGCTAGTTGCTTTCTACCTAAACACCCAGCTTCAACTACAAGGCCACACGACTCACATCAACAGGGTCATTCCAGTGGTTGACATCAATGGCGTTGAGCCCTGGACTCTTCCATGTACGTAACCAAAACACATATATGTATGCTTCTGTATTTCTGTCTTAAGACAGTTAGTTATTTTGTATTGGTTGCAGCACTGGCGGGAGAGCTGTGTAGGGAAGAGAAGGAACAATGGTTCTTCTTTGTGCCTCGCCAAGAGAGGGAAGCCAGAGGGGGGAGGATCAGCAGAACCACTGCTTCTGGTTACTGGAAAGCCACCGGATCACCGGGGTACGTATACTCTTCCGATAACCAAGTGATCGGAGTCAAGAAAACCATGGTTTTCTACAAAGGAAAAGCTCCCACCGGTCGCAAAACTAAATGGAAGATGCATGAATACCGCGCCATCGTTCAAGCCCCTAACCAATCTCCCACGGCTATTCCTCAGGTATGCATACATAAGGTCAATGTGAAATTAGTTAAGATGGTAAATATAATTCCAAGTGGCTATCAGAATTTATTATTTTTTGTCATTATTTTGTTAAATTGATGACAAAAAAATAATAAATTCTGATAATCTATAGAATTTCTCTTTATAATTTAACTAATATATTTTTTTATGTTTTAAATTTGATTTTATACGTGTAGTTGAGGCACGAATTCAGCTTGTGTCGCGTGTACGTGATATCCGGAAGCTTCAGAGCATTTGATCGACGGCCACGGGAGGTGGTAGTGCCAAGAGTTCTTCGTCATGGTTCTTCTACAACAAGTGCTCAGCAGCGTCAAGGAGAATCATCAGCAAGGGTACAGGCCAATAATAATAATAATGGGTCGAGCTCGTCGGAAACTTCCCTTTCATCAGGTGGTCCTGATTTGCCACCAGATACTGGAGGAGGAGGGTCAAGTAGCAATTGGAATAGTAGTGAGGTTCAAGTTCAAGCTCAAGTTCAAGAACCACTATGGGAATGGGAACAACTCGATTGGCTATAAGCATGACTAACAATATCAATTCGTCAAGCCATGCATGCATTTCATCTCTCATCAAGACTCCTTCTCCACCACTTCAATAATTCCTCTGTTTTAAATTAATGGTCGCTTTCACTTTTTCGTTTTAACTTCATTTATTAGAAATAGTAAAATAGGGTATTTGAATAATTAACATGTGTAACACTATCAGGATTTGATTTTCACCGAGAAAATAAAGTAGGCGTAACTCTAATTAAGGAGGGATCATGTAATATTAGACTTCATTAGAAGCTAAAGTATAGCTTTTTACTTTTTTAAGCATATTGTATCATTTTATTTAGTTTATTTAGTTTGCATAGGTTAATTTGTAACCAAATTCCTCTTCTCATTAAAAAATTCATATGTAATAAACCTAGCTCTTCAATGGCAGAGCTTAATTAGAGCAATGGGGTCATGGTTCTAAATTTTTTATAAAAAAATTAGTAGTAATTTTTTAAAAAATAAAGAGTACTTCAATTGATTTAAATATTTTACTATAATTTAGGATATCCAAGTTTAATTTCTATTTTATGCTTTTATTGTAAAATAAATGCTTTGTTTCTCATTATAAAAATACGTTTTACTTCTTATTTTAAAATTAGGTATTTTTTATTTATTTAATTTAATATTATTTTATATATTACTGTTTATTTAATTTAATTTTTTATATGATAAAAAATATTAGAATATTTAATAAGTATTAATATTATTGTACTTGTATAAATTGATAAAAAAAATCAATAAATATTATAAATTTTAATTTTTATCCTTCTAATTTTTTTTACATATTTTACAGGATATATATTTAAATTTTTATACAAAATAATAATAAAAAATTAAAGAATTGATACATTTTTTAAGAGAAAGATTAATATTCAAGAAGGAGAACATATAATTTCTACAATATCAACACGTATAAATAATTTTTCTACTTTAATGAATCACGAAAAAAGTGAGATACAACCTTCAAAAATTCAAAGAGTTACATCAGATGAATTTAACCTTAAATTTTTATATTAAATTTTTGGCTCCCAAAATTTTGTTTCAAGTTTCAGTTGGTCAACGGATTTGTGATATTTAAACAATTTAAAGTTGTTCAATAACTTTAATTAGAAATAAAGATGAGATGTTGTATTTGTTTTTTTATTTTTTATTTTTTACTTTTTTTTTTTAATTTTAGTGACCTTGTTAAAAGTTACACACGTTTTATATGAATTATTATAAATAAAAGTTATCCGGTATAAATCATTTTCATCGTTTGTAAAACAAAACTGCTGCATATGGTCCAATGAATTAACTTTAATTTTTACGCATAAATGTACAAATTCGAACGTAACTTTTTCAAAGTTAAAGTTGCCAACTAATTGAAAAGGTGTGTTGTTTTATCACTAATTCACACTATAAAATTAGAAGCACGTGTTTTATGTACTGCCTATGTATGGTTAATTACCGTGATGAAGATATAAAACTAAAAGGGAGCTATTTGGATAAAAGCGTTTAAAACATTTTTTTTAAAAGATATTTTGTAATAATTAAAATTTAATATGTATAATTGATTAAATTGTGTTATTTTTGTTAAAATTAGGTCAAACAAATTAATTTAACCGAAAAATAGTGAATTAAATTTTAAATCGACCTAAATTATTATTTTTTTATAAAAAATAAATACAATACCAATACCCCTATTATAGAAAATGACTAAAATACTCTTATTATATATATTAATTTTGAGAATTCTAAATTCTAGCCATTTTCTTCTCCGTCGTCGTAGGGTTAGATTTTAAAGTTTTCAAAATATATATATATATATATATATATATATATATATATATATATATATATATAATAAGAGTATTTTAGTTATTTTTTATAATAGGAATATTATAGTTATTTTTTATAAAAAATATTAAATTAGACCAATTTAAAATTTAATTTATTAATTTTTTGGCTAAACTGATTTGTCCAGTCTAATTTTAATAAAAATAACTCAGTTTAATTGATTATATATGTTAAATTTTAATTTTTAAAAACATCTTTAAAAAAAGACGTTTTTGACATCTTTATCCAAGTAGCTCCCAAACCAAAATTTATCTTATATGTTATGTTACTTTTAATGACAAAAAATATATTTGTCTAAAATAAAATTTTCATGGCATAATCTCCTCATATTCACTTAAGAAGTTGCGAGTTTGAGTCTCTCTATCTTCGATAAAAAAAAAAACTATTTTATTCTTATATCTATATTATATTACATATGGACAAATACTAATATATTTTATAGGAGGTAAAGAGTGCAATATTTATGAAAATTAACATGTTAAATTTTAAAAAGAAGAATAAAAAATTATTTTAAATTTAAATAATTAATATAAAAATATAATAAATAAAATTCTAAGATTTGTTTAATTTAATAAAAAGTACAATATTTCTTCCTAGAAGAAACATGGTTTAAAAATGAGTCATCACATACGTCAAACATAGTTTAAAAATGAGTCATCACATACGTCTATATATCTCTCTGTGTGCATTGTAATCTAAGGTGATTACAAATATATTGATTAGCCGGTTGGAAAATGAGATTTTTTATATTTAAAAATAAAATAAATAAATTTGGGAGAAATTACTAAATAAATTTTCTTTGTTTATCTCGTTTATAGTGTAAATGAGATGACATTATACGTATCTTATTTATACTGTAAACGAGATATAACACGTAAGCGTGATACGTGTATAGTGTAAACGAGATACGTGTAATGTCATCTCGTTTACACTATAAATGATATAAGCAAGGGGACGCCCCTATACATGAAAGTCGTTTACAGCCGACTTCTGGCCCCAATTTCCCTTTTTCGACATCTTTCTCCTCTCTTTTACCCTTTCTGATTATACCTGTGACTCGAGCGGTGATGGCGCGTCGAGTGGGAAATGACGAGGACATAAACAGGCTGAATGAGACGACACATTACGCCGGGGCGGCCAACTTCGAAGTTAGTTTCGTTATGGTTGTTAAATTATTTTATTTTGGCATTGTTAGAGTATTCATGTAGATTTGGAACGTTGATATATGGGTTAGGAATTAGGTCTGTAGGGTTAATTTAGAATTGTATTCGCTTAGGATAGGTTCGTATGACATCAATGGTATCAGTTTGAAACTCTGTTATTCCCGTGCTATGTTGTTAGTGTTTATAATTGTAATGCCATTATAGTATAACACTGTGTTTGTTATTAAGGTTATCTATTTTTATTTTATAAGAAATATAGTAATTTATTTGGTTGTATTACGTTATTTAATTTGTATATAATTTAAATATTATTTTTGTTTGTCATTAATTAGAGGCCTCGCCTCCTACTGTCCCGGCGAGTTAGCCATACTTTACCTACACCGGACGCCATCGTCCCGTATCTGGCCGAGGCCGGATTCGGCGACACCATGCCACTCGGAAATTTTACTTTTGACAACTCCCTGATTTCGACACCGGTGGAGCGATGGCGTCCAGAGACGCACACGTTCCATCTCCCGTGGGGTGAGGTCACTATCACCCTGTAGGACGTGACGTACCATCTAGGCCTACGCGTACACGGTAACTCCGTGGGGGTTGCCTCCGTGACTTTGGTAGGTGGTTCGGCACGGAGACGTAGGCGTTGGTGGAGCAGCTCCTCGGTGCCAGGCCTCCCGTGGCAGCACAGCAGGCGGCTCAGAGGAAGGAGTCGTTCACGTTGAAGCTCGTGTGGCTACAGAATTGTGTTCGCCAGATGCCCCAGACAGACGATCCCGAGACCCTCCGACAGTACACTAGATGTTATATCATGTTACTGATCAGAGGGTATCTGATGACCAACAAGTCCAACAATCTGGAGCACCTTCGTTGGCTGCCACTGCTCCGAGACTTTACGGACTGTAGGGTATTTTCGTGGGACTTGGCTGTGCTGGCCTGAACGTATAAACACTAACAACATAGCACGGGAATAACAGAGTTCCAAACTGATACCATTGATGTCATACGAACCTAGCCTAAGCGGATACAATTCTAAATTAACCCTACAAACCTAATTCTTAACCCATATATCAACATTCCAGATCTACATGAACACTCTAACAATGCCAAAATAAAAATAATTTAACAACCATAACGAAACTACCTCAAAGTCAGCCGCTCCGGCATAATGTGTCGTCTCATTCAGCCTGTTTATGTCCCTGTCATTCCCCACTCGATGCGCCATCACCGCTCGGGTCACAGGTATAGTCAGAAAGGGTTAAAAGAGAGGAGAAAGATGTCGAGAAAGTGAAACTATGGTCCAGAAGTCGGCTGTAAACGGCTTCCGTATATAGGGGCATCCCCTTGCTTATATCGTTTACCGTGTAAACGAGATGACATTGCAGGTATCTCGTTTATACTATAAACAAGATATACACGTGTCACGTTTACGTGTCATATCTCGAAATACGTACAATGTCATCTCGTTTACACTGTAAACGAGATAAACAAGGTAAATTTATTTCGATAATTTTTCTCAAATTTATTTATTTTGGTACATTTAATATTTATTTTATTTATAAAAATAAAAAATCCTTGAAAAATGACATGTGGGTAAATGTTTTAATTAGAAATTTTAGTTTCAACCTAATTAACTATGTTTGAACGTTAGATAACGACATGCACTAAATTTTGAGTTTGATGTAATATTCATATCTAATATTATAAAAAAAATCCCAAAAATCATTAAAATTTATCATTTTTTACTAATATTTTTAATTTAATAATTTAATAATATATTTTTATTCTATATTTTTAGATATTAATAACTAACTGCTACCCAAAAATAATAAATTATACCTTTATAATAATTTTGGACTAAATTAATGGAGGTTTGTTGGTATTATTTTGTATATGGGAATTTGTGGACGCAGAAAAAAAATCACAGTTGATTCTGAGTAGTGGTAATTAATGATTTACAAAATAATTAGCTCATGGAAAAGGTAACAGAAGTTGAAGATCGCATTTTTTTTTATATGAAGTATGTTTAGTTATCAATTTGCGGGAGATTAGTAGTGGTTTGAAGTTTGATAGATATGTTTCTGACTTAACATAAAGTCAGAGCATACATGTACTTCGGCAGGAATTTGAAATGCATGAACTTCGGCGGCAAAGAATTTTCTTTACAGATGACTTCTGAGAAGAACATATATACAGAGGCCATAGTCAATTGATTTACGATAATATTATACTCATATAGTGATGGTTACATGTCAAATTCACTCTACTTTCCCCTCACCTGGATAGGAGGAGACATGCATATTTCGACACCAACTTCATATTATTACCATTATTTATTGTTTATTTACTTATTTCAACTATGCAAGAGGTCATCCATTCCATGAGACAAAAAAAAAGGAAAAAAAGGTGGATGGCAATTAAAATTGATCTGAAAAAGGCGTACGACAGGCTAAAGTGGGAGTTTATCAAAGAGACCCTCATAGATATTGGGTTTCCCCAGCCCTTTATCAATATCATTCTTTCCTGTATTTCGACGGCAAAGATGAGGGTTCTTTGGAATGGTGAAGAGCTTGATGAATTCTCGCCCTCTAGAGGTATTAGACAGGGAGATCCTATCTCCCCATACATTTTTGTGCTCTGCATTGAGAGATTATCCCAACTCATCAGTACCGCAGTGAATCATGGTTTTTGGAAGCCAGTCCTCCTCAAGAAGGATGGCCCCCCGATCTCTCACCTGTGCTTTGCGGATGATATTATTTTGTTTGCAGAGGCGAATATGGATCAAGCTAATATCATTAATCAATGTCTGGAGGCGTTTTGCGAGAGCTCAGGACAAAAAGTCAGCAAAGATAAAACCAGGGTCTTTTTTTCTAAGAATGTGGGTCACAATGTTCGTACAGAAGTGAGTAATGCCTTGCATTTTGCTAGAATTGATGACTTGGGAAAATACCTGGGCGTTCCTATTCTGCATTCCAAAGTGTCTAAACATACTTTTGACGGAATTATCAACAATCTTCAAGCCAGGCTAAACTCTTGGAAAGCCTCCTCCTTGTCCCTTGCTGGGAGAGTAACTCTGGTGAAATCGGTCCTATCCTCTATGCCTTTATATCATATGCAAACTACTATTTGGCCTACTGCTACCTGTAATTCTATTGACCGTGTTTGCAGGAATTTCCTCTGGGGAGACACAGAACAAACAAAAAAGATACACCTGCTAAATTGGAAGAAAGTTTGTGCGCCGAAAAAGTTTGGAGGACTAGGTGTTAGACATGCAAGCCAAATGAACCAAGCCTTTATGATGAAGGCTGGTTGGGGGCTTATAGAAAGGAGGGATGCTCTCTGGGTTAAAGTTCTGAGGTAAAAATATGGCAGCGGAACAGATATCATCCCTAGAGTGGAAAGAAAGCGTAGTAACTCGAATCTGTGGAAGGGTATCTGCTCTGCGTGGGACAATGTTCATCGAAGTTCCATTTGGAGAATAGGGGATGGCTCCCAAATTTGCTTCTTGGAGCATCGCTGGATCCCCGGTGTAGGGCGACTTCGCGAGTCCTCAGGTCAGGTAAGTAGTTACGTCAATGATTCCGAATTGGTGATGGATTTTCTTAATGTTGCAGGGCAGTGGGACATCGGGAAGCTGCAGAGTGTGCTGCCAGAGGACACTATCAATAAGATTGTGGCTATTTCTCCCCCATCGCCATGGAAGGGAGCTGATTGTATTGCCTGGTGCCATTCTCCGGATGGAGCGTTCAGCACAAAATCAGCATACCAATCCCTCACGCAGGACCATAACACTCCCAATCAGATTTTTCAGCTAGTTTGGTGTTGGCAAGGACCGGAGCGTGTTAGGACCTTTCTCTGGTTAGTAGCCTATAATGCCATCCTCACAAACTTGGAAAGAAGGCGAAGACACTTGACAACTAATGATGCTTGCCCCCGGTGCCGAAGCCAGGAAGAATCAACCATTCATGTCCTGAGAGATTGCTTCCATGCTAAGAGTATTTGGCACACGCTTACCCCCCTGTTGACAGTAGCTCTTTCTTTAGCCAAAACCTTCATGAGTGGTTAATACAAAACCTCACGTCAGATAACAGTTGGGCCTGTACTTTTGGTGTTGCTGTCTCATCTCTTTGGTATTTTCGGAATAAACTTGTCTTCAATACAGAACATATTCCCACTACCAGTGCTATTCACCAGATCCGGGCCCGGGCTGAGGAATTCCTCAAGGTAGGAAAAAAGGAACTCATCCCTAGATCCATGCAAACTGCTACAAACTGTCTTATAGGCTGGTCCCCTCCGAATGAAGAACATATTAAGCTGAATGTTGATGGATCCTGGTTCCCTCATAGAAGCAATGCTGCCTGTGGAGGAGTGTTTTAGAGACTCGACAGGAAGATTCTTAAAAGGATACTCTTGTAACTTGGGTAATTGCTCAATCATGCACGCAGAATTGTGGGCAATTAGTCACGGCCTGAATATTGCCACCATGAACGGGTTCCAAAACCTGGTTGTGGAGTCTGATTCAGCCGCTGCTATCAAATTCATTATCTATGGCTGTCCCCCAACACATCCATGCGCACCATTGATTGAAGACATCCGAAACTTAGCTACACGGTTTCAACTTATCTCGTGGAACCATGCTTTACGTGAAGCAAACTCGGTAGCAGATCTGCTTGCCAAGATGGGACAGGACCTGGTCCTTGGTGTACACATCCTTGACAATGCCCCCCGGAGATAAGCTATGCCCTGCTTAGTGACAGTATAGGGACCCTTAGAGTTAGAGGGTCTTAGATTCCGTTCTGTTTGGCTGTGTTTCTGTGTTCTTTTTAGTCTTTTTCTTTCCTTTGTTGGGGTTTCTAACCCCCTAGATCACCAAAAAAAAAGCTATGCTTATTGCTCTCTCATATGGGTACGTACGGGTGGAGAATGTATAGAAAAATTAACTTCCTTGTAAAAGTTATATTTAGATATTTAATTGTTCAGCTTTCGAATTTAAGAATTACCTGAGTAAAATTGTAGAAAGTAGATTAGAGATATGATATGATGTTGTTACCATCCTCTTATTCTGAGTTTCTAATATCTCGATGGTGGGAGTGTTTTTATAAGGATTTTGACGCTCAAGTTAGCATAAGTCACAATAAAAACTAAATTAAAAATCATGCATGCCTTAATGCACGTATTTAGAATAGTACATATATTATGAGATTATAAATTTTTTTATGGGGTTATTTTTTTCATGAGATACTCGAATTATAAGATACTTTAATGTCTTATTGTATCTTCCTTCATATAATGTTCTTATGTCTTTATATAGTTAATACTGTAATATTTTCGTTTAATAGTAGAATGATGGTTACAATATAACAATTAATCTCATAAATTGAGTTATTAGATATTAGAATAAGTTATGAGGAGTTAATATCCTCTTTATAACATATTCTTTAAAATTTAAGAAAATATTTAATTATCAAACCGTTTTATAAAATTTTTTATACTTTTAAATTTAATTTTTAGTATTAGACTTATAGAAATGTTTCAATACATTAATTATATATTATTTTATCAACAAAAATATTTGATTAAGTCTCAACTATTTTAACAGTTATATAAAATCAGGCATTATATCATTAATGAACGTTGTAAGGTTGAAACTCTGTGATTAGCAATGTTCTGAAAACCGGACCGGACCGGCCGGTTCAACCCGGTTAACCGGAAACCGGTCACTTAGCCGGTCCGGTCTATGCACAAAACCGCGCTGCAAAAAACCGGCGAAAAAATCGGCCGAACCGGTGGTTAACCGGTGAACCGGGCGAACCGGGCCGGTTTTTATAGGTGCCGGTTTTTTCCCCTACAAAACAAACGGCGTCGTTTCTTTTTAAAAAAAAGAAAAAGAAAAAGGAGATGAAGAACGCGTGACTTGCTGAGGCTGCCACTCCCAAAATTGAAAACCCAAAGCCAAAATCCCTAATCTCTATTCTCCTTCTCCAAAATCTTCGAAGAAGTGAAGGCTGAAGAGTGAAGAACTGAAGATTGAAGAACCCTCCACCGCCACTCCCAACCATCAGCTCCACTCCCAATCTATTCTCCACTCTCCAACATTGAAGCAGCTTCTGCATACAACGGATCAGAGGAGGAAGTGAAGAACACCCGACGTTCGGCCACCTTCGGGCACCGTCGCCGACGTCCGCGCACCGTCGCGCACCGTCGCCCACGCTCGCGCACCTGGGTTTCTGGGTTTCTCCGTTTCTGGCTTCTGGGTTTCTCCGCTTCTGGGTTTCTGGATTTCTGGGTTTAGGGCTTCTGGGTTTGTGGCTTCTGTTCGTGGCTTCGTGCTGTGTTATTTTCTGGCTTTTCTTCGTTCTTCTCTTGAGGTAAGATCGAGTTTCTGGCGTCTATTAAGTGTATACTGTTTTAATTTTTTTTTCTAGCTTCTGTTCTTTTATTTTTTTTATATGATTAATCAAATGTGGAATGAATTTGTTGTATACTTGTATGTTGGATTTGAGAATAAAATTGATGCATGTTGAAATTGAAAGTTATGTTCTGCTCTGTTCTTCAATTTTTATTTTTTTTGAATCTTTTCAAGTATGCTCTGTTTATTTTTTTATTTTGTCGATTCCGCTCTATTTTGTCGATTCTGCTCTATTGGTCTGGATTCTGGGTTGCTGGCATTCTGAATTTAGATGGAACAGTCACAAAATGATCAACAACAACAACATTCTGTTTTTGGCTTTCTATTATTATGATGTGTTTATTGGTGACTTGGGATTGAATGATGATCATTGCAAGCAAATTGAGGCTGGGGCGTTGAAGGCAACTGGGGAATTTCTCATCCTTCTTTTCTCTGTGTGTTTATGTGTGCTTATTTATAGAGTTGTTTCTTGTTACTCTGTGTGTTTGTAATCAATAGCCAATAGTTGTTAAATTGTTATCTATTAGCTTCAATTTTTGTAATAATGTACTGAATGGTATCTCAAAATTTCTGTGGCTTTGAGAATATTTGTACTTTTTGCTGCTTCATGAATCTGTTTAGAAATAGGGTTTTGTTGCTTCTGTTTGCTTCAGTGACGAGTACAGGGATAATTCATGATTCATCCATTGTTTGCTTCTATTTTTTGCCATTTTGTTCTTATTGCTTCTTGCCTTTGGTGTTTGATTTGGATCTGCCTATCTGATGCTTTTCGATTTGAAATTGTGCAGCTCATTCAAAATTTTTCAGATTCTGCCGCAACAGATTTTTTATTTTTTATTTTTTTTGCATTAACTTTCAAAATAATTTGGTTTTGTTCAAGAGTTTACAATTTTTATGGTTGGGGGATATTTTTCTTTGATTCATCATTCATGTGCTTTTGCCTTTCAAGTTTTCCTAGCTGGCTGGCTTTGTGGTATAATAGAATTTGTGGCTATGTGGCTTACTTTTATTAAATTTTATTAAGTTATAAATTATTGAATTTTATTAAGTTTATTAAATTTTATTTAATATTTAATTAAACCGGTTGAACCCCGGTTGAACCCCGGTCGAACCAGTGAACCATTAAACCAGTGACCTCACCGGTTTATTGACCGGTCCGGTTCTCGCAACCTTGGTGATTAGACATAAATTCATGCTAATTTAGGGAATGAGTTCGGGAAAGTTGACGTGAATTCAGTGGTAAGAAATGCGATATATTAAATTATTCTTTTACTTTAATCCATGACAACAATAAAAAAATTTTACGGCCTATAAATTTAGCTTAATAAAATACATAATTCAGTTATAATTTTAGTCTTTATTATCTTATCTTATTTTTATTTTTATCTTTTATAAACAATGCTCTGTATCTATTTAGTTTTACCTTTATAATTCAATCAATCAAAAAAATACAAAGTACAACATTCTTCATTTTTTTCTTTTCTCATTCTTTCATAGTTTTATCATAGTATCATAACTCATCTTGAACTCTACTGACATCCATGAATAAACCAACCAATTCAGATCGTAAAACCCCTTCAACCCCCCTCCTACAATGAATAATCAACCTTCCAATTTAGTTCAAAGCGATCTTCTTTGAATTGCCGAGCTGCTTTCCTACTCTGTCCTAGGTCAAGAAAAAGGGTACACCAGCAACTTTATCATGAGTCTCTTTTGGACATCTCGTCAGCCCAACACTTTTTCTTTCATGGCACTTTCTTCCAACAAAGAAACTCGTCCTTCAAACTAATTTGGACTTTTGTCATGTCCAACTACTCATTATCTTTATTCTTTCAGTACTTTTTCTATTGTTAACAATTTTTCAAATCGAGATTCATTCTTGAACACTTCGATCATTAATTCTGGTGCCACAGATCACATTGCATCAAATTTATCTTGGTTCATTTCTTACACACAAATTTCTCCTATTATTGTTTATTTACCAAATGGTTCTCAAATTATTGTTTCTTATAGAGACATTGTTCAATTTTTACCATCTTTAGTTCTTCATAATGTTCTTTATTTACCTCATTTCAACTTTAATATTATCTCAATCTTAAAAATTACTTCAGCAATAAAAAATGTACTCACTTTTTCATCTTCTTCTTGCACTCTACAGAGCAACAATTTGGGGACGATTGGTTTGTACAGAATAAGAAAGGGATTATATGTCTTTGAACCCAATTTCGGTAAAAATTCATCCACTACACATTCCATAAATTCCATCCAATCCCCACCCGTTACACCTTCAAATATATGGTATTTTTGTTTAGGACACCTTTCTGGACAAGGATTTAATCATTTATATAAATATTTTCCTTTTATTTCTATACATCATGATGAGACTTGTGATGTTTGTCATCTTTTTAAGCAAAAGAAACTTTCATTTTCTCAAAGTTTTAACAAAGCTAATGCAAATTTTGATTTATTACATTTTGATATTTGGGGTCCAGTTCGACAAAATTCTATTCATAATCATAAATATTTTTTACTATTGTTGATGATTTTAGTCGCTTTACATAGGTTATTTTATTAAAATCAAAAGAAAAAGTGCAAAATCATGTAAAAAATTTTATTACTTTAATTGAAACACAATTCAACTCTAAAGTCAAAACTATTCGTTTTGATAATGGACCAAAATTTATTTTACATAATTTTTATGTTTCAGAGGGCATTACTCATCAACGTAGTTGTGTTGAAACTCCTCAACAAAATGGAAGGGTAGAATGCAAGGTTCAACATATTTTAAATATAGCTCATGCTCTTATGTTTCAATGTAATTTACCATAATCTTTTTGGTCTTATGCTGTTTATTTACTTAACAGAGTTTCATCGTCCGTAATTAATTTTAAAATACCATTTGAGATTTTATTTAATCATCTACCAAATTATCATGACCTTAAAGTTTTTGGATACTTAAATGTTTTATTTCTACCATAATGGCAAACAGATCAAAATATTATCCAAGAGCCAAAAAGGCTGTGTTTATTGGTTTTCAACATGGTTTCAAATGATATATTGTTTATGTTTTAGAAGATAAAAGAATTGAGATTTCTAGAAATGTGATTTTGTATGAAATGATCTTGCCTTTAGCCATAAAAAATGTCAAATTTCATACACTTAACCCAACATTACCAAACATGCCTTCTCAAAAATAAGATTCAGTTAGTCTTCCAGTTGGACCCTCACCCATACCCATTGACCCACTTCCATCCAATTCTTTCTTTTCTCCAATAACCCCTCCTTCTTCCTCACTGCCGTGTCCTAACCAACTTGAACCCATGACCCACAAATCTATTTTAAGTCGTACAACCTCTTTTTTTTTCGCAATAGACATTAACCCACCATCACCTCTTCATCCCATGTCATCTTCCTCGCCACCTGAGCAACCCCGTTCTCGTCATTCCGACTGATTTCACTGACCTCCAGCATATCTCTCTGAGTACTTGTGTAATTCCTCTCTCACCTCCATGAATTTCTCTCCCTCAAAATGTCATTATTTTCTATCTTCATTTATGTCTTTTTCTTCTATTTCATCTTCTCATCATACATTTCTTTTATCTCTACATTCTGATATTGAGTCAAAGTGTTTTAAAGACGCCAATCAATACTCTAATTGGTATAGTTCTATAAAAGATGAGCTGTATATTCTTGAGTTGAACAAAACTTGGCATCTTGTTGATTGCCCTGCAGGCGTTAAGCTGGTTGGCTGTAAATGGATCTATTGCATCAAATGCAAAAGGGTTTACTCAGTGTTGATTTCTTGGAAACCTTCTCCCTTGTTGTCAAGCCTGCCACCATCAGATTAGTTTTGGCATTGACCTCTATGAAGCATTGGCCCATACATCAGTTGGATGTCAATAATGCTTCCTTACATGAGGATCTTTGTGAGGATGTTTATATGACTCTGCCACCCGAGTTTACATCTCCTCGACCGAATCAATGCTGCAAGCTACTGAAGTAACTGTATGGTTTACGACAATCTAGTCGTATGTGGTATGACAAACTTTCTCATCTTTTGCTATCTCATGGATATCAGCAGACCTTATCTGATTATAGTCTATTTGTTAAATTCACTGGTACTTAAATTTCTATCCTTCTACTCTATGTTGACGACATTGTTCTCACTGGTAATTCTGTTTCTGAACTTGCTGCCATTAAGTCTATTTTGTACCAACACTTCTGAATAAAAAACTTGGGTCCATTAAATTAAAATATTTTTTGGGTATTGAGGTTGCTCAATCAGTGAAAAAAATTTACTTATCTCAGAAAAATATTGTCTTGATCTTTTGAAGGATTCGGGTTTATTAGGTGCTAAACTTGCCTCTGTTCCAATGGATAGTACCACAAGATTATATCAAGACAAAAGTTTCCTACTATCTGACCCTTTTGTATATCGCTGTTTGGTTGGGCATCTTATTTATCTCACCACTACTCGACCATACATTATATATGCCACTCAACAATTAAGTCAATTTATGGCATTTCCTAATGAATATCATCTTCAAGATGCCAAGCATGTGTTACGATATCTGAAAACTAGTCCTGGCAAAGGACTTTTTTTCTCCAAGAGAATCAGAAATTCAACTTTTCGGCTTCAGTGACTCTGATTGGGCCGGATGTCCTAACACTCGACGACTTTTAACAAGCTATTGTTTCTTCTTAGGTAGTTCTTTAGTCTCTTAGAAGACCAAGAAATAAACTACCATTGCCCGCTCATCTACCGAAGCAGAATATCGTGTACTTGCCAACACAACTTATGAACTTCAATGGATACTGAATGTGTTATAATTTTTATGCATTTCTCCTATCCGCCCACCAATTTTATATTGTGATAATCAGAGTGCTCTTCATATTGCTACTTACCCAATTTTTTATGAATGGACCAAACATTTAGAGGTTGATTGTCACTTGATTCAACAAAAAGCTCAAGTTGAAGTGATGAAATTTCTCACCAAGTCTTTGTCTTCTCAATTCTTCCATCTTAATCTCAATAAATTTGGTGTTCTTGACATCTTTCATCCTCCAGTTTACGAGACGCATTAAACTATTCTTCCATCTTAGCTCATGATAACAATAAAAAAATTTTACAACCCACAAATTTAGCTAAACAAAATACATAAATTCAGTTAGTTTCATAATTTTATCACGATAAGAATTAGAAGAGATAAGTCTCAAAGTGGTCCCTGAAGTTACCCTCGAGCCTCATAGTGATCCCTGAAGTTAAAAATTACTCATATTCATCCCTGAAGTTGCACTCCGGAACTCAGACTCGTCCTTCCGATCAATTTCTTCCAGCTGGTGCAACCGGAAAGCTGACCTGGACTCGTTGATGACACGTTGTCAGCAAAATGGCTAGCTGACGTGGTGACGTAAACTGTTTTGACTCAATTTGGTCCCTAAATTGAGGTTAAAAACCCCAACCCCCAATTGACTCTCTTCTCCATCACACACTCTCTTCTCCTTTCTTCTCCATCACACCAGAGGTGACTCTCCTCTATTGCTTCTCCTACAGTGTCTTCTCCATCTTCGAAAACCACACGTTATGGCTAGCGCGAGCAACGCAACTGGGAGCTCCAACAACCCACGATCATTTGGAAGCATCATGAGGAGAACAAATATTAACAGAGATGCACGTCTGTCAGAATGGTATGAGTGCGGGTTGAGACCAGTGTTGTGATGGTCAGCAACGGATTCTAATCCAGGGAGACCGGTTGTCCAAACTACAATGTAAGTGTTTGATGCTGTTGTTTGCTGTAATTCTAGATGTAAACTTGGTTGATTCACTTTCCAGGGTGCAGACTGCAGGTAAGAGGTGGTGTGGATTGTTTCTGTGGGTGGATAAAATTCTGGAAGAAGATGCGGTAACATGTGATGGTAGAACAAACTTTTCAAATGACAACGAAGAATGTGATTATAAGCAAAACAAGCTCTGTTTCATATTAGATATGCAGATAATCATATGTATGTGATTGCATATGCAATTGTCCCTGTTGAAAATACTGAAAACTGGAGGTGGTTCTTGGAATTACTTCATGAAGACTTGGGAGATTATAAGCAAACAAGCTCTGTTTCATATTAGATAAGCAGAAGGTACGTTTCAGAAATTTATTTGTTGTTGTATAATTAGTATTGGTTGCTGTGATAATAGAATAAGTGAGAAGATATTCATTACAGGGTAGTTGGATCACTGCTTATATAATGAACTGCTGTGTATATAATGAACTACTACTTTACTTAGTAGATGGACTAATGCTTGATGAACTGCTGTGTATACAATCAACTGATTTGTATGTAAAGAATAGGGACCATTTTGATGTCACTTATAAAACTGAAGGGACCATTCTGATGTCACTTATGTAACTCTAGAGCTGCTAATGAGGATGCTGCTGTTGCTGCAGAGGTTGCTGTTGCCCAACCCCTTGCTGCTAATGGTGGTGAAGCCACCCTTGTCGCACAACCCTCCACCGAAATTCAACTTGAACTCAGTCAACCACCCTTGTCACAAACCGATGACTCTCAATAGGTTCAAAAAATTAGACGACATTCATTTTATTATGTGCATGTTCTTATGCACTTTTACTAACTATTTTACATGTCTTCACTAATAGGTTTTGTCTTCTCCTGTGAGGTCACCAAAACTCCCTCCCAAAAGAAAGTTCTCCAAACAAGAAAAGGCAACTCCAGGAAGCAACAATCAAGAGCAACCACCCAACCAGCAACCAGGTAACCCGCAACAAATCATCCATCTTATCCTATGCAAGGTGCATCACAGGGGACCGTTACAAGACTTGCTAACTTCATGAAGTTTGTTCCTAACCTTGGATTCAGACCACCCAGAAACAAAAAATGAAGACTAAGATTATTACGTTTAGGAGAAGATTATTTTATTTATCTATTTTGATGAAGCAGCGTGCTTTCTGAATTTTGAATCCAGTGTTGGGAATTTTAGTGTTCAAAACTTGTGTTCTCAACATGTTGAGAACTTGAATATACTTGTTGAATATTGCCCTGACGCTGTAATGCCTATTTTAAATATGTTTTCTGCATTATGAATATATGAATATGGATTATGACTCCCTTGAATTGAGTTGTGGTAGATTTTTTTTCTTGGGCTCTGATATGCAATTAAGATTAATTCCATTAGATGAATCCATTAGTAGTGCAGGAACAATTATTTACATATAACCTCTTGTTTATTCAAATTCTAAATTATTCTTACACAGTCATGTCAAACAGTTTAATCTGCATTTCTTTCAACCAAAAGGACAGGTACAAGTACATGAATAGAACAACATATGCATATCCCATGTCACATATTTTTTTGCTAAATACAATTGACTCTGTTGCCTATCCAACCTTAAGACAAGCACAACAATTGTAATCAGTAGCAGCAGCATACATGTAAACAGCAAAATCTCCCCATTTTGAGAACTCTAACTTCAGAATCTAATCTTCATCCTCCATTATTTGTTGTCATTTGAAGAGCTTGTTCTACCATCACATGTTACCGCATCTTCTTCCATAATTTTATCCACCCACAGAAACAACCCACACCACCTCTTACTTGCAATCTGCACACAGGAAAGTGAATCAACCAAGTTTACATCCAGAATTACAGCAAACAACAGCATCAAACACTTACATTGTAGTTTGGGCAACCCACGAACGGTCTCTCTGATTAGAATCTGTCGCTGACCATCGCAACATTGGTCTCGACCCGCACCCACACCATCCTAGCAGACGCGCATCTATGTTTCTATTCATTCTCCTCATGATGCTTCCAAATGATCGTGGGTTATTAGAGTTCCCAGCTGCGTTGCTCGCGCTAGCCATAATGTGTGGTTTTCGAAGATGGAGAAGACACTGTAGAGAAGAATCACCTCTGATGTGATGGAGAAGAGAGAAGAAGAGAGTGTGCGATGGAGAAGAGAGGAAAAGAGAGTCAATTGAGGGTTAGGGTTTTTAACCTCAATTTAGAGACCAAATTGAGTCAAAACAGTTTACGTTGCCACGTCAGCTAGCTGTTGTGCTGACAGCGTGTCACCAACGAGACCAGGTCAGCTTTCCAATTGCGCCAGCTGGACGAAATTGACTGGAAAGACGAGTCTGAATTCTGGAGTGCAACTTCAGGGATGAATATGAGTAATTTTTAATTTCAAGGATCACTATGAAGTTCGAGAGTAACTTCAGGAACCACTTTGAGACTTATCTCGAGTTAGAATTATCATTAGATCATGCAAAAAAATATAATCATGTGGATTTTAAACATAAAAATTTACTAATTCTAAACGGTGCGAATTAATTTGATACGAGAAAGAATAAACAACGAAACTGATTTACTTGCAAAATGAGGTGTTTGGATAAATTCAAACTATATCAAATTACTGACTCTAAATAACGATCTTTTTCGAATTTTTTGTATTGATATTATCTATTAAAAAACATAGTGCTCTTTTTTTTTCTTTAGTTATTAAGAAAAAATCATCATTAATCTAGAAAGAGTTTAACTGGTATATATATTTGTTATCTTTAATAAGATTTTGGATTCTAAATGTAAAATATTTATGTAAAAATTGAATAGGATTGTGCATAAAATTTAGTGGAATTAGTCTTTAGATATAACAATTAATTGGAAAAAAAAAACACTTGCATAAATTTTATATTGAACTCCTTCAAGATCAGGAGAACAATAAAAAATTTTGACAATGCCTATAATAGGGGGTCCACAATAAATTAAAAATTAAGAAATATTCTCTAAATTTTAGTAACAAAAAATTTTTATCCTTTCATTTTAAATTTAAATCATCTCTTATTCAATGTCAAATTCTAGCAGTGTTTGAGCCCTAAAAATTAATTAATATTGTTTAAAAAAAATATAAAATACTAACATATTATCTATCAATTTATTATCAATAATAATTAATTATTATATTTTAAATACATATATAAAAAAATACATCCAAAAAATATATCTATAAAAATATTTCTATTAAACAAAGCCATAACATTATGATACTTAATCACAGTGCAGATAAATGCGTTTCACTGTAATTTGCAACTTCTTCAGAATGTTGGGGGGCTAAGATTATAGCACAACTTTAGCATACGAGACATGAAAGTAATAAATCTCAACAAAAAGGCTCTAAGAACTAGTCAGATAGAGTGCTACTTCCTCAAACAAGATTTCTCAGGAAATTTGGTATGTCGGTTATAGACTTATAGTCATAGGTTATAGATTTACAGCTATAGAAATTAGAAAGGTCTTATCCTTATTTGCAAGTTGTTGAAAAACAAAACGAAAAAGATTTGGGTTGACTTAAAATTTTCAGAGATTGATCCTACTCAGGAGTCATCTATTTTTAGTATATAGCTGTCTCCAGTCTGGAAGTGTTCTATGACGCAATCATCTAGGACTCAATCTCTTGTCATGATCCTTGTTTGAAAAAGGAAGGCACTTCTGTTTTCTCCTTATTGAACAAATAGTTGACTGCTTGACTAATTATCTTCAAGGTCTTTTCTGAAAAGTTAAAACTAAAAATGTACCTTAGCAATTGGAATTTATCATTATTCTGGTTAGTTACTCACGCCACTGTGGAATAATCTAGTTAAACTCAAATTCCCTCTACCTTTTTATGTGGATCATTAATACAATTTCGTTTTTTGACCATAAATAGATATGAAGAAACAAAATCAATATAATTTGATTACAATTTATTTGTTTTCTTCCCCAGTAAATACTTTCTGCTTAAAATGCCATGATATGAGTTGTTACTACAGAATTATCTCTGAAAGAATGTTGGTAAGCTAGCAGACAATTTATAACCCTTTCTTTGAAAGATTCCAGCTCATTTTAAGGAGAATGATTGTTTCCAAAGGAGGGATGGAAAGAAAGCCTTTACTGGCTAAGTGACTAGAGTGTTTACATAGTATATCCATGGAAAATCATTATATTTTGCTTTATAAACATGCTTCTGATGAGGCTGTTGGATTTCAAATTTTATGGATGCCATAATGTATTCGACTTAATTGTTGTCTCCTTTCCATTCTGTTAATTTGATCTGCAGTATGATGGTGGAATATAAGGTGACCGAATTGAGCTCCTTGTTAATAAGATAGGAACAATGCAAGACAATGCGTTTCAGTTTCACTGCAGGTAACACTTCGAATCTCTTTTGATGGAAAATGTCGGATTCTCTTTTCAACCCCCCCCCCCCCCCCCCCCTTCTCTTCCTCATGATAGCTGAAGATGGGAGGTTGGTTGGTTAAGTGGACTGTTGGACAAGGAAGTGCAACCTTTGCATCAAGAGTGGACAACGATTTATTTATTTTTTATGGGGAAGAATGGAAGATTGAATACTTTTTTTGCTTCAAATGTCCTATTTAATAAATGTGAATAATATTAAATACAACACACACACACATTTTTATGTGAATTGGTGTATACTATAATCGCACTAGAAGAGTTGGAAGTAGATAATACCAAAGAAAAAAGAAATGAAGACGTCTTAGATTAATTGCATTACTTTACTCATCTGTCGTTTTGGGTTGCCGACTGACCTATAAGTTATAACTAATAATATTCCCACAAAGTAACCGACTCCATTTTAAAACTTGCGCCAAAATGGATGTGGAAGCATAAGTTAGGGGAGTTATCTCTATGATACTTCTTTGTCTGTATATGCTTGATGTTCCCATCTTCCAATTGCCATTTGCCAAACTCTCTTTCCTAAACGCTTCTCCCTTTCTCCTTAGTTTCTTTGGAGTTCTCTCCTTCTAAGCATGGTCACGACAACTGTTACGTTGTTTACCCCACCACCACCTACCAAAGCCACACTTTCCTCATTCCCTCCCCCAAAAACTCATTACACATCAAGTTCATCATGTTCTTCAACTTCAAGAAGGTTCAGAGTCAGGGCCTACAGCAACACCAGCAAGTTTGGAAACTTCCTCAACTTGAAGCCTGCCCATCAACCTGAACCCTTGGATTTTGATCTCCCATGGTGCCATCCTTCTGATCGATCTCGTTTTGACGTGA
Source organism: Arachis stenosperma (assembly GCF_014773155.1). Taxonomy (NCBI): domain Eukaryota; kingdom Viridiplantae; phylum Streptophyta; class Magnoliopsida; order Fabales; family Fabaceae; genus Arachis; species Arachis stenosperma. Next base: position 31,024,916 of record NC_080384.1, read on the forward strand.
TCATCATTGGTTCTGGCCCTGCAGGCACTCGCTTAGCAGAGCAAGTTTCCCGCTATGGAATTAAGGTTTGTTGTGTTGATCCTGACCCTCTCTCCATGTGGCCTAACAACTATGGTGTGTGGGTGGATGAGTTTGAGAGTATTGATCTTGAGGATTGCTTGGATAAAACATGGCCGATGGCCTGTGTTTATATTAATGAAAGAAAGACCAAGTATTTGGACCGTCGTTATGGCCGAGTTAGTAGGAAGAAGCTTAAGCAGAAGTTGATTGAAGGGTGTGTCTCCAATGGGGTTAAATTTCACAAGGGAAAGGTATGGCAAATTCAGCATCAGGAGTTTGAGTCAACAGCTCTGTGTGATGATGGCACAGAACTGAGAGGGAGTTTAATTATTGATGCTAGTGGATTTGCAAGTACTTTTGTAGAGTATGATAAGGCGAGGAACCATGGTTTTCAGATTGCTCATGGGATTCTGGCTGAGGTAGATGATCACCCTTTTGATTTGGACAAGATGGTTTTGATGGATTGGAGGGATTCCCATATGGGGAATGAGCCTTACTTGAGAGCTAACAATTCCAAGTTTCCTACTTTCTTGTATGCAATGCCTTTCAGTTCCAATCTGATATTTCTTGAGGAAACTTCCCTTGTTAGCCGTCCGGTTTTGTCTTACATGGAGGTGAAGAAGAGGATGGTTGCAAGGCTAAGGCACTTGGGAATCAGAGTGAACAAGATATTGGAGGATGAGAAGTGTTTGATTCCAATGGGGGGACCCCTTCCTAGGATCCCTCAGAATGTGATGGCCATTGGCGGCACTTCAGGGATAGTACACCCTTCAACAGGGTACATGGTGGCTCGAACAATGGCCATTGCACCATGTGTAGCCACAGCCATAGCAGAGTGCCTTGGCTCAACCAGAATGATCAGGGGGAAACAGCTCTATGCTAAGATTTGGAATAGCATGTGGCCAATTGAGAGCAAGCTCAACAGGCAATTCTACTCGTTTGGAATGGAGACTCTGTTGAAGCTTGACTTGAATGGATCCAGGCGTTTCTTTGATGCATTTTTTGACTTGAAACCTTACTATTGGCAAGGGTTCCTCTCTTCAAGATTGAATCTAAAGGAACTCGCTTGGTTAAGCATTTCACTCTTTGGACATGCTTCAAACCGTTCCAGGTTTGACATTGTAACCAAGTGTCCAGCACCATTGGCTAAAATGATGGGCAATATTGCCTTGGAATACATTGGATGATGCAAGGTTGTGAAACATGTACCATAATCAATGTATTTTCATATCTTAGTCGTAGCTGAAGTTGGATATTGATTTGTCGAACTTTGTTCCAAAATAATTTAGCTGTTGGAAATTATTTCAGATTAGTTGAATGTGAAACAGACATGCATCCACATCACAACCTATGCAAAGAAAGTTTGATTCTTTTGACCGCAAGTGTGCCTTTTTCTAATAGTGATAGTGTTCTTTATGCATAGGATAGGCTTAATCCTGTTTTCTCCTATAACAAAGTTCTAAATAAAAGAAATATTAGATTAATTACCTTACATTATATAGATGCATCTATAAACAACACGAATAATTTTGAAACTAGTGCATTGCTACAACTAACTACAGCCTGAAGAGAAAAGAACAAAAGGAAGCATGAAGCAAGAAAATGGCACAAATACCACAGAAACAGAAAGAAAATGTAGCACAGCAAAAAATTGATGGTGGGCTAGATAATGGGGTGGTTGAAATTTCATAGGCGAGTAGTGAAAACGCTGAGGATGGTCATGCTTTGGTGGTAAGGTGTGATTTGGTTCGGTTGGTGAAATCTGAGGTACTGTTGGAGGGGCCTTAAGCACTGGCGGATTCTGGTGAGTGATTCTCTGAGCTGGTGCTGGTGCATGCGCCTCTCTTCCAAGCTTTGTCGTCGGGGAAGGTGTTGAGAGCAAGAGTTGGTGGGGTTGGGAGGGAGGAGGCAGTGGTGGCGGATATACTCTTGGAGTTGGTCAATGAGGCAGAAGAGGCGGTTGACGTGGCGGCGGCATTGGGGGTTGGGGTGGTGGAGGTGGAGATGTGTGAGCCAGGTGGAGTGGCGGAGGTGGCGGAGGGCCACCGAGATGCGGTGGAGGGGGAAGTAAGAGGATGAGGGTGGGTGGCGTGTCCCTGAGGTAATAACCATTATGAGTGTGTTAGGAACATGGGCAGGAAGAAAAGTAACACTAACATTTAGCCATATATAGAGGGGAGTTAGATAATTGTTTGAGGTACTCATTTTGTATTGTATAGTAAGGTAACACTTTTTTTTTCTTAATATTTTTAAAGAAATATGTATGGATTTTATAATGTAGGGGATAAATAAGTACAAATAATATATCTAAGAGTGAAGCATTGACAGTGGCATGTGTGAGAGTGAGATAGAAAGATATGGGTGTGATGGTGGTAAGTGTCAACTTCAGCTGCGGCAAAGTGGTGGGATGGAAATAATATGTGTCTGTCTTGATTGAAGGCGAGGACTGAATTTATGGCAGTGCTAACTTTGGGGCCTCATTCATGGTTGGCACTTACCACTTAAAAACACTGGTTTTGGTTTGTGTCCGTGTGCTGACGCTGCTCTGCTGCTTCTTTTCGGCTTTTCCTTGTTGGTTTATGCACTTGTCACTCCAATTTCGTCATACCCTTTCAAATTTCGACGATCTTTTTTCTAATCAACATTTTTTATATTTATGGATAAATGAATAAGTGCCCAATTAAGTTACTCTTTGCATAAATCTACAATTTTTAGTGAACAATCAAGCCAAACACAGCGTTTGTTTAGTATGTTGAGCCACAATCAAGAGATAAATACCCAAAATTTATGTATTACATAAGATATGGGGAGACTAAAATATAAACATAAGAGATAAGACACATTTTTTTTGACATTTTTATCTCTAATAAATTTGAAAATTCCAACATTTACCCTATACTCTCTCCCTTCTCCCTCATCCCCTTCCCTACTTCCTTCCTCCTTTAGTCCTTCATCCTCCTGTATTTCCCTTCTGCTTCTTCTGCATTGCCATTTTCTTTTGTTGCATCACTTTTTTGTTTTCTTCTTTCCTTCCGCCACTTCTCTACTTTTGTCACACCGCCTCTTCTTCCTCTTTTTAGCAACTATTCTTGCCTGAAAACATTTTTTTTAAATATTTTCATAAAAGAAATTATATAAAAACACTATTTATATATAATATACTAAATTTAATGTCTAAAATAGTATTTAAAATATGTATAAATATCTATAATAAAATATAACAAGTTAAAAAAGTTTAATAACTTTTAATTATAAAAAACTACTAGTATTAAACCCAGGGGCGGAGCTAGCCTCAATATGAGGGAGGGGCCAAAAAATTAATTTTATATTTAAAATAAAATAAAATAAAACATTTAGGGGGGGCTAAATTAAATTTTATGTATAATTTATAGAGAAAAATTAAGGGTTGGGGGAGGCCATTGCCCCCCTTACCTTCTATGTGGCTCCGCCCTTGATTAAACCCATACGTGCGATGCACGGACTTATATTTTAATTTGACATGATAAATTAAAAATATTATTTTATAGTCATAAATTTTTTAACTTTAGTATAATACTATCATCATTATTATATAATAAGTGTATTGAATATGTTATTTTATATTTATTTAAAATAAAATACAAATAAAACAGTTTAAAATTTATAATACTCTTGAACAATAAGAAAAGAGACCTAAAAAGATAAGAATATATATAACTGTATTCGTAGCATATCAATTTTGCACTAAACTTTATACCAAAAAACTAACAAAAGTTTATCAACAATAGAATATTTTACTAACATCATTAGATAAACAATTGCCATATGATGTTGTGCTCTATGTTACACATTTCATTTTAAGTCTAAAAGTATAGTTATAGATAAATTAATTAAATTTACGACAAATATTCGTACAAAAGTATAAATCATAACATGTTACTAAAGCGAAAATACTATTTTTCTTACCTGTATATTATTAAAAACTTCTTTGAACATGACTTTTGTTGTTGATGACTTTGGATTGCTATCTTAACCTTGAATCAGAATGTTCAAGCCATTGCGACTCTTAACTTTTGGCAAAGCAACGTAAAGCTGTCTGATGAGCGGATAATTTGTATACTTTTTGGCATTGTTTTTAGTATGTTTTTGATATGATATAGTTAGTTTTTAGTATATTTTTATTAGTTTTTAATTAAAATTCACTTTTCTGGACTTTACTATGAGTTTGTGTGTTTTTCTGTGATTTCAGGTATTTTCTGGCTGAAATTGAGGGACCTGAGCAAAAATCTGATCCTGAGACCAAAAAGGACTGCAGATGCTGTTGGATTCTGACCTCCCTGCATTCGAAGCGGATTTTCTGGAGCTACAGAAGTCCAATTGGCGCGCTCTCAACGGCGTTGGAAAGTAGACATCCTGGGCTTTCCAGCAATATATAATAGTCCATACTTTGCCCAAGATTTGATGGCCCAAACCGGCGTTCAAAGTCACCTCAAGGAATCCCAGCGTTAAACGCTGGAACTGGCACCCAAATGGGAGTTAAACGCCCAAACTGGCACCAAAGCTGGCGTTTAACTTCAAGAAGAGTCTCTACACGAAATTGCTTCATTGCTCAGCCCAAGCACACACCAAGTGGGCCCGGAAGAGGATTTTTATGTCATTTACTCATTTCTGTACACCCTAGGCTACTAGTTTCTTATAAGTAGGACCTTTTACTATTGTATAAAAATCTTTTGATCACTTTTAGATCTCTAGATCATCTTTGGACATTTTAGTTCTTAGATCATTGGGAGGCTGGCCATTCGGCCATGCCTAGACCTTATGCTTATGTATTTTCAACGGTGGAGTTTCTACACACCATAGATTAAGGTGTGGAGCTCTGCTGTACCTCGAGTATTAATGCAATTACTATTGTTCTTTCATTCAAATTCCGCTTGTTCTTTATCCAAGATATCACTTGTTCTTCAACATGATGAAGGTGATGATTGACGCCCATCACCATTCTCACTCATGAACAAGGTGACTGACAACCATTCTTGTTCTACAAGCATCTGAGGCTTAGTGAATATCTCTTGGATTCCTGATTGCACGATGCATGGTTGATCGCCTGACAACCGAGTGCTCGCCTGACAAACGAGCCAACCATTCCGTGAGATCAGAGTCTTCGTGGTATAGGCAAGAACTGATGGCAGCATTCAAGAGAATCCGGAAGGTCTAACCTTGTCTGTGGTATTCTGAGTAGGATTCAATGATTGAATGACTGTGACGTGCTTCAAACCTGTAACCTACTAGGGCGTTAGTGACAGACGCAAAAGAGTTATTCTATTCCGGTAGGGGAGGGAACCACACCGGTGATTGGCAGCACTGTGACAGAGTGTGTGCATTAGCTTTCACTGCGAGGATGGGAGGTAGCTGCTGACAACAGTGAGACCCTATACGAGCTTGCCATGGAAAGGAGTAAGAAGGGTTGGATGAAGACAGTAGGAAAGCAGAGAGACGGAAGGGAAGGCATCTTCATGCGCTTATCTGAAGTTCCTACCAATGAATTACATAAGTATCACTATCTTTATCTTTTATGTTATTTTCGTTCATCACCATATATATCTGAGTTTGCCTGACTAAGATTTACAAGATGACCATAGCTTGCTTCAATACTAACAATCTCCGTGGGATCGACCCTTACTCACGTAAGGTTTATTACTTGGACGACCCAGTGCACTTGCTGGTTAGTTGTGCGAAGTTGTGTAATGCCATGGTATTGAGCGCACCAAGTTTTTGGAGCCATTACCAGGGATTATGAGAGTTGTGAAAAAGTATAGTTCACAATTTCGCGCACCAAGTTTTTGGCGCCGTTGCCGGGGATTGTTCTAGTTTTGAGCAAGCCTTTGGTAACATCAGTGCCAAGATCCGGCAACAACATCAAATTTTTGGTGTTATTGCCCGGGATTGTTCAGGCTGGACAACTGACGGTTCATCTTGTTGCTTAGATTAGGTATTTTTTTCGAAATTCTTGAAGATGAATTCTAGAGTTTCATGATGATTTGTTGAAATCTGGCTGGCTGAGAAGCCATGTCTAATCTGATTGGACCGAGGTTTCAACTTATCACCACAAGAGCTTGTTGATTTCGTATCAATCTTGCTTTTGGAGCAGTGATTTGCTAAGGCTTGGCTGACCTTTGGTCATGTCTAGTGTTTTGGACCGAAGCTTTCTTTGGAAGCTTGGCTGGCTGTGAAGCCATGTCTAATTCCTGGACCGGAGTCTTAGACTAGCATTGCACTGATTCCTGGAATTCTCATTAAGAATTTTGATACCTTCTTTTTCCACTTAATTTTCGAAAAACACAAAAAAAAATTATTAAAAAATAAAAAAATCATAAAATTCAAAAATATTTCTTGTTTGAGTCTAGTGTCTCATCCTAAGTTTGGTGTCAATTGCATGCATTCATATGTCTTAGTGATCTTCAAGATGTTCTTGATGATTCACTTGCTCTGATCTTTGAATTCTATTGACTTGAGTATTTTGTGTGTCTCATATGCATTTTCAGTTCATTAGTGTCAGTAGTATACAAACTGCTAAGTTTGGTGTCTTGCATGCATTGTTATTTGATTCTTGTTGCATTTTAATTATTAAAAATCCAAAAATATTTTTAATTTGTGCCTTTTCAAGTCAATGATACAAGGGATTGAAGATTCAGAACACACTGCAGAGGAATTATACAGAAAAAGCTGAGCATTCAAAAATGCCCAGTGAAGAAGGCAGACTGGCGTTTAAACGCCAGCCAGGGTACCTGGTTGGGCGTTTAACGCCCAAAGAGGTAGCATTTTGGGCGTTAAACGCCAGAATGTATACCATTCTGGGCGTTTAACGCCAGGATGGTGCTAGGGGGAAGATTTTGTTTTCAAATCAATTTTTTTTCAAATTTTCAAAGTTTTTCAAAATCAAATCTTTTTCAAATCATATCTTTTCAATCAAATGTTTTCAAAATCAATTTCTTTCCTTTTTAAAAGATACTTACTAATAATTAATGATTTGATTGAACATTTTTTGCCTTTTCTGTTAAGGAAGGTTTTATGTTTGAATCATATCTTTTCTTGTTAGGCAAGTCATTAATTTTTAAAATGATATCTTTTCAAATTGTTTTCAAATCATATCTTTTAAAATTGTTTTCAAATCATATCTTCTCAATCACATCTTTTTCAAAACCATAACTTTTCAATTAAATCTTTTTAACCACATCTTTTTCAAAATAGTTTTCAATCAAATCTTTTTAATTTCTAATTTCAAAATCTTTTTCAAAAATCATATGATTTCTTTTCCAACTTCAATTTTCGAAAATTATCAACATCTTTTTGATTGAATTTTCGAAAATTCTCTTCCCTCCTTCCTACATCCTTCTATTTATGGAGTACCACTCCTTCTAAATGCACAATTCGAACCTTATCTAATTAAAGTTCGAATTCTTCTTCCCCTTCTTCTTTCTATTTCTCTTTTCCTCTGACATTTCAAGGAATCTCTATACTGTGACATAGAGGATTCCACATTTTCTTTTTCTCTTCTCTTTCATATGAGCAGGAGCAGAGACAAAGGCATTCTTGTTGAAGCTGACCCTGAACCTGAGAGAACCTTGAAGCGAAAGCTAAGAGAAGCTAAAGCACAACTCTCTTTAGAGGACCTGACCGAATTCTTCAAGGAAGAAGAACACATGGCAGCCGAAAACAACAACAATGCCAACAATGCAAGGAAGGTGCTGGGTGACTTTACTGCACCTACTCCCGACTTCTATGGGAGAAGCATCTCTATCCCTGCCATTGGAGCAAACAACTTTGAGCTTAAGCCTCAATTAGTTTCTCTAATGCAACAGAATTGCAAGTTCCATGGACTTCCAATGGAAGATCCTCATCAGTTTTTAGCTGAATTCTTGCAAATCTGTGACACAGTCAAGACTAATGGGGTTAACCCTGAGGTCTACAGACTGATGCTATTCCCTTTTGCTGTAAGAGACAGAGCTAGAATATGGTTGGACTCTCAACCTAAAGAAAGCCTGGACTCTTGGGAAAAGCTAGTCAATGCCTTCTTGGCAAAGTTCTTTCCACCACAAAGATGGAGTAAGCTTAGAGTGGAAGTCCAAACCTTCAGACAGAAGGATGGAGAATCCCTCTATGAAGCTTGGGAAAGATACAAACAATTAATCAGAAGATGTCCTTCAGACATGCTTTCTGAATGGAGCATCATAGGTATTTTCTATGATGGTCTCTCTGAACTATCTAAGATGTCCTTGGATAGCTCTGCTGGAGGATCTCTTCATCTGAAGAAGACGCCTGCAGAAGCTCAAGAATTGATTGAAATGGTTGCAAATAACCAATTCATGTACACTTCTGAAAGGAATCCTGTGAACAATGGGACTAGTCAGAAGAGAGGAGTTCTTGAGATTGACACTCTGAATGCCATATTGGCTCAGAATAAGATATTGACTCAACAAGTCAATTTGATTTCTCAAAGTCTGTCTGGAATGCAAAATGCACCAAACAGTACTAAGGATGCTTCATCTGAGGAAGAAGCTTATGATCCTGAGAACCCTTCCATGGAAGAGGTGAATTACCTAGGAGAACCCTATGGAAATACCTACAATTCTTCATGGAGAAATCACCCAAATCTCTCATGGAAGAATCAAGAGAGACCTCAACAAGGTTTCAATAACAATAATGGTGGAAGAAACAGGTTTAGCAATGGCAAACCTTTTCCATCATCTTCTCAGCAACAGACAGAGAGTTCTAAGCAGAATACTTCTGACTTAGCAACAATGGTCTCTGATCTAATAAAGACCACTCAAAGTTTCATGAATGAAACAAGGTCCTCCATCAGAAATTTGGAAGGACAAGTGGGTCAGCTGAGCAAGAAGGTTACTGAACTCCCTCCTAGTACTCTCCCAAGTAATACAGAAAAAATCCAAAAGGAGAGTGCAAGGCCATCAACATGGCCGAATATGGAGAGGAAAGAGAGGAAGAAGACGCCACTGAGAAAGACCCCAGTGGGCGTGCACCACTCTCCTCTGAGTTCCTCAATGAGGAACCTTGGGAATCTGAGGCTCAAAATGAGACCATAGAGATTCCATTGGACTTACTTCTGCCATTCATGAGCTCTGATGAGTATTCTTCCTCTGAAGAGGATGAGTATGTTACTGAAGAGCAAGTTGCTAAATACCTTGGAGCAATCATGAAACTAAATGACAAGTTAATTGGAAATGAGACTTGGGAGGATGAACCTCCCTTGCTCACCAAAGAACTGGATGACTTGTCTAGGCAGAAACTGCCTCAAAAGAGGCAGGATCCTGGGAAGTTTTCTATACCTTGTACCATAGGCACCATGACCTTCAAGAAGGCCTTGTGTGACTTAGGGTCAAGTGTGAACCTCATGCCCCTCTCTGTAATGGAGAAATTAGGGATCTTAGAGGTGCAAGCTGCAAGAATCTCATTAGAGATGGTAGACAACTCAAGAAAACAAGCCCATGGACTTGTAGAGGATGTTCTGGTTAAAGTTGAAGACCAGTACATTCCTACTGATTTCATAGTCCTAGAGACTGGGAAGTGCATGGATGAATCCATCATCCTTGGCAGACCCTTCCTAGCCACAGCAAAGGCTGTGATTGATGTTGACAGAGGAGAGTTAATCATTCAAGTGAATGAAAAATCCTTGGTGTTTAAGGCCCAGGGATATCCCTCTGTCATCATGGAGAGGAAGCATGAAGAGCTTCTCTCAAAACAGAGCCAAACAGAGCCCCCACAGTCAAACTCTAAGTTTGGTGTTGGGAGGCTACAACCAAACTCTAAGTTTGGTGTTGAAACCCCACATTCAAACTCTAAGTTTGGTGTTGGGAGGTTCCAACACGGTTCTGAGTACTTCTGAGGCTCCATGAGAGTCCTCTGTCAAGCTAATGACATTAAAGAACCGCTTGTTGGGAGGCAACCCAATGTTTTATAATTAATTATTTTCTTTTGTTATTTTATTTTTTTTTGTAGGTTGATGATCATAAGAAGTCACAAAAACAATGAAAAAAGCAAAAACAGAATGAAAAATAGGAAGAAAAACAGCACACCCTGGAGGAGAAGAAACTGGCGTTCAAACGCCAGTAATGCTAGCTGTTGGGCGTTTAACGCCCAGTCTGGCACCATTCTGGGCGTTTAACGCCAGAAAGGGGCACCAGACTGGCGTTAAACGCCAGTAAAGGGCAAGAACCTGGCGTTAAACGCCAGGAATGGGCACCAGCCCGGCGTTTAACGCCAGAAATGGCTCAAAACGTGATTTTGAGCAACATTTGGTGCAGGGATGACTTTTCCTTGACTCTACAGAATCTGTGGACCCCACAGGACCCTACCATCACTCTCTCTCTTCTTCCCCCATTCACCAATCACCTCAACACCTCTTCCGCAAAAACCCCTCACCTATCAAATCCCATCTTTCTCTTCACCACTCACACCCATCCCTCATAAACCCCACCAACCTCACCCTTCAAATTCAAACCACTCTCCCTCCCAAACCCACCCATAATGGCCGAACCTTTACCCCCTCTCTCCTATAATACCCTTCTTCAACTCTTCATTTTCACACAACCTAAACACCCTTTCTTCCCCCTTCTTGGCCGAATACACCACCATCTCCCTCTTCCTCATTTCTTCTTCTTCTACTCTCTTCTTTCTTCTTTTGCTCGAGGACGAGCAAACATTTTAAGTTTGGTGTGGTAAAAGCGTTGTTTTTTGTTTTTCCATAACCATTTATGGCATCCAAGGCCGGAGAAACCTCTAAAAAGAGGAAAGGGAAGGCAAAAGCTTCCACCTCCGAGTCATGGGAGATGGATAGATTCCTCTCAAGGGTGCATCAAGACCACTTCTATGAAGTTGTGGCCTTGAAGAAGGTGATCTCCGAGGTCCCCTTTTCACTCAAAAAGGGTGAATATCCGGAGATCCGCCATGAGATCCGAAGAAGAGGTTGGGAAGTACTTACCAACCCCATTCAACAAGTCGGAATCTTGATGGTTCAAGAGTTCTATGCCAATGCATGGATCACCAAGAACCATGACCAAAGTGTGAACCCGAATCCAAAGAATTATCTCACTATGGTTCGGGGGAAATACTTGGATTTTAGTCCGGAGAGTGTGAGGGTGGCGTTCAACTTGCCTATGATGCAAGGAGATGAGCATCCTTACACTAGAAGGGTCAACTTTGATCAAAGGTTGGACCAAGTCCTCACAGTCATATGTGAAGAGGGTGCACAATGGAAGCAAGATTCAAAAGGAAAGCCGGTCCAATTGAGAAGGCATGACCTCAAGCCCGTGGCTAGAGGATGGTTAGAGTTCATACAACGCTCAATCATCCCCACTAGCAACCGATCCGAAGTTACCATAGACCGGGCCATCATGATCCATAGTATCATGATTGGAGAAGAAATAGAGGTTCATGAGGTTATAGCCCAAGAACTCTATAAGGTGGCGGACAAGACCTCCACCTTGGCAAGGTTAGCCTTTCCTCATCTCATTTGTCACCTCTGTTATTCAGTTGGAGTTGACATAGAGGGAGACATTCCCATTGATGAGGACAAGCCCATCACCAAGAAAAGGATGGAGTACACAAGAGATCTCACTCATCATGAGATCCCTGAGATTCCTCAAGGGATGAATTTTCCTCCACAAAACTATTGGGAGCAACTAAACACCTCCCTAGGAGAACTAAGTTCCAACATGGGACAACTAAGGGTGGAGCATCAAGAACACTCCATCATCCTTCATGAAATTAGAGAAGATCAAAGAATCATGAGGGAGGAGCAACAAAGACAAGGAAGAGACATTGAGGAGCTCAAGCACTCCATAGGATCTTCAAGAGCAAGAAAGAGCCGCCATCACTAAGGTGGACCCGTTCTTTGATTTCCTTGTTATTGTTCTTCTGTTTTTCGAATTTTAATGCTTATGTTTATCCATGTTTGTGTCTTATGATCATTAGTGTCTTAGTGTCTATGCCTTAAAGTTATGAATGTCCTATGAATCCATCACCTTTCTTCAATAAAAACGTGCCTAATTGATAAAAGAAAGAATTGCATGAATTTTGAATTTTATAATAGTTTAATTATTTTGATGTGGTGGCAATATTTTTGTTCTCTGAATGTATGCTTAAACAGTGCATATGTCTTTTGAATTTGTGGTTCATGAATGTTGGCTCTTGAAAGAATGATGAAAAAGGAGACATGTTACTGAGGATCTGAAAAATCAATAAAATGATTCTTGAAGCAAGAAAAAGCATTTCAAAAAAAAAAAACCGAAAAAAAAAAGAACGAAAAAAAAAAGAGAGAAAGGAATAAGAGTTGTGATCCAAGGCAATAAGAGTGTGCTTAAGAACCCTGGACACCTCTAATTGGGGACTTTAGCAAAGCTGAGTCATAATCTGAAAAGGTTCACCCAATTATGTGTCTGTGGCATGTATGTATCCGGTGGTAATACTGGAAGACAGAGTGCTTTGGGCCACAGCCAAGACTCAATAAATAGCTATGTTCAAGAATCATCATACTTTACTAAGAGAATCATTAACACTATCTGGATTCTAAGTTCCTAAAGAAGCCAACCATTCTGGATTTCAAAGGATAGAGTGAGATGCCAAAACTGTTCGGAGGCAAAAAGTTAAAAGCCCCGCTCATCTGATTAATACTGATCTTCACAGATGTTTTTGGAATTCATTGCATATTCTCCTCTTTTTATCTTAGTTGATTTTCAGTTGCTTGAGGACAAGCAACAATTTAAGTTTGGTGTTGTGATGAGCGGATAATTTGTATACTTTTTGGCATTGTTTTTAGTATGTTTTTGATATGATATAGTTAGTTTTTAGTATATTTTTATTAGTTTTTAATTAAAATTCACTTTTTTGGACTTTACTATGAGTTTGTGTGTTTTTCTGTGATTTCAGGTATTTTCTGGCTGAAATTGAGGGACCTGAGCAAAAATTTGATCCTGAGACCAAAAAGGACTGCAGATGCTGTTGGATTCTGACCTCCCTGCATTCGAAGCGGATTTTCTGGAGCTACAGAAGCCCAATTGGCGCGCTCTCAACGGCGTTGGAAAGTAGACATCCTGGGCTTTCCAGCAATATAATAGTCCATACTTTGCCCAAGATTTGATGGCCCAAACCGGCGTTCAAAGTCACCTCAAGGAATCCCAGCGTTAAACGCTGGAACTGGCACCCAAATGGGAGTTAAACGCCCAAACTGGCACCAAAGCTGGCGTTTAACTCCAAGAAGAGTCTCTACACGAAATTGCTTCATTGCTCAGCCCAAGCACACACCAAGTGGGCCCGGAAGAGGATTTTTATGTCATTTACTCATTTCTGTACACCCTAGGCTACTAGTTTCTTATAAGTAGGACCTTTTACTATTGTAAAAATCTTTTGATCACTTTTAGATCTCTAGATCATCTTTGGACATTTTAGTTCTTAGATCATTGGGAGGCTGGCCATTCGGCCATGCCTAGACCTTATGCTTATGTATTTTCAACGGTGGAGTTTCTACACACCATAGATTAAGGTGTGGAGCTCTGCTGTACCTCGAGTATTAATGCAATTACTATTGTTCTTTCATTCAAATTCCGCTTGTTCTTTATCCAAGATATCACTTGTTCTTCAACATGATGAAGGTGATGATTGACGCCCATCACCATTCTCACTCATGAACAAGGTGACTGACAACCATTCTTGTTCTACAAGCATCTGAGGCTTAGTGAATATCTCTTGGATTCCTGATTGCACGATGCATGGTTGATCGCCTGACAACCGAGTGCTCGCCTGACAAACGAGCCAACCATTCCGTGAGATCAGAGTCTTCGTGGTATAGGCAAGAACTGATGGCAGCATTCAAGAGAATCCGGAAGGTCTAACCTTGTCTGTGGTATTCTGAGTAGGATTCAATGATTGAATGACTGTGACGTGCTTCAAACCTGTAACCTACTAGGGCGTTAGTGACAGACGCAAAAGAGTTATTCTATTCCGGTAGGGGAGGGAACCACACCGGTGATTGGCAGCACTGTGACAGAGTGTGTGCATTAGCTTTCACTGCGAGGATGGGAGGTAGCTGCTGACAACAGTGAGACCCTATACGAGCTTGCCATGGAAAGGAGTAAGAAGGGTTGGATGAAGACAGTAGGAAAGCAGAGAGACGGAAGGGAAGGCATCTTCATGCGCTTATCTGAAGTTCCTACCAATGAATTACATAAGTATCACTATCTTTATCTTTTATGTTATTTTCGTTCATCACCATATATATCTGAGTTTGCCTGACTAAGATTTACAAGATGACCATAGCTTGCTTCAATACTAACAATCTCCGTGGGATCGACCCTTACTCACGTAAGGTTTATTACTTGGACGACCCAGTGCACTTGCTGGTTAGTTGTGCGAAGTTGTGTAATGCCATGGTATTGAGCGCACCAAGTTTTTGGAGCCATTACCAGGGATTATGAGAGTTGTGAAAAAGTATAGTTCACAATTTCGCGCACCACTGTCCATAGGTGAATACTGATTTTGGCAAGTAAAGTCTTACATGTGATAATGATTTAATTACCACAATGAAATACCTTAGTTTTCAATATTTTTCTCCTCTTATATAGTATCCCGTCAGTTACTAATGTCCAAGTTGCATTCTAAATATAATTTAGTTTGCTAATACTATTAGATATCAATAACATCACAAATAATTTTCTCAATTGATGACCAAACCTCATTAATAGCTGTAATGAATTTTCTATCGTCATACAGTAGTCCCAATGAATAAAAAGCATCTTGGAAGTTAGGATATATAATCCTATTAACTGTCATAATAGACTCATATATTGTGCAACCTTTCTGAACAGTTAACAAAATTTTCATATAATAGATATCACCTATACCTAGTAGAACATAGTTTAACCTCACAATAGAATACCCTCTCTTGCGTGAATGTCATTCCCTTTTTTTTTCTATCATAAACAAATTGATTTGGAAACTCAATATACGTTAAAGTTTGACTTGCTTTAAATTCTTTGTTGGCCTTCATCCATTCTAAGAACATCGTATCTGTTTCTTTCTCTTATTCCATGATTTTTTAAAGATTATCATTGTCTTTAAAGATGATATTTTGCTTTTTAGACAAATGAAAGGTTACTCTCATCACTGAAGGTCATATCCGATGAATATCATATGTCAAAATTCTCCACACAGCCTCATGTGCAGACAAATACCTGCAATTAAAAATTGTTTGACCTCATAATAATCTGAGCATCCTCTCCACTGAAAGTTTCTTTTGAAACCTCAACTGCCACCTTGTCTGAATCTTTATTCATATACTTGAACAAATATTTAATAGTATTTGACTTGTTGTAGTACTCTACGTTAACATGCGCTTGATAAGACATTAGTAAATATGCGTTGTAAGAAATTACATTCCTATTATCCATATGAAATCTCTTCCTTTCAGTGACTATTCTTGTGTCTTATCTTCTATATGATGGGTATCTACTATCATTAATAGATGTGGTGTTATTGAATGTTTTAAGATAATATTTGGTGTAGTACCTATCTTTCATGTAGGAAAATTTTGAGCAAATGGTCCATGAATTATATATGTAGACATATCTCTAAATAATTTTGGGTGTCGAACACGATTGAACAATCTTAACAATATTAATCGGTCAATTTAAGTTGTGTTTGTTGTTTTGTGGTCTCCACTCAACCACAAAAGAATATGAATATGTAGTGGACTTCTCTTTTAGAATTCTACCATATGCATCATTATAATAAAAAGACAAAAAATAATATGTTAAAAATAAACTATCTATTTTATATGTATACTTTGATAAATATATAACTGTGCAAATAATTTAACAAAAATTTTTCCTAAAAATAAGGTTAAATGATGAACAATACATGTATCTTGCACTTTGAATGCTATCCCTTGTTTAAAATTGGAGGTTATTATGTCAAGTTTAATTTTAAACACTCTACATAATATATCTTGTCAGTTTTCAACATTTAAGTTTTTTGGATTATTAACTCTACCAATCTCTTTCCAACTCGAGTTACATGTCATTGTGATTAAGAGATCAGGATATCCATATATTTCTTACAAATTGCTAGAATATCTTGATAATTATGAAACATATATCTCATGCTACCTGTGAAAGAGGTGGATAGCTAGAATGACACATTTATCTTATTTGGAAGCATAGATTTCATCCCTAACAACTACATCTTGAATCCTAACCTCCTGTATATATCACTCTTGATCTTATCATTAAATTAATTAATTAATTAATTAATATTTTTATTTTGCGCTCCTTTCAAAATAATGACACGAAAAAAATTAAAATTTAATATTATTTTAAAATATAAAACTCTTTTAATCTAATCAGAAAATAAAAATTAAAAATAATTGTTTTAGTTTTATCATAAATTGTATCTATCCTATTATTTGTCAATAAAAATAAAAAATTAATTACAATATAAAAATTAATAACCTTATAAATTATATAAATATCTAAAAATAACAATTTAAGAAAGCGTATTTAAAAATTTAAAACTAACAATCTAAGTAAAACAACTTAAGCAAATAACTTAAAATTTAAAAGATAACCACCTAAATAAATAACTTATAATTTATAAATGAAGTTTTAAAAATTTCTAATAACGACACCTAAGTAAATAATTTTCAAATTCAGTGTATTAGCGTCACACCAGCAAAAAAATTCTCCATTTTTTTTGAACTACTAAATTAGTTCAATTTTTTAGGTACGATAGAAAAAAAATTAGGTATAGACAAAATATATATTAGTTTTTTTTAAAATAGTATAAATAATCTCACATTTTAAAAGAATAAGTAATTTCATTCAATTTAATTCTAATATTTTATAGTTAGCAAATTTGCTTATTATAAATTATGTAAATAAAAAAAATATTTTTAAAGACATTTGTTTATTTAAGAATTAAAAAGATATTTTTTAAATTGAAAAGTCTAAACAAAGTGTTTAAATTAGCCATTAGAAATTAGAATTAGATTATTTTAAATAATTACACATTAAAAATTAATAACTAACTTAATTATATCAACAATATTTCATATTAGAAATATAAAACTAACTTAATATTTCATGGTTTAATTAAATTTTTGAATCCTATTGTTACGGTGGGTAACCGGAGATTTGACTGAATGGATGGCGTTGGCTGGCCCAAATGTGTGAAGGAGGAGGTTGCCGAATGAGTGTGCAACTCGGGAGGCTCCGTCCGACTTGTTTGTGCGAGAAGAGGGGGTGGTACCTGCAAAGACACTCCGATGCCTAAGTTAGCAAGAGTGTGAGCAGGTCTAGAGAGTATTGGGCTTAGAGATACCTGAGGGATGTGAGTGTATTTATAGTGGTGAGCCAATAACCACCGTTGGAGTAGTGCCATATCTTTAGGATGTTAACCGTCCCATTATCTTAGGGAGGTTAAGATATGACTTTATGAAGCGGTTAGAGAGATTTTAGGGGCGGTTACTCATTTGAATGAGTGCTTATCTGCCAGCTAATCTCATGTCCGACTTCTTTAGAGCAAGTCGTAGTGGACACCGACTTCTTATGTGAAGGTCGGTGCTTATCTAGGCTTAATCTATCGGATTAGGTCTTTTAGTTGGACCTGGGCCCTTATCATTGGGCCAGGGTATGAACAGTGCCCCTACTTGAGCCCAAGATCTCTTTAGGGCTTGTGTTCAAGTATTTAACTCGGGTTCGTAGCCGACTTTCACGGGTTTTGAAACCGACGTGATTATTGCGACCTTTTATTTCTGACAGTTACGTCTATTCAAGCGTCGTGTCCGTTAGGGATGCACTTAGGGATTGATGGTTTTGGTAACGGTGCACTCTCATTAATGACTGCTTCGTTTTTACCACTATGCCCCTTAGCATGTTTATAAATACTTTCCCTCTCTTTCCTTTTTCCGTTTCTGCAATCTTTCAAACTTCTTCTTTCTTTGTACGTGTCGTATTCATTCGTACTACATTCTTGTGCTCCGGAGACTTTTGCTTCTTCCTACCTTCATTCCAAAAAGAGGTTAATTTCTTTCTCCTTTTTCGCACCTTTCGAATGACTTTGCTTTGTAGAGAAATAGGTTCGTAGACTTGCGCCTGGTTCTTTTTTCTCCTCTTTTAGAGACCTTTGTTTTTTGATTTTTTTTCTTTTCTTTTTTCCCTTTGTAGGTTTCTTCATTTTTCTTAGAGAAAGAAAATGGCCTCCGTAGATTGGGTTGACGTCACTGTTCTGGGGGAGGAGCCGTTGGTTGATGCGGAGTTTATTACTCACCTTCGCACCCATCACCGGTTCTGTACTTCGGATGAGGATGAGCCTAAATATGAGTTGTTTGTTCCCGGTTCAGAGGACCGAGTTTGTCATGGGAGAGCCAACGAAACGGCTCCCCATTTCTTCTTTATGTATGAGTGCATGATCACCCATCTGGGCATCTTTCTGCCCTTTTCAGATTTCGAGATGTCTGTTTTGCAGCATTGTCGGGTTGTCCCTACTCAGCTTCATCCCAACTCCTGGGGTTTCTTGAAAATTTACCAATTTATTAGCCATGCTCTGGATTTCCCGACTTCTCTAAAAATCTTTTTCCATCTTTTTCATATGACCAAGCCTTTTAGTGGGCTGAATAATAAACAACAATGGGTTTCCTTCCGAGCCATACAAGGTCGGAGGATTTTTACCCTTTTTGATGAATCTTTTCATGACTTTAAGAATTTCTTTTTCAAAGTGCAAGCTGTAGAGGGTCATCACCCCTTTTTTCTGGATGATAATTCTTTTCCTCGCTTTCCTTTATATTGGCTGGAGGCCTCCCCTTGTGAGAAATATGGTCTGGATGACCTGGATGAAGTAGAGGCTGCCGTCGTGGGGTTCCTCCGAGAAGTGTGGGGGAGGGCCCCATATTTGGATACTAAAAAATTTCTCCAAGGGTCTCCGACCTTTGTCCAATCACAGCTAGGTAGTTTTTTCTGGTCTGCTAAACTTCTGACTTGTCAACTGATCATTCCGACTTGTTTGATTCTTTAGCTATTGTTTTCTTTTTCAGAAATGGCAAAGACAAACGCTCAAGAATCTTTTCAGAGGGTCCAGGAGGCTAAAGCTAAGTCTCGCGCTCGGTCTGGTGGTGCCAGGGTTATCTCTCCTCCTCCTCCTCCTCGGAACATTGGGACTCTTTCCAAGCCTATCGTAATTTCTTCTTCAGCTCCCCCTCAGTCGCTCCCCGTCGTCCGACCTTCCCCTGATCCAAAGAAGCGCAAGACTTTAGAGTCTGGTGCTTCTGAGGTTAAAGCGGATGCCATTGAGTTTGTCCGAAAGAATATCTATCCCCATGTTCGTATAGGCATGGATGATATGTCTGTTCGGGGTCACCTTACCACTATGGTCGAGGAGAGTCTCAAGACGGCGGGGGTTTGTGGCAAGCTCTTGGATATCTTTGAGAAGGCTCCCCTCAGCTCTTTAGGGACGACCTCGAAGGTCGAGGAGCTAGAGGGGAGGCTTCGCTCATATCAGGAGCATGAGGGAGAGTTGAAGAAAGAAATTGCCAAGCTGAGGGAGGAGAGAGATACCTTTCGGGAGAAGGGGAAGGCTTTGCAGGCCCAGTACAACATGGAGATGGAGTTGAGGAAAACGGCACAGGCCAGTTACCAAAGCTTATTCAAGGACCTTGTGTCTGTGAAGAACGATCTGCTGAACTCTTGGAAGGCATATGATGAGTTGGAGGACTCAATTGCTGATGGCGCTGAGGAGTCTTGGAGGATTTTCTTGGAGCAAGTCAGGGTCATTGCTCCCGACTTGGATCTTTCTCCTTTACATCCTGACAAAGTTGTTATTGATGGTGCCATCGTGGATCCTCCTGCCCCCGTAGTTGTTTCCGAGTCAGAATTGAAAACTCGTGGGCAGAGGATTATTGAGTCCCCTCCACGATCTAGGGACGCTCCGAGTTCTTCAGATGTTCCTCCGATTTCCTCTTCTTCTCCTGTGGCTACCCCTCTTCCTGGTCCTGATGGTGGTGATCCGTCTTCTCTTCTGAAAAAATAATTTTTTATGGCTATATGGGGGCTCGGCCTGTGAGTCCCCCCTTTTTTTTTAAACTTATTTATATGTTGTTTGGTGATGCTTGAACAATTTCTTTTGGCCTTTTAAGGCCGTTAACAAAATATTTCGGCAAGTGCCCCTTTTTGAATAGGGGTTTAGATTAACGAAGTACCCTTTTTTGGATAAGGGTTTAAGTTACCTTGTGCGTGTATGCTTTTCCAATTTTCTGAATTCCTCTTGACTTTTTCTTGAAAACCTTTCTTTTTGGCTTGTTTGTTTTTCGGAGCTTTTCGTTTAAGGACTTTCGGGACATCCTTTAAACTTCTTCCTAGGTTTTCCTATCTCTTTTTGTTATCCCTCGTACTCAACTTTGTTTTAGCGAGTTCTTATGACTTAGGTTATTTTTGCGATGCGTTTTTCTTTTACTCGGTTTTATACTCCGATTTATGGATCGAAGTGTTTCCGAGCTTTCCTACTCGGGGTCTCGTTTCGACTTATGAGTCGGATTTGTTCCCGAGTTTTTACGATCGACTCATATAACCTCTTTACACCGACTTGTACCTCGTCGTTTTATCCTGACGACCACTGATGAGCGGATAATTTGTACGCTTTTTGGCATTGTTTTTAGTATATTTTTAGTATCTTTTAGTTAGTTTTTAGTATATTTTTATTAGTTTTTAATTAAAATTCACTTTTCTGGACTTTACTATGAGTTTGTGTGTTTTTCTGTGATTTCAGGTATTTTCTGACTGAAATTGAGGGTTCTGAGCAAAAATCTGATCCAGGGACCAAAATGGACTGCAGATGCTGTTGGATTCTGACCTCCCTGCACTCGAAGTGGATTTTCTGGAGCTACAGAAGCCCAATTGGCGCGCTCTCAACGGCATTGGAAAGTAGACATCCTGGGCTTTCCAGCAATATATAATAGTCCATACTTTGCCCAAGATTTGATGGCCCAAACCGGCGCTCAAAGTCACCTACAGAAATTCCAGCGTTAAACGCCGGAACTGGCATAAAATTTGGAGTTAAACGCCCAAACTGGCATGAAAGCTGGCGTTTAACTCCAGAAAAGGTCTCTACACGAAATTCCTTCATTGCTCAGCCCAAGCACACACCAAGTGGGCCCGGAAGTGGATTTTTCTGTCATTTACTCATTTCTATAAACCTTAGGACACTAGTTTTACTATTAATAGGATCTTTTGACATTGTATCCGTACCTTATGACCTCATAACATTTTTACACGTTTCTTTCCACAGTATGAGCCTCTAAACCCCATGGTTGGGGGTGAGGAGCTCTGCTGTGTCTTGATGAATTAATGCAATTACTACTGTTTCTTATTCAATCATGCTTGCTTCGATTCTAAGATAACACTTGTTCTTAATCCGGATGAATGTGATGATCCGTGACAATCATCATCATTCTCAACTATGAACATGTGCCTGACAACCACCTCTGTTCTATCTTAGATTGAGTAGTTATCTCTTAGGTTCTTTAACCGGAATCTTCGTGGTATAAGCTAGAACTGATGGCGGCATTCAAGAGAATCCGGAAGGTCTAAACCTTGTCTGTGGTATTCTGAGTAGGATTCAATGACTGGATGACTGTGACGTGCTTCAAACTCCTGAGGGCGGGGCGTTAGTGACAGACGCAAAAGAATCACTGGATTCTATTCCGGCCTGATTGAGAACCGACAGATGATTAGCCTATGCTGTGACAGAGCATCAGGGACGTATTTTCACTGAGAGGATGGGAGGTAGCCATTGACAATGGTGAAACCCTACATACAGCTTGCCATGGAAGGAGCCTTGCGTGTTTGATGAAGAAGACAGTAGGAAAGCAGAGATTCAGAAGATGGAGCATCTCCAAAACCCCAGCCTATTCTCCATTACTGCAAAACAAGTACCTTTTTCATGTTCTTTTGCTTTTTACAATCAATCCTGATAATTTCTGATATCCTGACTAAGATTTACAAGATAACCATAGCTTGCTTTAAGCCGACAATCTCCGTGGGATCGACCCTTGCTCACGCAAGGTATTACTTGGACGACCCAGTGCACTTGCTGGTTAGTTGTGCGGGATTGCAAAAGTGTTATTGCAATTTCGTGCACCAAGTTTTTGGCGCCGTTGCCGGGGATTGTTCGAGTTTGGACAACTGACGGTTTATTTTGTTGCTTAGGTTAGGACTGTTTTATTTTTGTTGGTTTAGAGTCTTTTAGTTGAGTCTAGTTCATATTTTAAGTTTGGTGTCAATTACATGCTTTTGTTTTTCTTTTAGTTTTTCGAATTTGCATGACCTTAGTTTCTTTTTGATCTATAAAAGTTCTAAGTTTGGTGTCCTCTTTGTGTTTTTCCTTTAAAATTTTCGAAAAAAAAACTAGTATTTGATTTTCCAAAATTTTAAGTTTGGTGTCTTTTTGTGTTTTTCTCTTTCCTCTTTTTAAAAATCAAATCTTTTTTATAAAATTTTTTTTCAATCATATCTTTTTAATTGCTGTTTTCAAAATCTTCTCTTTTACTAATTGATTCAGTTCTCAATTTGCTTTGATTTCATTTCCCTTTTGATTTTCGAATTTTTTTTATTTTTATTTTATTTTATTTTAATTTTTTACGGATATTTCAAAAAAAAAAAACAAAATTTATCTCTTTGCAATCATTATCATTTCCCTTTTGTCCATTATGGACTCAAGTGGAATTAATCAGTCCAAGAGGACTCTGGGGTCATATGCTAACCCCATTACAGCTGCATATGGGAGTAGCATCTGTATACCTCCCATCAAAGCAAGCAGCTTTGAGCTAAACCCTCAACTCATTATCATAGTGCAGCAAAATTGCCAGTATTCTGGTCTTCCACAGGAAGAACCTACTGAGTTTCTGGCACACTTCTTACAGATTGCTGACACAGTGCATGATAAAGAGGTAGATCAGGATGTCTACAGACTATTACTGTTTCCATTTGCTGTAAAAGATCAAGCTAAAAGGTGGTTGAATAACCAGCCTACAGCAAGTATAAAGACATGGAAACAGTTGTCAGACAAATTCCTGAATCATTTTTACCCTCCAAAGAGGATGACACAGCTAAGGCTGGACATCCAAGGCTTTAAACAAGAGGATAATGAATCCCTTTACAATGCCTGGGAGAGGTATAGAGGTATGCTAAGGAAATGTCCCTCTGAAATGTTTTCAGAGTGGGTCCAGTTAGACATTTTCTACTATGGGCTTACAGAAAAAGCTCAGATGTCTTTAGACCACTCAGCTGGTGGATCTATACACATGAGGAAGACAATTGAAGAAGCTCAAGAGCTTATAGACACTGTTGCTAGAAACCAATACTTGTATTCTAGCAATGAGTTCGTTCCAAAGGAGGAAGTCATGGCATTAGTCACTGATCCTAGTCCTCAAGAACAGATGAATGAGCTTAATCAACAATTGCTCCTGATGACAGAACAGTTAGCAGAATTTAAAGAGATGCTCCATGAAACTAAAGTTGCTAATAAGAGCATAGAACTACAGTTGAATCAAGCAAAACAGCAAATATCTAAACAAATAACAGAGGAGTGTCAAGCAGCTCAATTGAGGAGTGGAAAGACTTTGAATAACACTGTTCAAAAGAGTAAAAAGCCAAACAAGGAACAAGTGACAGAGGACAACCAAACCTCTGTTCAAAATCCCTCTGAGGACAGTAAGAGCCCAGAGAGGAATATTGGCGTTCAAACGCCAGAAAGGGAAGGAAAACTGGTGTTAAACGCCCATTCCTTGCCCAGTTCTGGCGTTCAAACGCCAGAAAAGGGGGAAAAGTTGGCGTTAAACGCCCATTTTCCACCCAATCCTGGCGTCCAAACGCCAAGGGAAAATCAGACACCTGAGAGTGCTGACAGTAATCCCTCTAACAAGGCTTCTTCAACCACTTCTGTAAGGAATAAACCTGCAGCATCTAAGGTTGAAGAATATCAAGCCAAGATGCCTTATCCTCAGAAACTCCGCAAGGCGGAACAGGATAAGCAATTTGCCCGCTTTGCAGACTATTTAAGGACTCTTGAAATAAAGATTCCTTTTGCAGAGGCACTTGAGCAAATACCTTCTTATGCTAAGTTCATGAAGGAAATCTTAAGTCATAAGAAGGATTGGAGAGAAACTGAAAAAGTGTTTCTCACTGAAGAATGCAGTGCAGTCATTCTAAAAAGCTTACCAGAAAAGCTTCAAGATCCTGGAAGCTTTCTGATACCATGCACATTAGAAGGCACTTGCACCAAGACAGCTTTATGTGATCTTGGAGCAAGCATCAATCTAATACCTGCATCCACTATCAGAAAGCTTGGGTTGATTGGAGAAGTCAAACCAACCAGGATATGCCTCCAACTTGCTGATGGCTCCATTAAACACCCATCAGGCATAATAGAGGACATGATTGTCAAGGTTGGGCCATTTGCCTTTCCAACTGACTTTGTGGTGCTGGAAATGGAGGAGCACAAGAGTGCAACTCTCATTCTAGGAAGACCTTTCCTAGCAACTGGACGAACTCTCATTGATGTACAAAAAGGGGAAGTAACCTTGAGAGTCAATGAGGATGAGTTCAAGTTGAATGCTGTGAAAGCTATGCAGCATCCAGACACACCAGATGACTGCATAGGCGTTGACATTATTGACTCTCTGGTAGAAGAGATCAATATGGCTGAAAGCCTAGAATCAGAGCTTGAGGACATCTTCAAAGATGCTCAACCTGATCAAGAAGAACTAGAGGAAGTGAGGGAATTTTCGAAAATTCCTCAGGAGGAGGATAAACCTCCCAAACCTGAACTCAAACCTCTACCACCATCTCTGAAATATGCATTTCTGGGAGAGGGTGACACTTTTCCAGTGATTATAAGCTCTGCTTTAAATTCACAGGAAGAGGAAGCACTGATTAAAGTGCTGAGGACGCACAAGACAGCTCTTGGGTGGTCCATAAGTGATCTCAAGGGTATTAGCCCAGCTAGATGCATGCACAAGATCCTGTTGGAGGATAATGCCAAACCAGTGGTCCAACCACAGAGGAGGCTAAATCCTGCCATGAAGGAGGTGGTGCAGAAAGAGGTCACTAAATTACTAGAGGCTGGGATTATTTATCCTATTTCTGATAGCCCCTGGGTGAGCCCTGTCCAAGTTGTTCCCAAAAAGGGAGGCATGACAGTGGTTCATAATGAAAAAAATGAACTGGTCCCTACAAGGACAGTCACAGGGTGGCGCATGTGTATTGACTACAGAAGGCTCAATACAGCCACCAGAAAGGATCATTTTCCTTTACCATTCATAGACCAAATGCTAGAAAGATTAGCTGGTCATGACTATTACTGCTTTTTGGATGGCTATTCAGGCTACAACCAAATTGCAGTAGATCCCCAGGACCAAGAGAAAACAGCATTTACCTGCCCTTCTGGCGTGTTTGCCTATAGGAGAATGCCTTTTGGTCTGTGCAATGCACCTGCAACCTTTCAGAGATGCATGCTCTCTATCTTCTCAGATATGGTAGAGAAATTTCTGGAAGTCTTCATGGACGACTTTTCAGTATATGGAGACTCATTCAGCTCCTGTCTTAACCACCTATCACTTGTCCTAAAAAGATGCCAAGAGACTAACCTGGTTTTAAACTGGGAAAAATGTCACTTTATGGTGACTGAAGGAATTGTCCTTGGGCATAAAATTTCAAACAGGGGAATAGAGGTGGATAAGGCAAAGGTAGAGGTAATTGAAAAATTACCACCACCTGCCAATGTTAAGGCAATCAGAAGCTTTCTGGGGCATGCAGGATTCTACAGAAGGTTTATTAAGGATTTTTCGAAAATTGCTAAACCTTTGAGTAACCTGTTAGCTGCTGACACACCATTTGTGTTTGACACACAGTGTCTGCAGGCATTTGAGACCCTAAAAGCTAAGCTGGTCACAGCACCAGTCATCTCTGCACCAGATTGGGCATTACCATTTGAATTAATGTGTGATGCCAGTGATCATGCCATTGGTGCAGTGTTGGGACAGAGGCATAACAAACTTCTGCATGTCATTTATTATGCTAGCCGTGTTCTAAATGATGCACAGAAGAATTACACAACCACAGAAAAGAATTACTTGCAGTGGTCTATGCCATTGACAAGTTTAGATCCTACTTAGTGGGATCAAAGGTGATTGTGTACACTGACCATGCTGCTCTTAAATACTTACTCACAAAGCAGGATTCAAAACCCAGGCTTATCAGATGGGTATTGCTTCTGCAAGAGTTTGATATAGAAATAAGAGACAGAAAAGGGACAGAGAATCAAGTAGCTGATCATCTGTCCAGAATAGAACCAGTAGCTGGGGCGTCCCTCCCTTCTACTGAGATCTCTGAGACTTTCCCAGATGAGCAACTCTTTGCCATCCAGGAAGCTCCATGGTTTGCAGACATTGCAAATTATAAAGCTGTAAGGTTCATACCCAAAGAGTACAGCAGTGTGCAAAGAAAGAAATTAATTTCAGATGCCAAGTACTACCTTTGGGATGAACCATATCTCTTTAAGAGATGTGCTGACGGAGTGATCCGCAGATGTGTACCCAGAGAAGAAGCACAAAGGATCCTATGGCACTGCCATGGATCACATTATGGAGGACATTTTGGAAGTGAGCGAACAGCCACTAAAGTCCTCCAGTGTGGATTCTACTGGCCTACTCTCTATAAAGATTCTCGAGAGTTTGTGCGTAACTGTGATAGTTGCCAAAGAGCTGGTAACCTGCCTCACGGATATGCCATGCCTCAACAAGGGATATTAGAGATAGAATTGTTTGATGTATGGGGAATTGACTTCATGGGGCCATTCCCACCATCATACTCAAACACTTACATTCTGGTGGCAGTGGACTATGTATCTAAGTGGGTAGAAGCAATTGCTACACCCACTAATGATACCAAGACCGTGCTAAAATTCCTCCAGAAAAACATCTTCAGCAGATTTGGTGTTCCCAGAGTATTAATCAGTGATGGGGGCTCTCATTTCTGCAACAAACAGCTATACTCTGCTATGGTTAGATATGGAATCAGCCATAAAGTGGCAACTCCGTATCATCCACAGACAAATGGGCAAGCTGAAGTCTCTAACAGAGAGCTAAAAGAATCCTAGAACGGACTGTGATGGCCCGAAGAAAGGATTGGGCAAAGAGCTTGGATGATGCTCTGTGGGCATACAGAACAGCATTCAAGACTCCTATAGGAACCTCTCCATACCAACTGGTGTATGGGAAGGCCTGTCATTTGCCTGTGGAACTGGAACATAAAGCCTATTGGGCAACCAGATTCCTAAACATGGATGCTCAGTTAGCTGGTGAGAAAAGACTGCTCCAGCTAAATGAGCTAGAGGAGTTCAGACTCAATGCCTTTGAAAATGCAAAAATTTATAAGGAAAAGGCAAAGAAGTGGCATGACAAGAGATTGTCAACCAGAGTCTTTGAGCCAGGACAAAAAGTTCTGCTCTTCAACTCCAGGCTCAAATTGTTTCCAGGAAAACTCAAATCCCGGTGGAGGGGTCCGTATGTGATTACAGGAGTATCACCATATGGATATGTTGAGCTTCAGGATATTGATTCTGACAAGAAGTTCATTGTTAATGGACAGAGAATCAAGCACTATCTTGAAGGAAATTTTGAGCAGGAATGCTCAAAACTGAGGCTTGAGTGATTCTCAGTGAAAGTCCAGCTAAAGACAGTAAAGAAGCGCTTGCTGGGAGGCAACCCAGTCATTAGAAAGTTGTATGAATTGCTCTTACAGAGGCAAGTATCAAAAATGAAGGAATTCACAGAGTTACAGAAGGATTCAGCTCAAAAAGCAGAGAAAATGAGCTTACTGGCGAAAAAACGCCAGTAAGGGGCATTTTGGGCGTTAAACGCCAGAATGGGTACCATTCTGGGCGTTTAACGCCAGGAATGGTGCCATTTTGGGCGTTAAACGCCAGAATGGGCACCATTCTGGGCGTTTAACGCCAGGTGTGCAGCATCCTGGGCGTTTTGTAAAAACGCCCAGTGACAAAGGATTTCTGGCGTTTAACGCCAGCCAGGGCACCTGGCTGGGCGTTAAACGCCCAAAAGGGGTAGCAAATGGGCGTTAAACGCCAGAATGGGTGCCATTCTGGGCGTTTAACGCCAGAAAGGTGGGGGGACCACATTTTTATTTTCAACTCAAATTTTTTCAAACTTTCCTCTTTTTAACCATACTCTTCTACATAAATGCACTTCAACCTTTCATCATTCACTTTCAAATCTTCACAAATCAAAACCATTCTTCAAATCTATTTCAAATTAATCCCAAATCTTCTTCAAAAACTCACCCTTTTCTCAATTTCTTTTCATATCTTCTCAAATCTCCTTTCAAATTCTTATTTTTTCGAAATCTCTTCTCCCCTCCCTTATAAATTCACGTTTGGAACCCCCTTTACCCACACCATTCAAATTTCCTCTTCTCTCTCTCTTCTTTCTTTTCTTTTGCTTGAGGACAAGCAAACCTCTAAGTTTGGTGTGCTTTTCCGTGATCACTAAGCCAAGATTCATCAATATCATGGCCCCTAAGGGAAAACAAACCAATTTAAGAGGCAAGAAAGAGAATAATCCAAAGAATCTTTGGAATCAAGAGAAGTTCTTAACTAAAGAACATGAAGACCATTATCACAAAATAATGGGTCTGAGGTCAGTGATCCCGGAAGTTAAATTTGATCTGAAAGAAGATGAATATCCGGGGATCCAAGAGCAAATTCGAAACAGAGGATGGGAAATTCTAACCAATCCTGAGACAAAGGTTGGGAGGAACATGGTTCAGGAATTCTACTCAAATCTGTGGCTGACAGATAAGCAGAGAATGACTGGAACCGCTTACCATACCTACAGAACCATGGTCAGAGGGAAAGTCATGTACTTCCATCTGGACAAAATAAGAGAAATCTTCAAGTTACCCCAACTGCAAGATGATCCTGACTCCTTCAATAGGAGGATGGTGAGAGTAGATAAAGGGTTGGATCAAGTTCTAGAGGACATATGCCTCCCTGGAACTAAGTGGATAACCAATTCTAAGGGTGTCCCAAACCAACTCAAGAGGGGAGACCTCAAGCCAATTGCAAGAGGTTGGCTAGACTTCATTGGGCGTTCCATATTGCCCACTAGCAACCGTTCTGAGGTCACCATCAAGAGAGCAGTGATGATTCATTGCATTATGCTTGGAAAAGAGGTGGAGGTCCATCATGTGATTGCTTGTGAGATCTACACAATTGCAAATAAGAATTCCACTGAAGCCAAATTGGCTTATCCAAGCTTGATTTCCTTGCTCTGTAAAGAGGCTGGGGTGAAGATGGGAGTAGATGAGTTCATACCCATTGAACACCCAATCACCAAGAAGTTAATGGAAGGACAAGTGCAAGACAACTCCATCAAGAGGAGGGCGCAGGAATTCCTCCCTGAATTCCCAAGAATTGACTACTGGTCCAACCTAGAAGCATCTATTAACAAGTTGCAAGAGACTATGGAGCAACTGAAGGAAGAACAGCAGAATCAAAACTGCATGCTCTGCAAATTGCTGAAGGAACAAGAGAAGCAGGGGCGTGAACTCCAAGAGTTGAAACGCCAAAAGCTCTCCTCTCAAGCTGAGGGAGCATCCACTTCTCAAAATCAAGGTTGTTGAGTCCTAACTCTGTGAAAACCTCTATCATTAGGAGCCTATTTTTTTCGTTTTTCTCTTTGTTTTCTATTTCTATTTTTTGTTTCATCTTATATCTATATTTGAGTCTTGTTCTTAGTTCATAATTAATAAAGTCTATGCCTTAAAGTTATGAATGTCCTATGAATCCATCACCTCTCTTAAAAGAAAAATGCTTTAATCACAAAAGAACAAGAAGTACAGGATTTCGAAATTTATCTCTGAAACTAGTTGAATTAGTTTGATGTGGTGACAATACTTTTTGTTTTCTGAATGAATGCTTGAACAGTGCATATGTCTTTTGAATTTGTTGTTTTTAAGAATGTTAAATTTGTTGGCTCTTGAAAGAATGAGGAGAAAGAGAACTGTTATTGAGGATCTGAAAAATCATCAAATTGATTCTTGAAGCAAGAAAAAGCAGTGAAAAAAAAAAGAAGAAAAAGAAAGAAAAAGAAAAAGAAAGAATAAAGTTGTGATCCAAGGCAAAAGAGTGTGCTTAAGAACCCTGGACACCTCTGATTGGGGACTTTAGCAAAGCTGAGTCACAATCTAAAAAGGTTCACCCAATTATGTGTCTGTGGCATGTATGTATCCGGTGGTAATACTGGAAGACAGAGTGCTTTGGGCCACAGCCAAGACTCATACACTGGCTATGTTCAAGAATCAATATACTTAACTAGGAGAATCAATAACACTATCTGAGTTCTTATAGATGCCAATCATTCTGAACTTCAAAGGATAGAGTGAGATGCCAAAACTGTTCGGAGGCAAAAAGCTACTAGTCCCGCTCATCTAAATTGGAGCTATGTTTCTTTGATATTTTGGAGTCTATAGTATATTCTCTTCTTTTTATCCTATTTTGATTTTAAGTTGCTTGGGGACAAGCAACAATTTAAGTTTGGTGTTGTGATGAGCGGATAATTTGTACGCTTTTTGGCATTGTTTTTAGTATGTTTTTAGTATCTTTTAGTTAGTTTTTAGTATATTTTTATTAGTTTTTAATTAAAATTCACTTTTCTGGACTTTACTATGAGTTTGTGTGTTTTTCTGTGATTTCAGGTATTTTCTGACTGAAATTGAGGGTTCTGAGCAAAAATCTGATCCAGGGACCAAAATGGACTGCAGATGCTGTTGGATTCTGACCTCCCTGCACTCGAAGTGGATTTTCTGGAGCTACAGAAGCCCAATTGGCGCGCTCTCAACGGCATTGGAAAGTAGACATCCTGGGCTTTCCAGCAATATATAATAGTCCATACTTTGCCCAAGATTTGATGGCCCAAACCGGCGCTCAAAGTCACCTACAGAAATTCCAGCGTTAAACGCTGGAACTGGCATAAAATTTGGAGTTAAACGCCCAAACTGGCATGAAAGCTGGCGTTTAACTCCAGAAAAGGTCTCTACACGAAATTCCTTCATTGCTCAGCCCAAGCACACACCAAGTGGGCCCGGAAGTGGATTTTTCTGTCATTTACTCATTTCTATAAACCTTAGGACACTAGTTTTACTATTAATAGGATCTTTTGACATTGTATCCGTACCTTATGACCTCATAACATTTTTACACGTTTCTTTCCACAGTATGAGCTCTAAACCCCATGGTTGGGGGTGAGGAGCTCTGCTGTGTCTTGATGAATTAATGCAATTACTACTGTTTCTTATTCAATCATGCTTGCTTCGATTCTAAGATAACACTTGTTCTTATTCCGGATGAATGTGATGATCCGTGACAATCATCATCATTCTCACTATGAACATGTGCCTGACAACCACCTCTGTTCTATCTTAGATTGAGTAGTTATCTCTTAGGTTCTTTAACCGGAATCTTCGTGGTATAAGCTAGAACTGATGGCGGCATTCAAGAGAATCCGGAAGGTCTAAACCTTGTCTGTGGTATTCTGAGTAGGATTCAATGACTGGATGACTGTGACGTGCTTCAAACTCCTGAGGGCGGGGCGTTAGTGACAGACGCAAAAGAATCACTGGATTCTATTCCGGCCTGATTGAGAACCGACAGATGATTAGCCTATGCTGTGACAGAGCATCAGGGACGTATTTTCACTGAGAGGATGGGAGGTAGCCACTGACAATGGTGAAACCCTACATACAGCTTGCCATGGAAGGAGCCTTGCGTGTTTGATGAAGAAGACAGTAGGAAAGCAGAGATTCAGAAGATGGAGCATCTCCAAAACCCCAGCCTATTCTCCATTACTGCAAAACAAGTACCTTTTTCATGTTCTTTTGCTTTTTACAATCAATCCTGATAATTTCTGATATCCTGACTAAGATTTACAAGATAACCATAGCTTGCTTCAAGCCGACAATCTCCGTGGGATCGACCCTTGCTCACGCAAGGTATTACTTGGACGACCCAGTGCACTTGCTGGTTAGTTGTGCGGGATTGCAAAAGTGTTATTGCAATTTCGTGCACCAACCACTTAGGTCGATTCATGGGATTTTCACGTTTTGTCGAGCTTAAGTCGGCGCGTTTCGTAGGAAGACTTAGAAAAAATAAAGAAGGATATTATAAGATATATTGTGAATGAAAAAGATCTTTATTAATTGGGGAGGTACCTTCTTTTGCTACTAAGGGTCTTGATAGCCTATTTTCCCTTAGTCTCTACTATGATGCCTCGTTAAAAACCCTTCTCCAGAAAAAACCCTTTTGGGAAAAAATCATGAAGTTGGGAAAAGAGTACATCAGGGAGTAGAGTTCGCTTTTAACTGTAGTACCTTTTCATGTTACAAGCATGCCACGACCTTGGTAGCTCAGTGCCGTTCAGGTCGGTTACTTTATAATAACCTTTTCCTAAAACTTCATTGACTTTGTATGGTCCCTTCCAATTTGCGGCAAGTTTTCCTTCTCCCGATTTGTTGACTCCAATGTCGTTTCTGATTAAGACCAAATCATCTGGAGCAAATGTTCTTCGAATGACTTTTTTATTGTACCTTGTAGTCATCCTTTGCTTCAATGCAGCTTCTCTTATCTGGGCATTTTCTCGGACTTCGGGGAGCAAGTCGAGCTCCTCTTTGTGTCCCCGTACATTTCCGACCTCGTCATGGAGAATTACCCTTGGGCTCTGCTCATTGATCTCTATTGGAATCATGGCTTCTACACCATAGACTAGTCGGAAAGGTGTTTCTCCCGTGGCGGATTGGGGTGTTGTCCTGTAGGCCCATAGCACTTGAGGGAGCTCTTCAGCCCAAGCTCCTTTTGCTTCCTGTAGTCTCTTTTTTAGCCCTGCCAGTATGACTTTGTTGGCTGCCTCGGCTTGCCCATTGGCTTGTGGGTGCTCTACCGAGGTGAACTGATGTTTGATTTTCATACTGGCTACTAAGCTTCTGAAGGTAGCGTCGGTGAATTGGGTTCCATTATCCGTAGTAATGGAATAAGGTATCCCATATCTTGTGATGATATTTTTGTAGAGGAACCTGCGACTTCTTTGAGCGGTGATAGTGGCTAATGGTTCTGCTTCTATCCA
Organism: Arachis stenosperma; assembly: GCF_014773155.1. Lineage (NCBI taxonomy): Eukaryota > Viridiplantae > Streptophyta > Magnoliopsida > Fabales > Fabaceae > Arachis > Arachis stenosperma. Next base: position 31,058,199 of record NC_080384.1, read on the forward strand.
CTTTGTGAAGTAATCTATTCCCACGATCAAGTATTTGACTTGTCCTGGTGCTTGGGGAAAAGGACCTAACAAATCCATTCCCCATTTTGCAAAAAGCCATGGAGAAGTGATACTAATGAGCTCTTCTGGTGGAGCCACGTGGAAATTTGCATGCATCTGACACGGTTGACATTTTTTCACAAATTCTGTGGCATCTTTCTGCAAGGTCGGCCAGTAGAATCCAGCTCTGATTACTTTTCTGGCTAGTGACCTTGCTCCGAGATGATTTCCGTAGACCCCAGTATGTACTTCCTCCAACACCTCGGTGGTTCTTGAGGTCGGTACGCATTTTAACAATGGTGTCGATATCCCTCTTCGGTAAAGGACATTTCTCACCAAAGTGTAATGCTGTGCTTCCCTTCGGATTCTTTTGGCTTCTTTTTCCTCCTTAGGGAGGATGTCGAATTTCAAGTATTCGACTAAGGGATTCATCCATCCGAGGTTTAAACCGACTACTTCAAGTACCTCTTGCTTACCTTCCGTTTTTGCTACCGAGGGCTCTTGGAGGGTTTCTTGAATCAGGCTTCTGTTGTTTCCTCCTGGTTTGGTACTTGCTAACTTAGATAGGGCATCCGCTCTGCTGTTTAGATCCCGAGTTATGTGTTTGACCTCGGTTTCTGTAAAGCACCTAAGGTGCTCCAAAGTTTTTTCCAAGTATCTCTTCATATTAGGGTCCTTTGCCTGATATTCTCCGCTTATTTGGGAGGTCACCACCTGTGAGTCGCTGTATATCATCACCTTTGTAGCACCGACTTCTTCTGCCAACTTTAGTCCGGCGATCAAGGCTTCATATTCTGCCTGATTATTTGAAGCCGGAAATTCAAATTTTAAGGAAACCTCTATCTGGGTTCCTCTTTCATCTACCAATATTATGCCCGCGCCGCTCCCTGTTTTGTTGGAGGATCCGTCTACATAGAGTTCCCATGTAGTCGGCTTTTCCTCTTGATCCCCTGCGTATTCTGCCACGAAGTCGGCGAGGCACTGGGCTTTAATTGCTGTCCGAGTTTCGTATCTCAAATCGAACTCGGAGAGCTCTATTGCCCATTGAACCATTCTCCCTGCCACATCCGTCTTTTGGAGGATTTGCTTCATGGGTTGGTTTGTACGGACTCTTATTGTGTGAGCTTGAAAGTAAGGTCGTAGCCTTCGTGAGGCTATTACCAAGGAGTAGGCAAACTTTTCAAGTTTGTGGTACCTTAGCTCAGGACCTTGTAGGACCTTACTGATGAAGTAGATTAGGTGTTGTCCGACCTCGTCTTCTTTTATCAGGGCTGACGAGACAGCCCTGTTTGCTACGGATAAGTATAAAACGAGGTCTTTCCCTGGTACTGGTCAGGTTAAGATAGGAGGTTGGCTTAAAAACTTTTTGAACTCTTGGAACGCCTCCTCGCATTCCGGAGTCCATTCGAATTGGCATCCCTTTCTTAATAAGGAAAATAGTGGAAGGGATTTTAGTGCCGATCCTGCCAAAAATCTGGAGAGGGCTGCAAGTCGGCCATTGAGCTGTTGGACTTCTCTCAAACAAGTCGGACTTTTCATTTCTAGGATGGCTCTACATTTATCGGGATTGGCCTCGATCCCTCTTTGTGTTAGCATAAATCCTAGAAATTTTCCTGCCTCCACCGCGAAGGCGCATTTTGCGGGATTTAGTCTCATCTTATGCAGCCTTATGGTGTTAAAGACTTGTGAGAGGTCGGATAAGAGGTCGACTTCTTTCTTGGTTTTTACTAGCATGTCGTCGACGTATACTTCCATCAGGGTCCCCAGGTGAGAGGAAAACACTTTATTCATCAACCTTTGATATGTGGCTCCTGCATTCTTTAATCCGAATGGCATGACCACGTAGCAATAGTTAGCTCGGGGTGTGATGAATGATGTTTTCTCCTGGTCGGGCTCATACATCGGAATTTGGTTATATCCCGAGTAGGCGTCCATGAATGACAAGTATTGGTACCCCGAGCTGGAGTCCACCAGGGTATCAATACTTGGTAGGGGATAAGGGTCCTTAGGACATGCCTTATTTAGGTCGGTATAGTCGACGCACATTCTCCTCTCTCTTTGAGACTAGGAATAATAAAGAGATTCGGATACTGGCTTGCTGCTAGCTGGCGAAGGTACTTTTCCCGGGTCATTTTCTCTTTCAAAACAGCTTGGAACTTCATTAGAAGCCAATCGAATCCTGTTGAGTGGTCTAATCTGGTTTGGCACAAACAGAAAGTCCCTTTTTGTCTTAAGTCCTTTCATAGACTGACATCTATAGAGTCCTTCGTTAAATGGTCGCAATCAAAAAGAAGCGCTTAATCTTCCTTACCCGGTACGGTAATCTCTTCCTAATGCCTGGACTTCCTTCTAGTATTTATTTTATTTACTTCACTCTAAAAATTACATATGTAAAAAGATAAATCCTGTATGTAATAGGCTAGAGTCAAAGCCATTGAATTGATGAATCTGATCCCCGCGCATATTCTACATTATAGCCAACAACTGATTCAGCTTCCGCTTCTGGGAGATCAAACGGAGCTCGATTTGTTTACCATTCTGTTTTTTGACTAGCACTACATTGGCTAGCCATGTTGGGTACTTGACCTCTCTAATAAAGCCGGCTTCCAGGAGCGCCTGTACTTGCTCTTCTACTATCAGGGCTCGTTCTGGACCGAGCTTGCGTCTTCGTTGTTGTACAGGTCGGGATCCTGGATAAACCGAGAGCTTGTGGGACATGAGCTCGGGGTCAATCCCAGGCATGTCGGAGGCCTTCCAGGCGAAGAGGTCGGAATTATCTCTTAGGAGCTTAGTCAACCCTTGTTTTAGAGTTTCCCCTAGGTTGGCTCCTATATGAGTGTTTTTCCCTTCCTCTTCACCAACCTGTATTTCCTCGGTTTTTCCTCCCGGTTGTGGTCGCAGCTCTTCTCTGGCCTTTGCACCGCCGAGTTCTATTGTGTTAACTTCTCTGCCCTTTCCCCTTAGGTTTAGGCTTTCATTGTAGCACTTCCTTGCTAGCTTTTGATCTCCCCTTACCGTTGCTATTCCTGCTGAGGTCGGGAATTTCATGCAGAGGTGAGGGGTAGATACCACTGCTCCGAGTCGATTGAGGGTAGCTCTGCCGATTAGAGCATTATAAGCTGACCCCACATCGATGACTATGAAGTCTATACTCAGAGTCTTTGATTTTTCCACTTTTCCAAAAGTGGTGTGGAGGGGCAAAAATCCCAGTGGTTTTATTGGCGTGTCCCCTAATCCATATAGGGTGTCGGGGTAGGCTCTTAATTCTTTCTCATCTAACCCTAGCTTGTCGAAAGCAGGCTTGAAGAGAATGTCCGCCGAGCTTCCTTGGTCTACCAGGGTTCTGTGGAGATGGGCATTTGCTAGGATCATAGTTATTACCACTGGATCATCGTGTCCAGGGATTATTCCTTGCCCATCTTCTTTTGTGAATGAAATGGTAGGAAGGTCGGGTGACTCTTCCCCGACCTGGTAGATTCTTTTGAGATGTCTTTTGCGAGAGGATTTGGTGAGTCCCCCTCCCGCAAATCCTCCCGAGATCATATGTATGTGTCTCTCTGGGGTCTGCGGTGGGGGGTCTCTTCTATCCATATCATCTCGCTTTCTCTTTCCGTGACTGTCCGACCTTTCTATGAGATATCTATCAAGCCGACCTTCTCTAGCCAGCTTTTCTATCACATTCTTGAGGTCGTAACAGTCGTTAGTGGAGTGACCATATATTTTATGGTACTCGCAGTAGTCGCTGCGGCTCCCTCCTTTTTTATTTTTAATGGGTCTAGGGGGTGGCAGTCTTTCAGTGTTGCAAATCTCTCTGTATACATCCACTATAGAAACTTTCAGGGGAGTATAAGAGTGATATTTCCTCGGCCTCTCGAGACCGAGTTCTTCCTTTTTCTTGGCTTCCCTTTCCCTCTCTTTAGTTGAGGGAAGAGGTCCAGGTCGCCAACTCAGGTCTCTTAACTTGGCGTTTTCTTCCATATTGATGTACTTTTCAGCTCTCTCTTGTACATCACTTAGAGAAACGGGGTGTCTTTTAGATATGGACTGTGAGAAGGGACCTTCTCTGAGCCCATTGACTAGCCCCATTATGACTGCCTCTGTGGGCAAGTCTTGGATCTCCAAACATGCTTTGTTGAATCTTTCCATATAGGCTCGTAAAGATTCTCCGACCTCCTGTTTTACTCCCAGGAGGCTCGGTGCATGTTTCACCTTGTCTTTTTGAATTGAGAACCTCATCAAAAACTTCCTTGAGAGGTCTTCAAAGCTAGTGATCGATCTCGGGGGATGGCTATCGAACCACTTCATCGCTGCTTTCGATAAAGTGGTCGGGAAAGCTTTGCATCGCGTAGCGTCGGAAGCATCAGCTAGGTACATCCGACTTTTGAAGTTGCTTAGGTGATGCTTTGGATCCGTGGTTACGTCGTAGAGGTCCATATCCGAGCTTTTGAAGTTTCTCGGAACTTTTGCCCTCATTATGTCCTCGCTGAAAGAATCCTCTTCACCCAAGAGCGGCTCCTCTTGTTCGTCGCGGGAGTTGCGACTCTTGAGGGAAGATTCCAGCTTTAAGAGTTTCCTTTCTAACTCTTTTCGCCGTTCCATCTCCTCCTTTAGGTACCTTTCAGTTTCCTTTTGCCGCTCCCGCTCTTGTTCTAGCTGTTCCAGGCGGCTGTGGACTAACCCATGAGCTCAGTTACATGGGATGGTCCTTCTTTTTCTGATGCGCGCCCATCTGAGGAATTTACCTTCGGGTTTTTTACCCCGGAGGTGCCCTCTCTATGCTGATCGTTAACTTCCTGGTGTAGGGCTAGGTCCACATCGTTATTGCCCGTGTCCAGATTCTCTTGTTCAGAATCTGTTTCCACATGACCTTCTTCGTGGGATCTGTCCGCCATCAATTGATGATCTCTCGGGTCCCCGGCAACGGCGCCAATGTTACGGTGGGTAACCGGAGATTTGACTGAATGGATGGCGTTGGCTGGCCCAAATGTGTGAAGGAGGAGGTTGCCGAATGAGTGTGCAACTCGGGAGGCTCCGTCCGACTTGTTTGTGCGAGAAGAGGGGGTGGTACCTGCAAAGACACTCCGATGCCTAAGTTAGCAAGAGTGTGAGCAGGTCTAGGGAGTATTGGGTTTAGAGATACCTGAGGGATGTCAGTGTATTTATAGTGGTGAGCCAATAACCACCGTTGGAGTAGTGCCATATCTTTAGGATGTTAACCGTCCCATTATCTTAGGGAGGTTAAGATATGACTTTATGAAGCGGTTAGAGAGATTTTAGGGGCGGTTACTCATTTGAATGAGTGCTTATCTGCCAGCTAATCTCATGTCCGACTTCTTTAGAGCAAGTCGTAGTGGACACCGACTTCTTATGTGAAGGTCGGTGCTTATCTAGGCTTAATCTATCGGATTAGGCCTTTTAGTTGGACATGGGCCCTTATCATTGGGCCACGCCCCATATGGCTCACTTTCTTTAAGATGCCGATGGTACTTAGAAACTTTAAATCCTTCTTCTAACGCTAGAAGACCACTTGATGACCCTCTTTCAGTTCCAGAGATATAGAGTTCAGTAACTGTAGGGCTTCAAGACCCTGATCGGAGGGTAGTTTCAATTCATATGTTACCATTCATAGTGAAGTAGCCCTCTTTTTTATGTCTGAGTGCCTTATTCTATCTATCAAAGCTCTATTTAGTGTTACTACGGGGCCGTCCTTAGATCAGGATGAGCAACGGCTCCTGGTGCAACAACAAGCACCAGTTTAAGAAGAAGGTAAGCATCCCTCACTGCCGATCGCCTTCCCTTTAAGTGAGAAGGGGGCTAGTTATTGAGCTATTGAGTTTTCCTTAACAAAAGGAAGGTGCTAAAAAATCTAGAATTAGGATCTACTATGCACCACTCCAAATAGAACTACTCAAAGTCAAAGATTTTACCCACCCAATAGTGAAATCTCGCCACTCATTTGAAATTACCGGTTGAGCCCATGCCATCCCTGAGGGTTATGGTGGGGAGTGGTCACAGAAGGGCCGGTTCGCCAGTTCAGGCTCAACTCCTCGCTTTACGTTATAGGACCTACACTACAGGTCGGGCCGGGGCTCACCGTTCTATTAAATTGAAGGTTAACTTCCCCAAACCGGCCTTCAACCCAAACTTCATTCGAAATAGTTAAGGCATTTCGTCAGTCAGACTGACGTTTTCTCGGGCTAGGCTCTCTATTGATTGGGCTGCGATCAATAGAGAGTTAGTTTGCTGGCTTCCCCGTAATTAGTCTTTTCGCCCGGCCTGAAGATCATCTATGAGATGATCAAAGTTGTCCTTGTGTCTAGCTACTTTGTCTTTCTTAATTTGATTGGGGCGTCTTCTTGGTTATTTATAAATGAGACGAAGGACTAGACCAGACCACCAGGTCCAATTCAACACAAAAACGACTTCGTAGCTTGACTAGCATTTGAGTTTTAGGTACAGAAAAAGACAACCCTTGGTTATTATGAAATATTCAGTTTGATTTCCAAACCTCGTCAAAGTCTATGAACACCTATTATTTTTTTAGTGTCGTGATAAATAATATCAATTCTATTATTTGTCAATAAAAATAAATAAAATTAAATACAATCTAAAAATTAATAACTTTATAAATTACGTAAATTTAGAAAAAAATATTTGAAGAGAAAAAGATGAAATTACTTCTGTTGTGCAGAGACAATCTAAAATATAACAATGTAAATTGAGTAAAGAGAAAATTTATAAATGTGATAAATAAAAAAAATTTAAATTTAAAAATCAAAACGGTTAAGAAGTCACTTAATTAGGAATTAGTAATATAATTTCAAATTTCAAATTTTTAAATAGATTTTCCTAATTAGTTAGTGCAAATTTTAAAATTTTAAATAAAATTTTCTAATTAAAACGATCGTTGTTTATTAGGAATATAGGAATTTGTTAATTTAAAAATAATTTTTTTTAGTTTCTTCATAAATAGTATCAATCCTATTATTTATCAATAAAAATAAATAAAATTAAATACAATCTAAAAATTAATAACCTTATAAATTATATAAATTTAGAAAAATTATTTAATTTTTTAGAATATTAAATTAATTTAATTTTGCCGGAACAACATTAGAGATAGAATTAACTATAAAGGAATGTTAAATTAAAATTTTTTTAATAATATAAATAATCTTACATTTTAATAAAATTGATAATTCTATTTACTTTAATATAATCTTTTGTAATTAGCATATTTGCTTATAAATTATATAAATTTTTAAAAAATATTCTTAAACCCATTTGCTTACTTAAAAATTAAAAAAAGTATATTTTGAATTTAAATTTAAAATTTTAAACATAATACTTTAATTAAAAATTAGAATTAGATTTTTTTAAATAAATACACATTAAAAATTAATAACTAACTTAATTGTATCAACAATAAATCATATGAGAAATTTATAACTTTATGAGTTATGACATTAAAGACTAAATCAAAAATTAACAAAATATCAATGGTGTGAATCGAATTGAAAAATAAAACCATAAGTAATAACCAAATAACTTCAATTTATATTTAAAAAAAATTCTAAATTCCAAATATAAAAATAAAAAAAGAACAAAAAAAAAATAACAACTCAAGAAAAAAATAATATTTCTACCAAAACAAACATATGTTTGGTATTATTCTATTAGATAGATTCTAAAAAGAAATTCCAAAACATGTACATCCAAATTCTCAATTTTCATTTTCAATCTTGATCTTCTTGTAAGTTAAGGGTTCTCCTTCCACCTCTGAATCTTTCGACTCCAAAGATAGTCGCTTGGGTGGTGTAATAGTATTTTTCAACACTTTAGATTTACCATTGTTCACAACTTTATTGGAGAATTCAAACAACAAATTCTGTACAAAATACTATATTAAATTAAAGACATCCTTCTCACCTTTAATTTTATCTCAATAATATTTTTTGAATAAAATTAAACTCTAACTTTGAGAAAACAAACAAACAAAAAAATCATTTTTTGAACAAACACCTTAGCACCTTCTACTTCTTCCCCTTTAATGATTGAGAATGCTTTTGAAGTTGGAAGCAAACCACTAGTGTAGTCAACATCTTAAAATTACAATTAGTTATTAATTATTATTTATAAATTAGATACTACTAATGACTAAAGAGGCAAAAAATAATTTTTTTTAATGAAAAAGTACACTTATAACTGCATTCATAATTTGAATAGGGTGAGCCTTTTTGAATTTATTTATGAGATCTACATTATCAGTCATCTTCTTAACTTTATAAAAAAGTGAAAAATGTGGATTATCATATATGTAAAGAAAGTGATCGATGTACTTTGAATTGTGGTGTTATATGTGTCTCATAACTTATATTTTTATAGTTGACTCATGACTAAAATTTTTTAAATTTAGTTGACTTTAATTTAAATTTGAATTAAATTTGCAGATAAAGTATAATAATTTAAAATTTAAAAAATAACAACTTCAGTAAAATAATTTAAAATTTTAAAAATAACAACCTAAGTGAAACAACCTAAACAAATAATTTTGAATTTGAAAATAACAACTAAGCAAATAATCATTTATAATTTATAAATATAATTCTAAAAATTTCTAGTGACGACACCTAAGTAAATAAATTCTCAGACTCAACGTATGAGTGCCACGTCAGCATATGAACTTATCATTTGTATATTATAAAACTAAAAAATAAAGATAAAGATAAAAATAAAAATATATTATTTATATTTTAATAGAGTTAGACAAATTTAATAAATCAATTAGACTAAATTATGACTTGAACATAACCTATTAAAAAATTAAAGCTTTTAAATCAATCGAAATTTAGATCCATGACCAATCAAACTAGTTTAGACTAAACATAAGCATAAGCGATAAATCTCTCTGTCTAATTTATTCTCCTTCCTATTTATTTTATGAGAGATTAAACTAATTTAGACTGAACAAGCATAGATCATAGGCCCCTCCACCCAACCTATTCTCCCTCCTAGTAATGGTGGTGGAAGATGATGATGAATCTAATACCAGGATATGGATTTTTTTTTTTTACCAAATCCACTATATATATATATATATATATATATATATATATATATATATATATATATATATATATATATAATTTTTAAATATACCGATATATCAGCGTTTTAATAAATTTTAATTATATATTATATATTTTTTATAATTAATATTTAATATTAATAATTAAAAATTATTAAAATATCAATATATCGATATAGTTTAAAATTTTCGTATATATAGTGTCTATATTTCATCCCGTACACAAATCAAACACAACATATTTATTTGGTTAACATAAATCTACAATTTTAATCAATAAAAATTATAGAGCTAAAAAAATCCTGAATTCCGAGAAGAAGGAACTAGCACTCTAGCAGTGCTTTTCAGCCCATGGGCCTCGTGCCTTTACCCGGTAATATATTATAAATCAAGAGAGTTAGCGACCCAAAAAAAGAAAACACAGAAATACAGAATCAGCAGAGTTGGTTTTGCTTGTCATTTACGAAATACGAGCAAAGTAATTAACAAACCGAGGTGAAGTGAAAGTGAAATTGTGTAGACTAGAAGGACGAAACCTTTTTCTTTCATTCATTCATTCTTCTTCTTCGAATTTGAGTGTGGGATGCTTTGGAAGATTCAATGAATGGAATGAAATCAGCGTGGATGAGGCCAATTCAGCTTCCTGAGCCGCCAAGCCCCACCGCCCCCAGGTCTACTCCCGACGTCTTTGATTCCGCCATCATCGTCCGCCGCGCCGTCGTCATCGGCAACGGTTTCCCTTCCTCTGAGAATCAGTCCCTCGGATTGGTTCGAGCCCTTGGTCTCTCTGATAACCACCTCTTCTATGTACTCCCTCCCAAACTCCCTCTCTCTCTCTCTCTGCAACTAACTCTTTCTAAATTCTTCTAACTGATTTCGTTGTGATTTTGACTCGTGCAGCGTGTGACGAGGCCCAAGGGTGGAATCAACGAGTTGCTCCAATGGCTTCCGGTGTCTCTCCACAAGAAGATCGATTATATCATAAGGATATTCCGTGCTTGCTCCCAACTTGTCTTCAAATCTCATATACAACACGCCAAGCTTGGTCGAAACGGTTTCAGTGACTCTGCTGCTGAAGGATTGTTGGCGGTTCTAGAGGCTGATGTCAAGCACATAGTCAATTTGGCTCGTGATTCTTTTGAAAAGTATTGAATTCTTGTTCCCTCTTTATAACTGAATCGTTCTTATCCTTGTTTCCAATCATTATACAGTTATCTGTCTTATTGTATGCTATGAATTACAAGTTAGAATGGTTCTAACTTCCTCAAATAGTAACTTATTGGAAGTTATGAGGAAAAAGCTTTATAACCATCAAAGAACATCTATGTAGTTGACATTTAGAACAAGGGGCGTTTTTGAATCATGAAAATTGGACACCAATCCCTTAGTTAACTCAGCTTTTCACTCTCGTAGTCTCAATCATATTCGGTATAACAGAGACTATGGAGTTGTAGAGGATTATCTTTGCTGATGTTTCTCAAATTTGATGCCAAGTCTTGGAATATAAGTAGGCTAAGATGAATATGTTCTCCTAGGTTTCAGAAAAGGGTTTTTTTTATAGGCTTCTGTATGGTAGTTTCACCATTATGTCTAGGCTTTCTTAACCCCAAGGGAATCCACCAGAGGATGAGGAAATATATGCACACATATGATAAACTATGAGGTTGTGGAAATTGAGCTCCCTAATTTTCTCGTCTATGGTTTCAACTGATTACTTTTCATCTAAAGCAAAACCCCGTAGGTGTCCTTTTAGTGTATGTTAAGTGGTTTATGGGACATACATGTCTTGCATGCTTAAAATATTTGGCAGTTTGTGTCATAGAAAGAACAATATAAATGATGCTTTTTTTTCATCTAGGGAGGGACCGTTGTTGGTGGTTGCATCTGGAAGGGACACCATTTCTACTGCAAGTTCGATAAAACGTTTGGCATCTGAGAGTGTTTTTGTCGTTCAGGTCCGCAAATCTCCTGCATAACTTTTTTTTTTTTAAATTGTATTTTGCTGAGATATCCTTTTAGTTGGTATGATAAATTCATGTGCATTATATTCTAGATGTTGTTTTGATGCACCATAATACATAGATAAGCACTATGATTCAAGTCATATGATGTCAAGCACTTGTCAATTTGCCTTGTGATACTTTTGTTTGCCCTGTTTTTATTTTTCTTTGATGGTATAGCTTCTAATTTACTTGTTTTTTTTAAATAGAATCTGTAAGATGATATAGTAATAAAATAAGTTCAATGCATTAATGTGATTGTACTTTCACTCTTTAAGGTTGTTTAGTTCTACTATTCCCTGGGATGTTCTTGACAGGAATCTGCAGGACGCTTAGCTTTCCTTTGGGAATGGATCATCTCAATTGTGAAAGTTGAGTGTTGGACCTCACCATTGATTAACTAGGTTGACGAAAATATAACACCCACTAATAAGTACAATCAATGGTGAAATCCAACATTTGACTCTCTCAAGGTGAGAAAATATATGAGAACCTTGCTTTGTCTCGACTTGCTAATGTTTGTATGGCAGAAATTTGTGGGCAAATACTGCAAGGGTTAATATCAGACCATCAGTTGTGTATACTTAATTTTTCCAAAACTAACAATAATAAAGATGTGCTTGCTCCTTACAAATGCTGGATTGTGTATTACCTTGTCTCTGTTTGCATGTAGCAATGCTTTCTTCTGCTCTATTTTTGCTTGATATTTATCGTTAATAATAAAGATTGGCTTGATATTTAGTCTGAATTTATTTCTGCTTTGGTAGATACAACATCCAAGGGTGCATTTGCACAGATTTGACATGGTGATTACACCTCGTCATGATTATTATCCATTGACTCCACAAGCACAGAAACAAGTTCCTAGGGTTCTTCGAAGGTGGATAACTCCACGCGAGCCTGCAGATAGTCATGTGGTATGTATAATGTTCCACGTGCCATGTACTGAAGTTGAGAAATTGTGATTTCATCTATGGTATTAGCTACTGTCTTTTTCCGAGGATTGATATGTGGTAATTAAAACTCAGGTTCTTACCATGGGAGCCTTGCATCAAATAGATTTTGCTTCACTCCGTAATGCTGCCATTACATGGCATGATGTGTTTGCCAGTGTTCCTAAGCCCTTGCTTGTAGTCAACATTGGAGGACCAACAAGTAATTTCTACTATGCCTGTCTTTCAGGATTTGTGTTTAAAACTGCAATGGTCAAAAGAATGTAGTAATTTGCTTAATTTCCATTATGGATACAGGAAACTGTCGATATGGTGTTGATCTTGCAAAGCAGTTAGCAGCCTCTTTGCTTAATGTCCTTGCTAGTTGCGGGAGTGTGAGAATATCCTTTTCAGAGAGAACACCACAAAAGGTTAGTCATTCCATGGTTGATGGTTCATACAATATCCATTTTATTTTATTTTATTTTGTTTGTTATCTCTGACTCACTCTTCTCTTTCTTTTGCCTTTGAAACAGGTGTCATATACTATATTGAAGGAACTTGGGGGTAATCCCAAAGTCTATATTTGGGATGGACAAGGTAAAGATTTATTGTGGTTTAGATTTGGTTGTTAAGAGATTTGTTTTGATAGTAAGCTCTGACAGTTGAGCACAATTTTCAGAACCAAACCCACATTTGGGGCATCTAGCTTGGGCAGATGCGTTTGTTGTCACAGCAGATTCCGTGAGCATGATAAGTGAAGCTTGCAGCACTGGGTAAGCTTGTTAGAAGTATTTTTACAGTTCAATTAATTTGGCTTACCTAACCACTAAATGACTTTACTGAAAACTCAATTTTATTGTTCAATTTAATTTCTGGCATACCTTCTCTCACAAGAAAACAATTTCATTCCTCCCACAGGAAGCCTGTTTATGTTATCGGAGCTGAGAGGTGCAAATGGAAGTTCACAGAATTCCACAAATTATTGAGAGAAAAAGGGGTTGTCAGGCCTTTTACGGGTTCAGAAGATGTACGTTATTCTTTTACTTATCTATCAAATTCAAGGGTTGAAAATTATGCAGAAGGGTTATATATATATATATATATATATAACCAATGAAACAGTAGCAATGGAATGCCAACAATGCATATATATATATATATATATATATATATATATATATATATATATATATATATATATTGCATTGTTGGCATTCCATTGCTACTGTTTCATTGGTTATGTTTCCTGAAATTTTCAGATATCAGAAAGTTGGAGCTATCCGCCCCTGAATGACACTGCTGATGCAGCTAAAAAGGTCCGTGAATCGCTTGCTGCACGAGGGTGGAAACTGAAGACATAGAGTACATTTCTTAGTGGACATGATACTAAATTTTGTTTCTATTTTTTTAAGGGTAGGAATCCTTTGTCGTTCGTAAGGAAATTCTTGAACATATGTCTTTTATGGCACAAATAGGAAACGTTGATGGAATGTTTATACTGTATTCTTTTGAGTTTCGACCATGTCAATTTTTGAGGATATAATGTAAAGTACGGATTGCTGTATGATTGCAGCTTGTAAAATGAGAAGAGGATGTTGGCATACGTGTATGCCAAAATGGCATTTTATTCAGTTAAGGTGAATAATAAAGAACAACTCTGATTATTTAAACTCTATAGTATCCTCCGGTTCCCTATTTCACCTATTTGCTATCAGGTCTTTCTTCATCTTGTGATTATGTTGTTCTAAGCTATGCTAAAAGCTTCGGTCACAGGAGAAAGATTACTAAGGAACGATACCAGGTAGGTCTGCTAACTACATATAAAGAAAACACCGACTTCGTGGCAAATTTGCAATTGTGATATAAACATATGCATGAACTCTCCCAATTAACGAGTTACAAATCCCTTCGTATGGTACTTGAGGTACTATCTATTATTTCTAATATTCTTTTATTGAATTCTGCACGTATTGGTTTGTTAAATCATTTGTAAATTTAGTAGGTGAAGTTGTCACACGAGTTTAGCACCAAGAACCTGACGAAATCATAGGAAAATGCTTTTGGTACGGGTTGGAGCAAGTGAGTTCTTAACAACTCCTTAGTCAGAAACATGATCAGAACAAAAATCTAAACCCCAACTCCACGAAAATGTAAAAATCTACACAAACTAACTCTGTTAATTGAATGGTACAACCTTCTTTCACATCTATATATAACAGCTTCAAGATCACATACCAAGAAAAAGAAAACCATTCTTCCATACCCTTCAAAAGAGCACTGAAATATCATGATGGAGCCCAGCAAAGAGGTTGATGCACCGGCAGCTACCTCGCCGCAGCCACAATCCAAGAGGACAAGGTCCAACAATGGCAAAGGTAAATCCATTGCTGAGGATGCTCAACCTTTGGCACCCGTAGTTTCAACAAAGACCACCCGACTCCAAAGAGGTGGATGGAAAAAGGGTGTTGCAATCCTAGACTTCATCCTGAGGCTTGGCGCTATTGGGGCCGCTTTTGGCGCTGCTATCCTTATGGGGAACAATGAACAGGTTCTTCCATTCTTCACTCAGTTCTTTCAGTTCCATGCTCAATGGGATGATTTTCCTATGTTCCGGTAAGTTTATTCATATATGTCACTATATATATATATGAACCCATTTTCTGTCTGATTAGTCATATTATGTTAAGATAGAATTCTTCAAAAATTCAATATCATTTATTAACTTCGGTCTTTACAAGCAGGTTTTTTGTGGTAGCAAATGCAGCAGTGGCTGGATTTCTCATTCTCTCCCTGCCATTCTCGATTGTCTGCATTGTTAGGCCTCTTGCAGCAGGGCCAAGGCTTCTCCTATTGATCATCGATACAGTAAGCTTCGGCTCAATATGCGAATTAAATATATAACCATTTATGTGTCTCTTCTTATTACTTTAAGCTTTTAAGAACAACAATGCGAAAAGACAATGCGTCCATTCGATCATGATATCAACATAATGAATTTGTTCATGTAATGCACTTAACTAGAAAGAGAAATGATCAAAATTGCAGGTTATGATGGCCTTTGTGATAGCAGCTGCTTCAGCTGCTGCTGCTGTTGTATACTTAGCTCACAACGGCAGCCAAGACGCCAACTGGATGGCTGTTTGTCAGCAATTCACGGACTTTTGCCAGGTTACCAGCGAGGCGGTGGTTGTTTCTTTTGTCGCGGCGGTTTTCTTGTCTTTCTTGATTTTTGTGTCCTCTTTGGCTCTCAAAAGAGGTGGTTGAAACTTGAAAAAGAGATGGAGATGGTTGTGATTGTTACATGTTACTCCTAACTATTGTTAACTTCTCTGTCTTGTGTGTAAAATCATGTTCAAACTTCTTGTGATTTCCAGTGACTCCTGAGCAATGCTAGGGACCAGCAACTTTAGTATTTTGTAATTATCAATTGGTCATCAATAGTATTTTTAATGGTGTGAGATTACATTCAATGATAAAAAATTATTCACTTTTTTTTAATGGTTAAGTGCTTATCAGAAAACATAAAAGTTGCTGCCTTTAGACTTTTCCTTATGAATATATGATAGTATGAACTGAACTCAAACAAAAGTATCTTATCTAAGCTTCACGCCTGCATGAATGATTATTATTATATAGAGCGCTGAAAATAACCATTCCACTTTGTTGAACTGTTAGACTTCTATCTAAGTTCTTTCTTTCAGCATATTAGTCAGTGCAAAAATCAAATACAAAATTATATTCGAATATATTAATTTTATATAATTTCTGATAAACTTGCGCCTAGATTGTAGCAGTAACAAGCCTAGGTTATCATCTAGTATACCTATAACCTATGCATGTTATTTTATACTTGGATCATGATGCAAATGAAGTAGTGGCCATTTGTTATAATTTTCGTTAATGCTACAGTTTATAAAGGTTATCAACACATGCAATTGGGTTATTTAGTAATTAAATATGTGTGCTCTATGCTTTTAGGCACAACCCACTTGGTTGATTGCCAATTGATCAATTTTACATTTAACAAAAGAATAAGAGAAATTATTATTGGCTCATTGCTAAGCAAAAATATGATTTAATTATTATTATTAGTTTAATTTTAACATACTAACAATATAAAATAAATTTTTAGGTTATTCAATTATTAAATTTAATTATATATTTAGATGACCTTTAAAATAATAAATTTAAAAATTAATTATTTTTAGTGATGTGGTAATCTAATATTAAATGTTTGTATAAAATAATTTTATACTATTGGCACATAAAAATTAAATTTTATTATTATTGTTATTATTATTATTAAAAATTTAATTTTGATATACTAAAATAATTTTATATATATGTTTAATTATATAATAATATATTAATAAAAAATAATTTTTTTATATATTAACTACATAAATAATCATAAAAATATTGTAATTATACTAGTATATAAATTTTTTTTATATTAAAACTAAATTCTATTATTAAACCAAGTTCGAATAAAAGAAGTGGCCACTTATTGTCGCATTTTGTTAAAAGTGGAAACTCAAGTGCAGTCGATTTCACGTGAAGTTGATAATTAAATGTTGTTAATGATTTGATTGATTTGACTAAATTTTTATCTAACGACTCTTAGCAATCAATTTTACGTGAAGTCGACTGTATATGAGATTTCACCTTTGTTAAATAACGTAGTGTATATTTCATAAAAAGGTGGCGGCGATACCACCACGTAGCAGCTGTACATGGTGGTGACTGGTGAGAAAGCTAGTAATTTATTATTAACAGCCACATCTACCATGCCCAATCCAAATACAAAGTGAACTTTGCCATGTCACTCTTTGTTACCATGCTAAGTTTGCTATACTTGCTAACGACTCACACTCACTAAGGTGGCACGTGCCATCAACAACAGATTAATTTAATATATATTTTGTGTTGCTTTTATTCTCTATTTTAACATAATAATTTCCATAAAGTCATAGTAAAAAAATACTATGAAATATAGATGTCTAGCGAGTCCTGGAAATCCTTTCTCTTTTGTTTTATAAATTCTTTATTTGAAATTTATAATAATAGAAAAAATAATAAATGAGGTTAATTTCTTTAAAAAATAATCGGACTTATTTGATAAAAGTTTATCCAAAAGTTTCTCTTGTGTGATTTTTCTTTTCTTTTTTTTGTCTTTTCTTTTTTTTATATGTTCAATAAAATTATTAAGTACAAAAATTTTAATACAGAGCATAAAAATTATATGTGATCAACATATAAATTTTTATATATTAATTTAAAAATTTAAGGTTTAGTTACTCTGTTGTTTTCTATAATTTTTCAAAATTTTTAATTAGATTTTTATATTTTTTTTATTGAGTCCTTGCACTAAATTTTTTTTAATTGAGTTTTTGCATTTTTTTTCTTTTATTTAGGTTCTTATACCAATTTTTTTTAGTTGTGTCCCTATAAAATTAAGCCAATTATTAGTTTACTACTAAGAAGGACTTAATTGGAAAAAAAAAATTAGTGCAGGAACCTAATTAAAAAGAAAAAAATATAAAGACCTAATTGAAAATTTCACGAAACTATTGAGACTAAGAGAGTAATTAAACCAAAATTTAATTTTTATAAATTTTTGTGTGTATATATTTCTGCTAAGTTTTATTAATTTTTAAATTATTTTAAGAGGAGGTTTGAATTTTTTTTCATCACTCTAATTACTTAATATGAAGTATTGAGATTTAGTTTTTTTTTTTGTAGTATGTGAAAAAAAATTCTGTAATATCTCGATAAATTTTTGTATTTTTTAATAAAAAATTATGTACTACTTTTTCATCATCTATCTTTTTTTCTTTGTCTTTTTTTTTTAATTTTTTCTTTCTTGTTTTAACTTTTCATAATTTTTATTACTTTATCCATTCAAGAAGAATAAAAATAAGAAAAGCAACAAAAAATCAAACAAAAAAAATATAAAAATCTACAATAACACAAAAAAAAAGCAAAAAAAAAGGAAATAAAACATTTACAATAGTAGCAATACCAAAAAAAAAGAAAGAAATATACGAAGAAAAAAAATGCATAATTCATATGCACGATTGTGTAAGTGATTTTTGCTGATTTGAATCATTAATCTTTTACTAAAGCCTGATTAAATTACCAAAACAAAATCAATTATACACTTACGTATTATTGAGCTAAATACATGCATTTAAATTTTATTTTGGCAAGTTAATAAAGTGACTAAATTTTTTTTATTATATTAGATATATATTAAAATTAGTTATTAAAATTAATAATTAATATAAAATATATATTAAAAATAAATTAGATTATATATATTTATATAAAAATAGATAATAATTCATTTTAATAATTAATTTTAGTATATAAATAATATTTTTTTAAAAAAATTTCACAACTATTCCATATCCAAGATTTACATCGAGTGAAAATTTGATTGTATTTAAAGGTTGAACGAATAATAACAAAATGAGAAGCAAAGATCAATTACTATTTAATTAAAGTCACCAAAAAAAAATTACTATTTAATTATGTATTATCACATTAATAAATAGTATTCTTTATAACTATATTTTGAACTATCATTAAAAAAATATAATTAAATAATTATATTAAAATTAAATAGTTCCATTAATATAAATTTGATCCAAAATGAGATTATAGAGTGCAGAAAATTGAGTGTTGTGTGTTCCACTAAGTGTGGAAATGCAACACGTGTCGTATTGAGAGGTTAATCCACCGTTAAAAGCAGAGAGCTTTCTATCTCCGTCTCCTTCTCTTCTCTTCTCTCACAAACAAAACATTCTATCCTTCCCTTCGCTTCTCAGTTTTCCACTTTTCCCCCCTTCTCTCTCTCTCTCTCTCTCTCTCTCTCTCACCCCTCACCTCATTTCCCTCCTTCCCTCTCTCTCTTTCTCTCACCATCGCCATCAATACACAACCAAAACCCTAATCTTTCAATTCCTTCTTCGCGATCATCGCTGCGCATTCCCTCCGGTGAACACTTTACCTCCCATTTCTTTCTCTCCGCTTCAAATTTCATTTCTCTTTCTAATGCTTCCAATTTCTGCGCTTTCTTTTTTTGTTCTTTCTCTTTCTTATGTCATCCGTCTTTATTATGCTCCTCAGAAGGACAACATGTGCATTTAATTTGATTAATTATCTCTCTTGTAACGGTGACTTTGTTTGCAGATTGCTGTCGCGAAGCTGTGAATACCTTGGGTAAAATTCGACTTCCTAAAAGAGGGGGTTTTGTTTTCTTCATACAATCTTAGGGTCTGATGACAATTCTTACGGAAATGCAGAGATCGTTTTCCGTGAAGGAACTGGCTTGCAAGAAGAAGAAATAACGGTCCTTGTTCGGCCAAGGTTAGAACACGCGACATACCGTTGGGAAAGAAGAAAGCGGTAGTGGCGGTGCAGTGCTGTTCTTGCAGAAAGAAAAGGTTGCATTTTGGCAAGTGTAGGTAGGGTTGATTAACGATGACTCGCATACTGATTCAGCGAGGGTCTTCTGGGGGTTCTTCAGGTAGTGGTTCTAACCAGAACCCGAATCAGAATCAGGGCCGTTCCGGGCCTCGGCCGGAGCCGGCTTTGCCTGTTCCTCCAGCTGGAAAGGATGAGGAATGTGGAGAGGAGGCGGCGGAGCAGGTTGTTGGTGATGATCTTTTGGAGCATGGTGGGACCAGTGATAGTGGCAAGGCAAACAGTGATGACAGTTTCTTGGAAGGTCCTAGGTTAGAGCAGAGTCACACCGTCTCAGGTGATGAAGTAGCTGATGATGATGCTGGTAAAGATGTTAAAGAAGAGGTTGCTGTGGTCCACCAAGAATTGATGAGAGGGTTGGGTGGAGAAAAACCTGCATCAGATGTTGAGGCCTGTATTGGGGATTCTACTAGCGGTAGCTCGCACCCACCACCGCCACCTGTTCCGCCTCCTAAGCCTTCTGCAAATAACTTAACAAGAAGGAATGTATCAGGGACTTCAAATGCTGTCCATTTAGGATCACCTAGAAAAGCAGCTGCGTGGCCTGTGGTTTCGGCTAGGACTTCACCTGCGGGCTCTCGACCATCATCTCCGAGGGCTCATAGTGAAAATGAAGGGTACAATAGTGCTGACGAGCAAAATCCATGCTTGGGGTCCTCTTATGATGATGTGGTAAGTTTATCTTACTAAGTGAATACTTATTATCTGTTCTTTTATCCTTTCCTTCATATTCACAGTGCTTTATCCTGAGTTGTTGTATGCGGATTAGTGGATAAAACAATACTAAAACAACAAAACCTTATCCCACTATAGGTTGGGTACATGATCACATGATAGTCTCATGTCTGCCCTGATTTCTCACAGGAATATCTTGACCTATGTCCTGATATTCGTGGGTTGATTCAAAGAATACTTTTTTTTTTCAAATGAGGTGATTATTTGTTCCATAACCACATTTTGTGAGGAGGATAATTATGAAGTGAAGTACACACATAAGTTAGTCTAAAAAGCCCAACAGGATTTAGAATTGTTCTTTTGTTGTTTCTTCCCAGATATGGCTCAAACTCACTGGCCTAATACAACCTATTCATCAAAGATCTTTAGCTATATTTCCTTTGAAGGTTATCTTGGGTGTGGTTGTATCATCAAATCTTGATCCCTTGCTTTAAAATTTTGTAATGCATTATATTGAATTGCATATTTATATGTTATGGAACAAAGTTTCTATTTGAAGGCTATTACTTCACCTTATTAATGCAACTTTGTTTCTTAATGGCCATCATTGAGAAAATCATTTTACATCAAATGACATCAACATCCATTTCAGGAGAAAGAGCGACAGTTTGAAATTGATATTAGAAGGGTGAAAGGTTATGAAGTAAAAAGAATGTTAGAGGATGGAAACTGCCTTTTCCGTGCCATTGCAGACCAGGTGTATGGGGACTCTGAATTATATGATGATGTCAGACAGCTGTGCATAAATTACATGGTATGATAACACTACACTATGTATATATGTCTTTTCATCCTTACTATTAATCTGCACCCTAGTTCCTATCACCATATTTTGGATCTTTATCACTTTATTGCTTAAATACTTTGATGGTGTAAGATAAGTAGTACTGGTTTTATGTCTTCAGGAAAAGGAGAGAGACCACTTTTCTCAATTTATAACAGAAGGCTTCACGTCATATTGTAAAAGGAAGAGAAGAGATAAGGTAGAGATCACAGTTTAGTTTGGGCAGCTTTTCTTCTGTACTGTACTGTTATTTTATTTTTTGTTTTGTTTTTGAGCTGATCAGCTAAACCAACTCCACAGTTTTTGTGGATTTTAAGTTCTTGCATTTGGATATTAAGTGCATTTTTAGTTTGTTGATGTTTTTTTTGTAGTTTTAATTCAATTCAAAACAGTTTACATTTCTATAAATTGTATTCCATTCACTCACTTGCCATTTCCCTTTTCTGAGAGCAATTATCTTAGTTCTAACCTAGAAGTGGTTGGTTATTCTTATTCGTAAAGTTGTATATGTTAAATAGAGTAAAATATTGGCTTTTAGTCTCTGATGGCTGTGCTCATGCTGATTGCTGACTTTTGAAATATGTGGAAATAACCAATTTCATGCGATAGACTGCTGAATGATATGATTTTTTAAATCATAATACATCTTGTGCAACTTAAGATTAATGAATTGAAATATGGCAAGATAAAATCCAAATTATTATGTGTGCAACCCATCAATCTTTCCGATTCCTCTTAAATTTCAATTACCATGTCAGGTTATATTCCGTTTCAATGCTACATGCAGTTTTACTTGGTTTTTATGTGTAGATAGGTACTTTAAATTTTTTATTTAACCCTATATTTGTTGGCAGGTCTATGGTAACAATGTTGAGATCCAAGCCATCTGTGAAATGTATAATCGCCCAATTCATATATACTCCTATTCTACAGGTATTGCTTCTGTCTATACTTCTCTTGTGGTTGTGGTTTGTAAATTATTTGCTAGTAGTAATGTTAGCTGTTGATGCAGAACCGATCAACATATTTCAAAGAAGCTATAACACTGACACACCACCAATACGGCTTAGTTATCACCACGGACATCATTATAACTCCCTGGTTGACCCACGACGCCCAACAGTTGGCATTGGACTTGGGTTCAGCTCTCTTCGTGGGGTAAGTAATTAATGGCACACTCCTTATATATATATATATATGGGTAGATTGAATTTTACATCAATTAAATATTTATAAAACATCGCTTTTAAGCAAGGATCTTATGAGGCCTATGGAAATGACCCTGCAACTTGTAAATTGACTCACCAATCATTGTTATATCTCTCACTATATTGGTTGGCTAATTGTACCCTTTTCTTTTGGTGCAATGCAGACAAATGTTGACAAAGATCAAGTCAAGGCTGCTATCATAGCTCAACAAAACAATCAGATTGATAATGCAAGTATTTCAAATTGCAAAAGTGTCAACATGGTTTCTATATTTCAGTTGATGTTGACGACACCCTGTTTTCCAACTTTTTTTTACAGGCACTTTTAGCTGAGGGACGGTTCTACTCTGATCTTGAGCTCACAGAGAAGGAAATTGAACGTTCTGTGATGGAAGCATCTCGTGCTGAGTATCTTGCTGAGGGTATTAAGCAACAACTTGGGCACAGAGAGTCATCTACATCAAATGCCGAGCCATCTTCTTCTGGAGCTAGTGAGTGTCTACTCTGTACTCTCCTACTAGTTGGTCTATTTGCTTCCAAGATAGTATTATTTTAGTTTCTGTAGGTTGGTGCAGTGTTTAAGGCCTTCATAAACTATGAAATCAAATAAAACTTTGAGCAATTAGAAATTTTTCCCTTTATCTGTTATGCAAGTTTTTGTTTTGCAAATGATGATGTATAGATATTATGATTTGTACCCTTGTGATTGAAAGTTGGAATGCATAAGCTAAGTGTGCTTAATGTGTACGTGAGTAGCAGGGTCATCGAAGATGGAACAGGGAAAAGAGCAGGACACAAATCAAAGCAGCAGCATACAACTTCTAATGTGTATGGGATTCACTTACCTTCAAGCTATTGAGGCATACAGCATATTTGGGGATGATGTCGATTCTATGGTCTGTTACCTTCTTGAAACTGGTACTAGTAGCAGACGCAAAGGAAAGGCCGCTGAATAAATAAGAAAAAAACTGAGCTTTCGATTACATCCAAATTAGATATATGAATGAATAAATAAATATCATGTATTAGAATTAGATGCCTTTGCTCTTGTCCACGTGTAGCAGTACTGGTAGTAGGAAAAACTTGAGGAAATAATATACTTCCACTTTTAATAGTTACATAAAAAGATTAACTGCTTCCTTTTACTTGTTCCTGTGTGCTGTGTGATGCGAAAAAAATATACATAGGAATTGAAACAATGAACATAAATGACTGCTTCTACCAGATAGTGGTTTATACTTATATCAATGGTCAACTAATATTGCATGTGCTAGAAGTAGTTGATCGCAGGAATTTAAGAAATCTAGGAACTGAACCTGAATCTAGCATAGCAGCGAGTAACTATCTAATGAACCAATTGTAGATAGATAGTGTTAAGTACTATAATGTATCTGCTAAGAGAGCCATTGAACTTAAGCCATTATTAATATAATGACGTGTCCACGTGTGTACCGCTTTCTCTTCAGATTTCAGCCTTTGATCCCTTTGATGTTTCGGTAATATAACCTGAATTTATTTTTAAATCTTCTCATTATTATCACATAAAATGTATCAAATATTTTTAGAAGGCCAGTTATAGCATACGATAAAAGTTAGCCATCAATTAATTATTATGCCGTATATAGAAATACATATTTAATATTTTATAAAAAAAAATTATTTTATATATTATAATAAATTTGATTATTTTATTAATTAATTATTTAGTAGAAAATATCTGAATTGATATATATAAATAAATAAAAATATATAGTGGTAGATTTTATGCTAACTTTTAATGTAAGCATATTTTTTTTTTATATTTAAGATGTTAAATATATATATTTTTTGTATTTATTGAATTCTTTTTTTAAATAAACTTGGAAAATATCACTTTGGTTAATATTAAGATTTCATGGTTTTAATTAACAACAGAGTTGGCCTAAGGCCAAGTGTCAATGAGCTATAATTCAAATGATATAGTCTTCTTATACTCATTTAGAGATTGAGGGTTTGAGTCTTTCTATTTTTAATAAAAAACAAAAAAAAAAGAGTTGGTCTAAGTGGCTAGTGTTTGATTTTTAAATCTTCGGATTAGGACGGATTAATACATATTAGTGATTTTCTTGAGATAAAGTTTTATTATTTACCTTTTCTATTTAAACATATATGATTAAAAATAACATTTAATATAACGAAATTAAACAAGGATAACAATCTAGACTAAATATAATTTACCATTTTGTTCACAACTTTTAATTATATTTTAATGGTTATTAAAATATGTTAGTTTTTGAAAAAAATTATTTTGTAAACTATGCATTGTAAATTAAAAATCTTATAGAAAAGCAATTATAATAAGTTACATAGAGTTAAAAGTATAAGGGAAAAAAATGGTTTAATTATTCAATTGGTCTTTATAATTTTATTAAATTCGTAATTAGATCGCTGTGCTTTTTTCTTTTAATTGACATACTGTTTTTAATTTTATAATTAGAACTTTGTTATTGTAAAAAATATTGAAGTTAATAGAATATTTTTATCCAAATTAAAAGCATCTACAATTAAAAACTTAATTGGATCTTTAACCACATATTTTTTAAAAATAATATTCGATTAGTTTTATTTTTTTAACACAGAAATGACTTAATTATAAAATCAAAAGTAGTGTAAAGATTGAATTAAAAAATATAAAAAATTAATTATAAATTTAATAAAATTATATAAACCAACCGAATAATTAAAAAAGAAAAACAAAAAGAGTGTGAAAGTTGTATTTTACTAAATTTGCTATATGAATATAGAGCGAAGTAAAAATTTTAGTACATATAAAGTAAAGTATAATAATCTTAAGAAACTACATGTACATGTATATGAATTAAATAAAGCTAGTACTTTATATAGTAGTGTCTAGTGGGTAAAGTAGTAAAATAGTTAAGAGGTTGTTTTGGTAATTGCGGGAAAATAGGGGGTTTTAATTTCGCTTGGGGAAGAAGGTGAGAGTGATAGACGACTCCAAAACAAGGAGCTGAGTTGGTTCACCTCTCTTTCTTCTCTGATTCTCCATTCCATTCCATTCCCCCTTTTCCATTCTCACTCTCAGGCACACAACACATCCAAACCCCAAACCCAACCCGCAAAATTCTAGGGTTTGTGTTTGCGGTTCCAAAATGTCTCAGAACGGGAAGCTCATGCCCAATCTCGACCAGCACAGCACCAAGCTCCTCAACCTCACTGTTCTTCAGCGCATCGACCCCTTCGTCGAGGAAATCCTCATCACCGCTGCACACGTCACCTTCTACGAGTTCAACATCGACCTCTCCCAATGGGTTCGTTCCGTTATAATCTCCTTCCTTTCATCGATTCCATTCTCTATCTCTCTCTCTAACGCTTTTTCTCTCTTCTTTCTGCGATTACCTTTTGCAGAGCCGCAAGGACGTCGAGGGATCCCTCTTCGTTGTCAAAAGGTCTACTTTTTGTTCCTTTTCCTTCATCCTATCGCAACAATTCATGAATTCCACGATCCGATTGCTTTTTGTTTGATTTTTTCAGGAACACGCAACCGCGATTTCAGTTTATTGTGATGAACCGTCGCAATACTGGTTAGTTAGTCCTTCTGCTTTTGTTTTTTTGTCGTCAACAAACTTTTTTTTATTATTTTATAGAAAGAATTTCGCCTTTCTTTTCCCTTTTTGAGGCAATCGGGCATGGTTTGGTGCGATGGTTGTTGGAAATTTAGTATTGCGAGTATCATTTCTCATTTTCTCATTTTGGGTTCTTGTCGGTAACGTAATTAAGGTTTTTTTTTTTTTTTCATATGCTTCCTGGTCCAAGGTAGAGCACGATTTTAGTTATTAGTTGTGATCTTGCCCCCTAATATTGTAGGATTTGGGCTTAGGTATTGGCTATTGGAATTCCACCACAGTTGTTATGTTGCAGTCAATATTGTGAGTACGGTGAAATTAGTAATTATGCAAGCTGTAAATATAAGCCTTGTAGACATTATTTTGTGGGTGAGGTATATACTTTGCTGCTACTGTACATGGTGGTTGAGAACTTCCAAATATCCCTATATTTAACCCTGGTCTGTCTGCATAAGCAGAAAATTTGGTGGAAAATCTTTTGGGGGATTTCGAGTATGAAGTTCAGGTTCCTTATCTATTGTATAGAAATGCTGCTCAAGAAGTGAATGGCATCTGGTTCTATAATGCTCGTGAATGTGAAGAGGTTGCAAATCTTTTTAACAGGTAATGAAACATGGAAATGCCGAGTTACACATAGATAGTTTGCAATTTTTTAATTATTATAATTGATATTGTGACTTATGCCTTAGTCTAACAGCAAAATTTTTCTCCAATTTCTATTATTTTCATGCAATTGTGTTATTCACCTAAAATTGGCTGGTTTTCAGGATCCTTAATGCATATGCTAAGGTGCCTCCAAAGTCAAAGGTGTCTTCTACAAAGAGGTAATAATACTACTATGTTTCTATCTGGCGCCACTACCTTATCCTGTTCCCATGGATTGTGGGGCTCGTTTTATCTATTATGTCTTTTTTCTTCTGGTTCATATGGTGTTCTACTCTTCTATTACATCATATGAAGGAAAGAGTGAGAAAGTTGACAGAAAAGATAAAAGTGAGCTGATTCTGAAGGTTGAGACTTGTCCATATTGAGTTGAATAAGTTTCACATCAGGCCCATGTATTAATAGTAGCACTTAGAAGTGCAACTTCTTACAACTTTGTATAAATTACCAACTGAGAAGCTGCTGACAGCTGTCTCTAACTAACTACAAATAACAGACCAGGTTAACTTACTCTGACAGTTAACTTCTAAAACAAAACACATAAACTAAGATGGAGAGACCCCTATGTACTGTTGGTTTACATTTTTTATTTTATCTTGGGTGAGCTTAACTTGCATGCAAGGTCTAATGACTAGCAACTTATGCCTAGGCCATGTTATGACATGGTTATCTTAATTTTTTTGGTTGGAGAGGTGATAAGATCATTTGTCTGTTTGACTCCATTCTTTAATCAATTGTTTTCAACATGTATAAATTGCTTATGTTTTATGTTCTATACTCCCACCACCTATGCATGTTTCAAGGAAGATCTTTGATATGAAAATATTGGGTAGCCTTATTACATTATCAGTTTTCTTGCTTCTTAATATTTATATCATTTAGGCTTGGAGGATTATAGCTTAAAAAGCTTACATTAATCATTATGGTGGATCTTGGCACATTGTGTTTTTGGAATTCTAGTATTGATGTTTTTCTTACATTTATTGCAGTGAGTTTGAGGAACTTGAAGCAGTACCAACGTTGGCAGTTATGGATGGTCCTCTTGAACCGTCAGCATTAAATGTTTCCAATGTAGCTGATGCTGTCGATGATCCATCATTTGTAAATTTCTTCAGTGTATGTGCCATAGTGGAGGGTTTAATTTCCATTTTCTACGTCTAAAAATTTGTCAACAGGGTCTTCTATTGATTTCAAATTTATTGACAAACATAATGATATGATGAGATGACACTGGGCCAGGGAGATGAATAATTGTTTCTGGGATTCTATGTTTCTGTGGTGCTTGACAAAATTTTTTCTTGCCTATTTTTGTATTTCATTATAATTGATTCAATTTATGATTGATATATCTTGGAGTCTTAACCTTATTTGATTGTCCCATTTTTTTGGCACATTATTTGCCTTTGCTGATTGCTGGACTTGTTTGGACAAACTTAATAATAGACCATAGGATCTACTGATGTCTATGGCATTATTGTAGTTCTTCATGCTCAATTGGCATTTAGAATTGCAACTCTCAGAAAGAGACTATGCCATGGCTTCCTCATTTGAATATTGGTCATAGATGGGGATCATCTATGGAAGCAGGGAAGTGCAAAGTGTTGAGGAAATAATGGTGTGTTTTCACGTATCTATGATTAATTATCTAGTCTCTTGAATATTATAGTAGTCCAAAATGTTTTTCACCAATAATCGTTTTCAACTTTGTACTTGACGTATCCAAGGTCACTCATCATCTGTTTTTCTATTAACTTCTACAGTGAGCTATATTTTACCTGAGTTTAACATCTTCTGTTGTGGACCCGTATAATCCTGCACATGATCGTTTATCTGTAATATTCAGCACAATGATATTGCAAACATAGTTTTTCATGGTATGTTAAATCTTTGTAACTCAAGTCTGACAGGGTTAATATTTCCTGATACTTTTATTATTGCAGCAAGCTATGGCCATTGGGAATACTGCAAATGCTCCAATTACTGGACAACTTTATCAGTCTTCTGCTACAATCTCTTCATCTTCCGTGCCAAGTCATGCTGCTGCTCCCACTGTGCCATCCTTGCAGGCACCCTCTATTTCAGCATCTACTCCTTTACTGCCCCAACACGATGCTCCTGAATCCAATAACAGCAACAAACGGGCTGCAAACCTGGTGAAGCCTTCTTCTTTTTTTGTTCCTCCGCCATCTTCAGCAATGGTGGTCCCGCCTGTGTCTTTATCCACACCTACCGCTCCTCCACTTCATCCTGCTGTTAGCGTACAGCGTCCATACGGTGCTCCACTGCTACAGCCATTTCCACCTCCAACTCCACCACCTTCACTTACCCCCACTTCAGCTTCTCTTCCAAACTTTGGTCCAGCGATCTCCAGAGAAAAGGTCCGCGAGGCGCTTCTTGTGCTTGTTCAGGTTAGTTTGCTTTTGGTACCAGTGTTCCAAGTTCCAACTATAATGATCATAAGCATGACTAATAGGAATCAAACAAGTTTGTATGAGCTTGTTGTATTCTTTTCTCTGCCATGAATGGGAATCATATATTATTTTCTAATGTCTTTTATACATATATATATATACATTTTTTTGTTTATGCAGGACAATCAATTCATTGATATGGTATATAAAGCGCTGTTGAACGCTCATCAATCATGATTTCATGAGGTGTCTATTTACCAAATTGCTGAAGGAAGTGTTTTTTCTTTTCCGGCTGAATTACTCTTAGTATACTAGTTAGGCCAGGCTTTAATCGCTTCTTGAACTGTGATATGTTTCAGGCATTATGTATGTAAAAATGGGGTGTGTTGTGATTGACCATTTGGATCTAGCTAAGTTTCCTGAAAATGTCATTTATTTTTTCTTCCAAAAACTGATTGATTGCAAATAATCTGCCATAGCTACTGTAATTGTGATATATATATGACATGGCAGGAAATGGTGAGAGACCGCGATGAATGGTTACAGAAATACGGAACTGATTTAACAAAATATGGTGATTGACTCATTGACTGCAGCAAATCTCCAAATTGTAGAGGGGGTGATGGTGTTGTTATTGAGCCTTGTTTTGTCTATTGTTTTTTTGTATGTTGAAGACTTGCTTAGCATCAGGGGTCGTTGTTTGAAAGAAAATGAACTGTGCAGCATAATGCAAGTAATATAGTAAGCATCACATTGTGTCTGATGGACTATACGGCACCTATATATTTTAATGTGATAAACCAGTTGTGGCACTATTTGATTATTGTACATTTTGTCATCCAGAAAGTAGAGATAAGCTGCTCCCACTATTTACTTCCATTGGTGGTATAGATTTTTTTGATGTTTTAAATATTGTTAAAAGAATAAGGATTAGGAGTCTTAATTCATCCACTTAATATTTTTTTAATATTTAAAAGAAAAAAAATTAAATGTTTTTTTTTTAACTTAAAAAGATAAGAAAATTAAAACTTGTTAGTGTTAATAGATAGCTAAATAGATGAGCTAGGACTTCAAATAATTTTTTTCGTTAAAAATTGTTTTATAACGTTTGTAAGACAAGAAATTGAGCTCGAGTAATTCACAAGAATGAATACAAATGAATGAGCCAACGATGATAATGAAGACGGAGAAAAAATCGTTGACAAAATAAGTAATGTACCCTAAGGATGTTAGGATTTTACAGGAATATTTGTTCTTCATATTACATTATTTTGATGCAGCGCTTGATACTTAAAAAAAGGGATATATGGATATCATTAATGATATTTTATAATTCCCAAGTGAACCAACTCCAACTATGCCAACAACGGCCTCAACCATTGAAATTTGAAGGGCTTTAAGCAGTGCATAGCTTTGGCCATAGCTCTCTTCATTTCCCTTCAAATAAAACATCATTCAATTGAGTAAGTCATTTTCTGGAAATACTAACTGCAAGTCTTCATTGTCTCTATAAACTTGAACTAGAACTGCAGCCTTGTACACAAACATCCCAAACATGGCCGGCACAAGCTGAAATGAACAACATATATTAATGCACATGACCATGCGTTTAGTCTAGTGATGTGCACTTCAAATATTTTATAGCATAAGTTTCAAATTTTACCTGAAAATCAAAGAAATCATTGGTAAAATACTGATGGGACAGAACCCAAATGCCATAGATTGCTGCCGGAATCACAAGCCTTGGAGATGAGAGGGACATGCTACAACCCTTTATCAACCGCTCCAATGAATCTTGTAGGTCCTCACTTCTTATACCAATCCTGGTTTATAAGAACTTGTTTATCAAAACAAGGGATGATCAACAACAACATAAGAACTTCTTTATGTTTTTATTTCCAATATTTTCAGTTTTAAGAATTTTGTGAAGACAAGATGAAAAAAGTACAAAAAATACAAAAAATGAAAACAGAAAATGTTTTCTCAAACCAAATAGACCCCTTAGCAGTGGCGGAACTTGAAACAAAATTTTGGGGGGGCCAGAGAGAAAATAATTGTCAAAAAGCTTTTGATATGGACCCATTTAAGATAAGCTCGTCTAATCTCATCTCTCTGATTTGGATGATATTGCCAAATTTTAAAGCCGTTTGTCAGAGTCTCGTTCCAAAAAATTAAGGTCAAACTAATCCGATGTAACTTTTTGAACTTTTGAATGTTGTATCTCACTTTCTTCGTGATTCATTAAAGTAGAAGAACTATCTACAGGTGTTGATATTGTAAAAGTTATATGTTCTCCTTAAATATTAACCTTCCTCTTAAAAAATGCATCAATTCTTTGATTTTTCATTATTATTTTATATAAAAATTGGAATATATATCCTATAAAATATGTAAATAAGAAGTTAGAAGGGCAAATATTAAAATTTATTATATTTATTGAATTTTTTATCAATTTATACAAATACAATAATATTAATACTTATTGAATAATTTATTATTTTTTATCATATAAAAAATTAAATTAAATAAATAGTAAAATATAAAATAATATTAAATTAAATAAATAAAAAATATGTAATTTTTTATATTTGAACTTAAAGGTAGAGAGAGTGTTGTTTATTGAACTTATTGGGTACTTTAAATCATAGTAAAGTATGTAAGCCAATTAAACTATTTTTTTATCTTTTGAAAAAGTATTACTAATTTTTTTATAAAAGTTTGGGGGGGCCATGGCCACCCCTGAACTAAGCTCCACCACTGCCCCTTAGTAATTATGAAATTGTAAACAAGTTTGAGTTTTACTTCTTGGGCTTCTTTTTTCTGAATATCTGAGCAACAGATTCAGTGGAGAGGTTATCTGCATGTTGATACAATAGCCGAAGATACAAGCAACTGCATTGCAGATTACATTAGTTTAATTAAATACCATAACAATCATTGGAAAAACAAGCTGCTATTTTCTTCTCATCCACATAGAGAAGCACCCACTTAAAAAGAAATCACATTCACTACAGAAAATTAAATAAATGCAAATCAAACCTGAAAAGAACTCCAATCCCATAACTCACAGCAGCCTCCACATCATAAAGCAACAATAAAAATGATTGAGAGATTAGGATCAGTATGCTAGCTTCGTTATGATTTATGAACTTTGATAGCAAGTTGTAAAATCTTCTTTCTTTCTTGTTGGCAACAGAAGAGAAAATAGTTATTTAAACAAAGAGCTTACCTGTGCTGATAAAGTTATGAAGCAATATCCACTACAAGCTAGTCCAATACCTACGGATATGAGAAGTATTTCCCTCTTGAGCTACAATTACAAAATCATGAAAAGAATCAGAAGCTTCCTTAACATCTGAACAACAATTGCTTAATCAAAGCTACATGCCTCAGATAACATCACACCATTGTCTTTGAGACAATAAACCTACTGAGTTTCAAGATAAGTATCATACAGATTCATATTTCAGAATGTTCAGTTTCCTCCGTCGTTCGCTGCTATCCTGCAACATCTGTTAATATACACGAAGACAAGCATCCTCTATTATTCAATGATTGAATTACTATAATTATTGACTGAAGAAAGGGGAGCTGGCCGGAGTATTCATCTGATGAAACACAAAATGAAGTTCTAGAAATGTTAAAATATATACCTTAGCATTCAGTTTCTTCTTTATTGGGGCAGAATTTTCACCTAATACCCACTCCTGGGTTCTTGAAAGCTTCAAAAAGCCATCATCATCAATATTACTCTCAGTGATCTACAAATATTACAAGCATCTGATGTGATTGAATTGCCTGATCAATGAAATCATACACAACATGATATACAATTGAATCATAGCAATTCAATGAAACAATGTATGGAAGCCAAGTTTGAAACTGGACCTGCCCTGGTTGTTGAGAAGTGTTGCCAATATCATAAGATTCAAGAGAAGTACTTCTGAACTTTCTCTGCCATAACATATCAGACAGCCTTGATATGAAATCCCCATTGACTTCTCTCTCCTCAAGAA
Organism: Arachis stenosperma; assembly: GCF_014773155.1. NCBI lineage: Eukaryota > Viridiplantae > Streptophyta > Magnoliopsida > Fabales > Fabaceae > Arachis > Arachis stenosperma. The sequence continues at coordinate 31,091,189 of NC_080384.1, forward strand.
ATATTTGCAAGACATCCTCCTCTACATCACTCACTGTCACTGATAATCAACGAGTTTCAACTCATTAGCTTTCATTACAAACAAATATCACGTCTTATTTCTTTTTAAAGATTAAAGGATAATGAAAGCTTGAAACTAGAGCATACATGGGGAAGCATTATCCACAGAAAGGAGACAAAAACGCTATCTGAATTCTCAAAACATGGGGAAATGAAGAAGAGAGGTGGTAAATGCTAACCTGAAGGAGGAGCAGCTCTTAAAACTGAGACGGATGGAGAAATAGAAGTGGAAAAAGAACTTGGGAAACGAGACAAGACATGAATTCTGGGGAGCTGAAGGTTGTAAGAAGAAAAAGAAGAGGAAGAAGAAGAGGGTAAGAATCCAATCCTTGAAAGAGCATCCATTATGGATGGATGAAAGGCTAATTGTTCATTTCAGTGTAAAGAAAGAATTGTGTGTTATTTGGTCAAAAAATATCTGAGCTGAGTAGAGTGATGAGTGATCTATCATCTCACTTTGGAAAGTAACATTATCCGCTGTCACAACTTCAACCTTAAAATTTACATGACATAATGGTAAACTAATGACAAGTTCTATATCATTTTCTATGTATAAAAAAACAAATTATACTTATTTTTTTAATTATAAATTTAATATTGTATTATATTTTATTATCATTTTTAATTTTCTTTTTTATATGTTTAATATCAACGTGAAAAAAAAAAAAAAAAAACATATGTATTGTAGAATATTTTTAAGAATTTCTCGCTAGTTATTATTATTTTTGTTTTAAAAAAAGTTTAAAAAGGCTGTTTCAAAAGAAGGTTATTGTTATGATGTTAATACATTTTTTAAAGGAAAATTGGGTTTAACTAATGTTATAAAATATATCTAATTTCAGTAATTTGTAAACAAGGCATGGGGAAGCTAGGGTTTTTGATGCCCTTAGAATTAGTTATAAGCCTCTCGGGTTGAATCGGTGAGAGGAATCAATGGCTCGGTTGAGCTTAGAGCAAGTATTGAAGGACAACAATGGCGATGATCCAAGTTCCATTACCAGTCTTCAGCTCAATCACAAGGCACTTTCAGATGTTAGGGTTCCATCCTACTCTTTTTTATTTCAACTTGGAACCACCAAAGATATTAACTTTTTCGGTTTTGGTAAATGCCCAGGTCTCTTGTTTGTCCAGCTTCAGCAATCTGGAGAAGCTCGACCTCAAACTCAACAACCTAACTTCACTAGAGGTACTCTCTCTTTTTCTTTCTTTTCTGAAAGAATAAATCTTATGGGCATTCTGATTGGCTTCTTATGTATGGTTACCGCAGGGGTTGAGGTCATGCGTTAATTTGAAATGGTTATCCGTTTTGGAGAACAAATTAGAAACCTTGGAAGGAATTCAAGGGCTTACTAAGCTCACCGTAAGTAGCTGCATTGTGAATATTAATATTACCTGAGCTTGGGAATTTATTCTGCTTTCTGGTTGCTAGTCCTGTGTGTTGTGTACCTTATTATTGGATTTAGACTTCGTTTATTAAAATTTTTATGGTTATTTTGAAAACTACTGTAAGATTAGTTATTAGCTTTTCTTGTGCTGCTGCTACTTACTGGTGTGTGGATTCTGTTGAGTTTTATTGTACATTTCTGTCTCCATTTGTGTACTTTGCTGTTTGCCTATGTGTATTCGAAGTGATGAGCTTATTTCAAGTCAACCAATCTTTTATACTTAATTCTGCTAATAAAACATCTTGAAGATTTAGGAGTCACGTTTGTATGTATATGCGAACCAGGTGCTAAATGCAGGCAAAAATAAGCTTAGATCTATGGATGAGGTCAGATCGCTTGTTAGCCTCCGAGCACTGATTTTGAATGGTAAGACTTCTTTTGCTAACTATCTACTTTGAAGGTTGAACTTGGAACATTGTGAGAATATTTCTGTATTCTTTGAAGGAGTTAGAACCTCTGTTCTCCCTCTGTTTTTTATAAGGTAAAGAATATATATATATATATATCCCTTTGCTCTTACCTATTTTTGTATGTTTTCTTTGGGCAGAAAATGAGATTGTTTCCATTTGCAAGCTTGATGAATTGAAAGAATTGAACACCATTGGTAAGAATTACCATACTCTCTGTTTCCTATGAGTTCCAATACTCACCTAATGGGATATCTCGCATTTGAATAATCCTGAAATATCTCTAATTTCTCATGTAGTTCTATCCAAAAATCCAATCAGGAAAATTGGCGGGGCTCTGACAAAGGTGAAATCTATCACAAAGGTAAAGGTTCCTCAAGATGTTAAGGTCCTTCATTAATGTCTATTTCAGTATTGTATTCCCATTGCTCATAATACCTTTCCTGGTTGTAGCTCTCCCTCTCTCATTGCCAGCTTCAGGGAATAGACTGCTCACTCAAGTCTTGTGTTGAGTTGAGAGAACTCCGCCTCGCCCACAATGAAATTCAGGTGTGCTTTGAATGTGACTTCCCTTTTTCAATTCCAACAACAACAAACAACAACAACAAAGCCTTGTCCCATTAAGTGGGGTCGGCTACATGAATCAAACGACGCCATTGTGCTCTGTCATGTATCATGTCTACAGAAAGACCATTTACATGTAGATTTCGTTTGACCACCTCACGGATGGTCTTCTTAGGTCTTCCTCTGCCTTTCGCTCTTTGTCCATCTTCCATCTCATCCATCCTTCTGACTGGATGTTCTATCGGTCTTCTTTCCACATGTCCAAACCATTTGAGACGCGATTCAACCATCTTTTCCACAATGGGTGCTACTCCAACTCTCTCCCTTATATCTTCATTCCTTATTTTATCCAATCACGTATGACCACTCATCCATCTCAACATCTTCATCTCTGCCACACTCAGCTTATGTTCGTGCTCTCCTTTAGCCGCCCAACACTCCGTACCATACAGCATAGCCGGTCTTATAGCGGTGCGATAGAATTTACCTTTAAGTTTTAAAGGCACTTTTTGTCGCATATAAAACCAGATGCACTCCGCCATTTTGACCAACCTGCTTGGATCCTATGATTTACATCCTGTTCAATCTCACCATTATCCTGTATGATGCACCCAAGATACTTAAAACTTTTAACTTTTCGTAGGATGTTTTCTCCAATCTTCACCTCTATATTGGAGTTTTCCCTTCTCAGACTGGACTTACATTCCATATATTCCGTCTTGTTACGGCTTATGCGCAGACCATACACTTCTAGAGCTTCTCTCCATAACTCCAACTTCTTATTTAGGTCTTCCCTTGACTCTCCCATAAGGACGATATCATCGGCAAAAAGCATGCACCATGGCACAGGCTCTTGGATGTGCTCTGTGAGTACTTCCAAGACTAATGTGAAAAGGTATGGATTTAAGGATGATCCCTGGTGTAATCCTATACCAATAGGGAATTCCTCTGTCACACCACCTTGAGTCTTTACACTAGTTGTGGCCCCATCATACATGTCTTTAATTGCCTGAATATATGCGATCCTTACTCTCCTCTTTTCTAAAACCTTCCATAAGACCTCCCTTGGTACCCTATCATACGCTTTTTTCAAATCAATAAACACCATGTACAGATCCTTTTTATTACTACGATACCTCTCCATCATCCTTCTTAATAGGTATATCGCTTCAGTGGTAGATTTGCTTGGCATAAATCCAAATTGGTTCTCTGTTACTTGTGTCTCTTTTCTCAACCTCCGTTCTATCACCTTTTCCCATAACTTCATAGTATGACTCATAAGCTTAATCCCTCTATAGTTTCCGCAACTTTGTATATCTCCCTTATTCTTGTAGATAGGTACCAAGGTGTTCTTTCTCCACTCATCAGGCATCTTCTTTGACCTTAAAATCTCATTAAAAAGCTTGGTTAACCAATTGATGCCTTTTCCTCCAAGACCCTTCCAAACCTCAATCGGGATATTATCAGGTCCTACTGCCCTGCCATTTTTCATCTGCTTTAGAGCCTCTTTTACCTCGAAGTCTCGAATCCTTCGATAGTAGTCAAAGTTTTGATCTTCTTCCCTTGTGCATAATCGACCAAGGCTCGGAAGAGTCTTCTGTCTCTCATTAAATAACTCGTAGAAGTAGCTCTTCCACCTTTCATTAATCTTCTTCTCTTGAGCCAACACCTCTCCATCCTTATCCTTTATGCACTTAACCTGATCCAAATCTCTCGTTCTTCTTTCCCGACTCTTTGCGATTCTATATATACATTTTTCTCCTTCTTTCGTGCCCAAAGACTGGTAGAAACCCTCATATGCTCTTGTCCTTGCTTCACTTACAGCCACTTTTGTCTCTTTCTTAGCCGCCTTATATTTTTCCCAGTTATCTGCATTGCGGCATAAAGACCACTCTTTAAAACATTCCCTTTTTATCTTTATCTTTTCTTGTATACTCGCATTCCACCACCAGGACTCCTTGTCTCTTGGTCCTATTCCTTTAGATTCACCCTTTTTCAATTCCAGTTCAAGATAAAATTTGCTGTTGCAATATTCCATAGTGTGCTTTCATATCATTTTTTAATGACTTTATTGCTTAGAGTTTTTATATTTTACTGTTTATAACATCTTGCTATGTTTTGGATTCTCAGTCTCTCCCAGATGAATTAGCACAGAATTCAAAGCTCCAGAATTTAGATTTGGGGAATAATGTGATCACAAAGTGGTCAGAACTAAAGGTTTGACGTAGTATACATATATGGCATTTCTCTTTGTCTAATGTTTCATAATTATCTAGACACTTTCCAACCCCTGTATCTTCATTGCTGTTGTTGCACCTGTAGGTGCTTAAATCCCTCACAAATCTGAGAAATCTCAATCTTCAAGGAAATCCAGTTGCTTCTATTGAGAAGGTTACTAGAAAGGTAATCCTTTTATTTTCAATTCTTATGTTAATTCACACTTGCTTCTAAAATTTCATCCTTAAACAGCCATGGTGCTATGTTGCAGGTTAAGAAAGCACTGCCAAAACTTCGTATATTCAATGCTAGACCAGTAGATAAAGATGCAAAGAATGAGAAATGTGACGAGGATGATGGTGGTAATGATTTTTCAGTAGATCAAGTAGGTCAAAATATGAAAGATAGCACCAAAGACAAGAAGAGGGCAAGATTCCATGGTGAGAATGACGACGATCATGCTGAAGTTGTTGGTGATCCTGGATTTGAGAGAAAATCAAGTAAGAAAAAGAAGAAAACTGTTGATGATTTCAAGAAGGAAGTCAGAGTCACTGACGAGGAAAATACAGATCATAACAAGAAATCAACTAAGAAAAAGCTCAAGAATGATGACAATCCCGCGGACAAGGAATTAGCTCCGCAGGAGAATGTTACTAGGATCGAGAAGAAACATAAGAAAAAACAAAAGAATGAGAAACAAAGTGAACTTGATGTGATTGATGATGCAGAAGCTTCATTTGTGGAGCTTTTTAATACTGGAGATACTGAAAATCTTAATCATGTTGATGAAATGAAACAGGAGAGGTTGCCAAAGGATGCAAAACAGGTGGATAGCACATCGATCTCGTTTACCAAGCGAAAGAGTACCAAGACAAAGAGCATGGAGTTTCAGTCAGATTCATTATTAGAAATTGGAATGGGAGGGCCATCAACATGGGGCGACGACTGACAAGTGGAAACGTCTAGGGAGATGCTGCAGCTTTGAGCCATTTAGTGCAACTAGAATTTAGTCTAGTTTTCTCACTCAGGATAACTCTTTGCTACTGAGTTCCTGTGTTATTCTTCAATGCTCCAGGTTGTTGGTTTATGTTGCTACTTTTTACTGCCCCTCAAATTGTTTACTCTTTGCTACTGAGTTCCTGGGTAATTTTGCTTTGCTCCAAGTTGTTGGGTTATGTTGCTACTTTGTGGTGTGCAAACATCATAGTCTGGATCCATTTACTGATCATACTTTTTACTGCCCCTCAAATAGTTTAATTCCAGCAGTAGCTAGAACCATTTTATTAAAGTATTTTACTTTATGTTTCATGCCCCCGTTCCTATATTAATGTAATGTTAAATTTTGAAAGGGAGCCTTTAATTTTTGTTATAAAAGAGTGGATATATTTGCAACTTCATGTCTCTAGTAACTGCTTGGTAAATTTTGAAAGGGAGCCTTTAATTTTTTACCATTTCTGTTTAAACTTTGGTTTATTGTTCAATGTTAATATGAAAACAGTTAAAATTAGTCTCGTCTTAAACACTCGAGCTACCCCAATTAGCACACGCACAATCTAACTATCTAAGGTTGAACAAGTCATTACGAAAATGTGTATTTCCGAAACTGTTATAGATAAGAAGCAATATTGGACTTGTATCCAAAATATGAACAAGCCATAAGTCAACTTTGACTGAAAATAATGAGAAAAAGAAAAAGAAAAAGAAAGCACGCACGAGAATGAGATAAGGACAATTTTATTTTCATTTTCCGCATGGCTTTTGCCTTTTGTGTATGTAGCTTTCTGACTTTAATATGCAGTTACGTGACTATACTAAATATCAAACAACTTCATTAAATAAAAAGCAGAAGAATGCTAGAAATACATATATTTGCTCTCACATTATTTTATAATTTTATTATAGTTCATTCATTTCCTAATTTGTACGCAGTCATTTTTTATACACAAGATATAATCATCAAGTGATTTGTCTGATTCAAACAAGTATAGTATACTATATAAAAAAATATACAAGGCGCCAAGTTTGATTGACTAAATTAGTCTGAAACACCATTTATAATACGGCAACGGTATACGGTTTGAAATATCAGCAAATGAAGATATTATTGATATGAAACTGTATTTTCTTACGCACGTTTTATAGTTGTTTCTGACTTTATCACGAGTTACTGCAGATAATATCTTCTATTTAATTTGTCTTTGAAAGTAATTAACAAGATAGATGCATGTATGTAATTGCTGGTGATACAGAACGATAATACACTTAGTTTGACCCTGTAGTTGATGCTCAAAACAATTCAGAATTCGTTTATAAATTATTAAACTATATGCCTTATATATATATCAATTCAAATCTAATTTAATTTCTTTATCGATTGGTTATCTAATTTTTGAAATGTCAATGAGATGGGGTGCATAAAGAATCTTAAAGAATGACCAATTAAGCTTTTAAGTGCTAACTGCTATTTAAATATGTACTAGTAGCTTTTTGGTTTCAATTGCATCTATATATAGCTAGTTAAGAGCCATTATTGGGTGCTTTAATTTATTTATTTGTAATAATAATATGAATTATTGCAGCTAACTTTTGCTTACTCTATGTTTTAGTTGAAGAAAAGTACTCATCATCTATAATTTAATATAGGAGAAGTATAAATAGAACGAAAATATTAAACAATGTGAACAATGGATATATCGGATGTTCAATTCACTAAGTATATGGATGGTTATTCTAATATTAGGATTTAGGTGAGTATTTTGGAGTGTAGAGTGTTTTACTTGAATTGAGTCAATTTTAAGGCACGTTGTTAATATTGTTCAAGAAAGTCATTGGTTGCCTAACATAACCTTTATTTATATAAAATTAAAGGGGTTGCTATTTAAGTAGTAGCAGTTCACACGAATGCACTTGAATACTGTACTTAATTACTGCACTTGAATACCTTTATTTCCCAACCAAAAAAGGCAAAAGAGGAGAACAACAGTTGCAAATTGAATCGCGTAAATATCATACTAATAAATTAATAATAGGATGATATTTAACCAACAAGATTATTATATCGTAGCCTTATCCGTAATTTAATGTTAGCCTTTTATGGTTTCAAGTCTATTATGCAGAATTAAGTCTTATAAAAGCGATGGTACGCAGAAGAAGGCCAGTTCCTTATCAAATAAGCCTTGAATAGCCTGTACCAATTAATTTACTATATGATTATTACTTTCAAGATGCCCAAGTGGTCATAGACAAAATCACTCGACTCTAATACTGTGTTTGGTTCTGAAAACGAGTTAAGATAAGATATTGAAAATAAGACAAAAACAACTATAAATATAAAAATTAATATTTTTATATTTTATTTAATGATAAATTATAAAAATTTAATTTATTTTTATTTTTATTTAAAAAATTTGAAAAAAATATAATAATAAAAATATAAAAGTAAAATATACCTTTTATCTTTGAAGTTTGACAAAAGTTTTAAAAATATTCATAAAATTTATTTTGTTTCAATTTTGTCTCAGAAATTTTTAATTTGCATCAAATATACCTCAGACGGCTAATTTTTCAAAAAATTTAAGACAATTCAATAATAATTTCATAAGAATAACCCTCAACACAAGTAAATCAAGCATAATTTTCATGCATTATTGTTAGATTAGTCTTAAATTTTTTAAAAATTGAGCCGTTGAGGATATATTTGATGCAAATAAAAAAATTTTAGGACAAAATTGAAACAAAATAAAACTTAGAAATATTTTTAAAATTTTTGCCAAACTTCAGGCACAAAAAATATACTTTACCCAAAATATAATTACAAAAAATTAATAAAAAAATAATGAAAGAAAAACAAAAAATATCTTTTTTTATTAATATTTTGTTTTTTCGTATCACAAAAAACATAAAATATATTAATTCAATATTTCTAAATATCCTGTATTACATCTTCCCTTGTTTTAGTGTCTTGTAATCAAACGCACCCTAACGGACAATGTACTAAATTCGAGTCGATTGGTGATAATGTGATATGCATGGTATATATTATGCTCTTTTCGAGATGGGCTTAATACCTTACTTAACCCAAAAACCAAAAAGTCAAGATATTAATATTGAAGTGAAGTTGCATTGATTGATGGTGGAACCACTTGGTACCAAAGATATTGAGCAAAATGCACGCGTATGAACATTCAGATAAGCATACACACAAAATTGGTGTGCAAATTGAAAAGTGTTGGAGGGTATATGTCGTCTGTCTATATGAAACTACTTCTAAACGAACCAGTACAAACACGCAGTGGAGTCCTCAACTAGTTAGCAACTAATAGAAGCAAATTACGTTGTATTATTGGTGGATATACGTATCAATCAAAACCATCCCTCATCATCACCTCTTAATATCGCTTTACATTCTTCACTTGTCTATCAACTGTTGTAAGAAAATAGAGTAAAAGTAAACCAATAATTATTCTCTTTATATTTTCCTTTTAATCATTAAGACTAATACCAATATACCATCTTGTAAGTTGTAACTATATAACTCTTTAATTTGACACACACACATATATATAATTCTCAACCCGCTCCCCCATTCTTTTAAATTTAAGTTTGTGGCATTACTCTCTTGCGAAACGTAGTCTTAAATGTCAATTATAGTTTGCGAAAGAACACGGCATATACATATGTATACACACATTTCTAGAAGGGGGATATAATAAGTCATAAGAGACTAACAAGAGAGCCACTTGCACCATAATGTAGTAGCTATAAAAGTATGCAAATTTGTGTACGACGTGCGAGCGCGTTATCTTTCTCTCTTGCTAATTAACTATTGGGATACATCATAGTTGATGCAATGTCAATGTATTGTTATTCAACGAATAGATCAGGTGGGGCTTAACAAATTAATGATAAATATTAGTATGTAGAAAATATTCATTCTAGGGGCGGCTTATTTGTATTTTTCGAATGTCTAGTCTGTGTACATACAATGCTTTTCACAATGGCACGGTTAATAACAACCTTTTTTAATTATATTATATGATATAATATTATTTAACATCGTCATTAATCATCATTAGTAGTTGTTGAATTTAGGCCCAATAGTAATCTGAGATGACTCAGCATTTGTTCGATTGGCACCGTCCTGAGCCGGGACACCATGCACCATCTTCATATTAATGTGGCCTAAATACAGACATAGAGATATAGATGGGAGCCTAAAACTTATTATTTGATTGTTTATTTTTATAAAAGTTTTCATCGTACAACACTAATATAATGATTTCAACATTGTGAATTGCAATTTCTGTTTTATTTGTCATCCATATATTTTGGTTCATGGTACGCTGGATCTGACAACGTGATGGTTATGCATTTTATCAAGAGATTCTTTCTCAGGCCACGTGTTTTTTTGTAGAACATACGTACTATTGCCTGCATTTTTGACATGTGATTTATATTTTTATTTTATGTTTTTCCGTTTATTGAAATATATTCAAGTATATTTACCTTATTTCTGGTTCCCCATATTCACAAATTCACATGTGCTGAAAGTTGTGGTGCTTGAAAGTTCAAACAAAAGCTCAATATTAATGTCCGAGTGAAATATGGACCCCATGATCCTGTTGTGATCAATATAAAACGAAAAAGAAAAAAAGGGCATAAATTAATAATAAATGTCTAATCTTAAAGGTGTTTAAACATTTATTAGGCATATTGAATAATTACTTTAAAGAAAAACTACAAAGAACTATTAATCTTTTTTATTTTATTTTATAAGATAGAGACCAGAGTGGGTGATTTTTTGGCCTAATAATTTTGATAGATTTTGAGTGGAAAATTAAAGTGAACTAACTATTAAAATGGATTTCAAAATACCAATAATAGTAAAAAAACTCCCGTTTGTAATCAATTTTATGAGTTTACTCTTGTTATTTTTTATGAGTTTACTTATGTATATTGTTATTTTTTATAAAATGAGTTTATAACCAATTTTATGCAAACTCTCGTTTACTATTATTGTTATAAATACACGTGGTTTATGTTTAGTAATTTTTATTTAAAATGGATTATAGTAAACTAAATATTATTTGAATTACATTATTCAAAATCATTTTTAGATAGAAAATTATAGAAAAGAACATGAATTTAAATAATTATTTTATATTATCTTATAATTTTATTTTAAATATTTAAATAAATTTTAATATTTTTTAGTACCTTCAGTATTCTTTAGTACACTAATAGGATTAATAGAATCATAATACAAAATAAAAAACATTCCATATAAAAAAATAACAATAACAGTAAAAAAACTCATAAAAAAATCAGAAATTTTATAAAAAATAATAATATACATAAGAGAATATTAGAAAAAATATTATAAAAAAATAATAAACATATGAATATGAAGGACATCATTGGTATATAGAATATAAAGTTCAATTCAACGTGAAAATATCAACGAAAAAGCTAAAATTTGTAGTTTTTGGTAAATCAGGGTTGAAGACAGAAATCACTTTTACGTTTATAGAATAAAAATGTAGATGAAGCGTTCAAGAAACTCAAACGGACTTCTCTCTTCTCCAAGGCAAATCCAAACACACCTTAAACTAGTTTAATTCATTCTTTAGAAATGAAAATGTTACCCAAAAAAAGTATTAAATTAAGTCCATAACATAAGTGATATAAAAAGATAAAAAATGCTAAAACGGGTTTTATTTAAAGAAAAAACGAATTAGTTGGGTAAGAGCGAAGAGTAGAGTTGAATAAGTAGAATTGGTGGAGAAAGATGCAATTTGAAGGAAGATGAGAAAAAGAAATGTAAGAGCGAAATGCGTAGGATGGTTCCAAGTTGAATATTCCGCTGAGCTTACCGCGCATAAACCAGTATTGACTCTACTTTCAATACTGATTCGCATTCGCTGTTCCTACCACACACGAGAACGGTCTCCCCTCCACACTTGTCACTTAATATAAATACCCACTCTCCCCCCCTTTCCTTTTTAACACTCAATTCAATTCAATGGATATCGATATGATCACCAATCTTCACTCTGACATCATCAACTCCCACATCCTCACCCGCCTCGACGGCCCCACCCTCGCCTCCGCAGCCGCCTCTTCCTCCCACCTCCGCCGTCTCTGCACCCAGCACCACCTCTGGACCACCATCTGCGCCTCCACCTGGCCCTCCCTCACCCACCCCCTTGCCGCACATCTCATCTCTACTCTCCCCAATCAACACCGCTCCATCTTCTCCGACTCCTTCCCCTCCCTTCACCCATCCGCCCTCCATAACAACCAAAAACCACCGCCATCGCCCTCGCCAGAACTCATCTCCGCCGTTGACATCTACTACAACGGCAAACCCGTCTTTTCCCGCGTCCACCGCACCGAAACCCAAAAGGGATGGTTCCTCTGCTCCCCTCTCTGGATCGATATACTTGAACCCAACGAGACGGTTCCCACGCCATTGAAGTTCGCCAAAAGTGAAGACGACGACGACTGGCTCAGGCACGTCCAGGAGAATCTGGAACTCAGCTGGATCCTAATCGACCCGAGCCTGAAGCGCGCGGCCAACCTGTCGAGCCGGAGGGCGGTGTCTGCCCGGCGGCACTGGCTGACCGGAGAGGCGGAGGTTGTGTACGCCGTGGGCGTGGAGGAAGGAGGGGCGCAGTGCGCCGTGAAGGTGACATGCTGCGGAAAATCGGGCGGGGAGATGCAGGTGAGGGAGGTGAGTTTGACGATGGAGGACCTTGATGGGCGGCACGTGATGGGGAGGGACAGCATGGTAATTTTGCAGAGGGCGATGGAGAGTAGTAAGAGGAAGAAGGTGGATGTGGTAGAAGCCAAGGAGAGGTATGAAAAGTTCTGTGATACGAAGATTGAGAGGAGAGAGATGAGGATCAAGAGAGAGAAGACTATGGACACTGTTGCCATGTTCGTGGCTTTCACCGTCTTCGTTACCTTGTTTTGCTTCCTCAGGTTCTATGTCTGTGTTTGACTATTTATTATTTCTTCATTCTTTTTTTCTTTTCTTTTCACACATACAAATGTAATACTACACTAATGCAATAAAAATTTACATTTCTGAATTCCTAAGTACAATGATAATAATGTTTTCCTATATATCTGAATTACCCACTACTTTAATAAGTGCACAATTTTGATTGCAATGCGTCCTTATCAACAGCTTTGTAATTCAGCATCGCAAACATTAATTATTCAATCCTAGATATAGAGCTCTTGTTAATCTAATTGCTCATGCAAAATTTCAGTACAATTTTATATGTAATTTTAAAATAAAAAAATATAGATAGACAATAAAAATATTAAATAATGTAAATAATAAATATATTAGATATTCATTTTATTAAGTATACAAATAGTTATTTTAATATTAAAATTTAAATGATTAATTTAAAAATGTACTGTATTTTTATTTAATTAATAATTATTTATGTTGTTTAAAAATAGTCATTATTTACTTAGCACTCTTTTTTTAAAACTAATAAGCTCATCGTAAGTCGGACTAAAAACAGGTTTTATAATCGTTGTCAAAATCCAAATTAATTCTGAATTAAACCGAGTTATACCCCCAAGAACATATACTATAATAGCAGTAAGCATTGCTTCTAATAAAATACATGAGTATTTCTTTTCTTTTCTTTTCATTTGATTCCTTCTTCACATTACTCTGAACTATGCTTGAGATATATATTAAAATATTAATTTGGACAAAATATACTTGGAATAGATTGAAAGAAAATTCAAAAATCAAACTAAATAACTAAATATAGGGACGCTGGGAGGGAGGAAGAATGGTAGCAGAACGCTGGATGATTGAGTACACAAGTCTACAACCACTATATGTGGAATTCCAACTAAGGCGTGAATATCCTGTGTAATCTTATATTTTCAATGGATATATTCATTGCATACTTCATCATTGGTGACCAAATTAAAATAATAAAAAAAACATATATTATAGACTTAATTACTTTATTGGTCTTATAGTTATCTAAAATTTTTAATTAAGTTTCTATATATATATATTTTTTAATTGAGTTCCTACACTAAATTTTTTTTTTAATTAAGTCTTTCTTAACAATAATTGGCTTAATTTTATAGAAACTCAACTAAAAAAAAAATTGGTATAAAAACCTAAATAAAAGAAAAAAAATGTAAAAATCTAATTAAAAAAAAATTGGCGCAAGAACTCAATTAAAAAAAAAAAAGTATAGAAACCTGATTCAAAATTTTGCAAAACTATAGAATAATTAAACCTATATTATATGCCTCATTAATTTTATATCTATTTTTTCTTAAAAAGAATATCATTTAATTTTAATAATATGATAAGACTGAAATTCACAATTATTCAGTCAATTGATATGGGATTATACTATTCCATATTATATGCATTGTGCACATTTTTCAGCACACACAAAGTGAAGTTAATTAGTTTACACTTTACAGGCATCTTTGGTGTACAACACATTATTCACGAAAAACTTAATGGAAACTTGCCGATCCATGGGTTTTTTTACAACATTATTATTGTTAAATTATATACAATACTATTATTCATGTACCAAACTCTCTTGACGCATATATAAGAATACAATAATTATTATTTAATTTTATATTTAAATTATTTTTTAATTAACAAATAAAAAATAGGGGTAAAAGTAAGAATTCTCTTTGCATGTTTTACCCTAATTGTGTTTTCTTTTTATTAATACTAATTAATTAATAATGAGGACGCTGACACCATTCTCACCTCTTTAGTCTCATCTCATTCTGTTCTCCATGATATACACTTATCGAAAATTCGAAACTGTGGTCCTACACTTATAAATAATATATAATCGTGATGCTTTTAATTATAATATAATTTATAAGTAGTCATGGATTATCTAGAATTTGACCTAATACGGTCTCCTGTTACCTAGACTTTTTACCGGGGATGTGCATCACCTTGACTTGGACTAGCTTTGCTCCGTTAGTCTCTGTAATTACTATATATAATAACTTAATCTAACGAATTATAGTTAGGTAGATTTCAATATAATTGACCGTCACAAAAACACACTTTTCAAAGAAAATAATAATAAAAAAAGTAATTTCTTAGTCCTACGATTATCATATTATATTAGCTCCCAGTTTCCCAATTAGTGCCGACAATTACAGATATAATAAACAACAAAAAGTGACCTAATATATGTAATATCAAAAGCGTGGTTAACGCTCTTGAAAATGATATGGTATTGATCTCATCCATTGTGTTCAGCTTTGCACGTGCTTTACCTAATCTTAAACTTCATCTGTGTGTAATGAGGAAGCAGATCAAGCAAGAAGCAACATGCAAATGTAATATAAAAATAACGTGGGTTTTATTTTTCTAATTTTTGGGGGAACCATACAAATGGGCTAAGCCAGGGGGGAAGGCCCATTTAAATTGGATCCATAATCACTCTATGATTTCTCTTTATATATTTAGTGTGTGAATTGCAAAATGGAGTGGATATTATCGTGAAGAGATGAATGTAGAGCCCACTTTATCTTGATCCTCCTACGTGGCAGAACGTTATTGAGTAAAAACCGCATAGACACAATCCAATTAAAATCCATTTTGTAAGCTGAAAAAAACTAAAAGAAAATCCAATATTGAGCAAGTGTGGTTACATTTTTGTGATTGAGGGGAAAAACAAGAACAGTATTACAATACAAGAGAGCAATGGCAGCAAGTTTGGGCAGCGTTGTAGGACTTGGCAGCACAAGTCGCCTGACTTCAGGTATCATGCCTTTAATTTTTATGTTGTTTGTGTTAATTAATTGTGGATGGATGGATTGATGAGATGAGAGGTTATTTTATGGTTATTTGAAGGATTTGCGAGATCGGCAGTGAATGCTAGGAACCCGTTAAGGCTAGCTTGCCCATCTGTACGGGGAGGAAAGGCTACCTGGTATGCTTTTATTATTTGTGTTTTACATGAATTATTATTTATTAAGATGTTAATGTGATATTATGATGGATGAGAGAAGCTTCGAGAGGAACTGGTTGAGGACGGATTACAACGTGATTGGGTTTGGGTTAATTGGTTGGTTAGCACCTTCCAGCATTCCGGCTATCAATGGCAACAGTCTAACTGGACTCTTCTTTGAGAGCATTGGAGCTGAGCTTGCTCACTTCCCTACCCCTCCTGCTCTCACTTCCCAGTTTTGGTAATTACTTACTCCCTTCCTTTTCCCTTTCACTTTCTATCCATTCATTCTTCTAATTACATCATTATTCTCAACGCCTAAGATACACACCACACTTCCACCCAATTTCATTAATTACAAATTGAAGTTTCTGTCTTGTACATACATACATACACTAAAAACTAATATTCTAAATAAATTAAACCTACACTCTTTTTTTTTTCTCAATTTTTATACCTACGCTTATCAGACAATGTAAGCCCATTTCTTTTATTGAGCCAATACTCGGCCTGCAGCTCGTAAATTTTTGCTGATGTTTCCCCAATGAAGAAATTGACATCTTGTTCGAAAACCACTTGTTAAATAAACAAATAAATACAGGTCCAAATAAATAATTAAGTAAGTTAGATTGATCAAATAGTTAAGTTTACTAATATGTTTAAATAAGTATTAGAAAATCAATCTCACCTTATACATACAAACAATCCAAACAGAGTTTTAATTCACCACAAATTAATCTTTGTTCTTCTGAATTAGAAGATACTGTAAATAACCAAAAATAAATAAATAAATTATTAAATTGATTTAATATTAAATTAATTTAATAATTAACTCACTAATTTATTTTAAAAATATCTGAATTAAAAAAAAAGTTCAATGTGTATTGATTCCGAAATGAATAGTAGTTACTATTAGCAACAAGTAGCAAGTCACATCTCCTCAAATCAGCATAGTCCTAATTAGATATTAAAAATTGCCATTTATTTAGGCATATACAATGATTTGAGTAGATTTGAAGGCTCACGGCCATTGTATCTAACATATATCTAATTTAAGAACCTTGCTTAATGATGTGCAGGTTGTGGCTGGTTACGTGGCACCTGGGCCTCTTCCTCTGCCTCACCTTTGGCCAAATTGGATTCAAGGGAAGGACTGAAGACTACTTTTGAATTCCCCAACTTTTATGACCTACTCCTACCCTATATATATATATTCCCCCTTTTCCTTTTTCTTCTTGTTTTTGGACTTTGTAATTTAATGTAACGTAATCTACTGGATTCTGATTCCTTCTTCTCTTAGCCTTTTCCTTCTTCTTTGTTACTTTGAAAAAATGGTGTGTGTAATATAATATGCCCAACCCTCCCTCTATTGTTTTACTTTTCAGCTCTAATTATGCTAATGTCTCATGCTAGGCCTGCAATTTTTAAATTAATTAATTCATTTAACTATATATTCATAGCATGTTGTGAAGGAATAAAACATAATGGTGAGCATATCTTATTTGCCTTCTTGGCAATGTTTGTAATAATAATTAATGACGTCTTTCTGCAACCTGAACATGTGAGTTACGAACGTGCCCAAATTTATCTCTATTGCAACTTTTAATAATCTCTCAGCTGCCTTCCAATAAACTTGTTTTTCTTTCTTATCTAATAATGTCACCAAGCGCTAATGTCAACGTATTCCACTTCCCTGGCCACATATTTTCTTGTGTCCAATAATGCCTATGTAGGTATGGGCCTTTTGCAAATATAACATGAAAAAAAAAAAAAATTACATGGCACTCAAAATGTTTATGTGTTAAGAATAATATGATATGATGAGTAGTCACCTTTTAGAAAATGATTAGTAGAATTTAAAAAGAAGGGAATAAAAAAAAAAGAAAAAAGAAAATGCAATTGGTATATGGAAATGGAAGTACCCTACCTTGGTACTTGAATAGTGATGGCAGAGTGGAGATAGGACAAGTAATAACCACATAGTATGTTTCCCTAGCAAGAGAAAGGATCAAAAGAATGGAGTGACCAAATCGGCAAGAGAACCAAATTGGGGTGGTGGCGGGGTCCTCCATGCATCACACCCATGAGGCCACTGTGTTTGTTTACTTTACGACCATTCCATTCATTTCTTCAATAATAAATAATAAATAAATTAAACCTCTAAAATCCAGCCATGACTTTCCAAAGTCCAAACATTATTGTGCCCTTTGGTGGGGCCCCACCTCGTGCCCTTTGAGTTATGGCAAGCCCTTCACTTTATTTTCATAATAACAATAATAGTGCCATGATTGATTCTAATTTTGGATTTAGCTACAATAATCTCTCTTAATTTCCATCAAATCATCGCTTGCATTATCATTCAATGAATCAATCAAAACATACTAGAAATGGATCATTACGTTAATTACATATCCTTTCTTTCACAAATTAAATGAATCAATCAAAACATACTAGAACCAAGAGTAAAGAGTGAAGACACAACGTAAATTTTAATGTTACGCAGTCACATGCACGTCCCTGATTGGATCTGCCACGTCATCCATTAACGTCTTTTTAAGTGAATAGCATTTTCTTTCTCAAGTCATTAACGACCAATAAACAGTGTCCTTTCCTTGTTCTTCACCTTTCCTCTTTCCCTCTCAAAGCTTTCCATCAAAACGTATCTGAATATGACAGCAGGTTCTATATAGCATTTACAGATTCAAATATATATGACGCCATAGAATGGGAATAAGGAGAAAGAAAGAAAGAAAGGAAAGTATATATATGGAAGGATCTTTGGATGACCCACTTCGCTAAATTTAAGGTCTAAAAGTTCTCTCACCCATTCGAAAGAGACACATGATGCTTCCATCACCTACTATGAACTCTCTGCAGTTAATTAAACATACTTCCCTCGTTCCTTGTCCAAATCAAAAATCATCATTGGTCCCTCAACATTAGCGCTTAAACACGATCTTCTTTCTTCAAACTATGTCTTCGTGCCACACAAGTAATCTCAAACAGAAGAATAACCACAACAACAGTATCATCAGGAAGCGAGCCTGTTCTTTCTCCTCTACCACCAACTCTTCTTCTTCTTCCTCTTTGGTGGGAAGGTGCCCTTTCAAGAGAGCTATTTTGGTTAGGAAAACCAGGAAAACAAGGTCACCTTCTATGGCGGCGCATCTTCTTCATGGGGTACCCTCTAAAGAGAGGGAACTGTATGTGTCTGCAAGGAAACTCGCTGCTACTCTATGGGAAATCAATGATTTGCCTCCTTCAAGGGTGGAGAAGGAGCTTGAGTCCGAGCCAATCAAAGCCATAAAAGATAAAAGTGTTGCCTTATTGAGATCAGGATTATTGAAGCCACGTATCTCAGATCCATCATATACTCATTTCTATGAGGTAATTCTTTTTTTAACTTTTTTTTGGAAGGATAGTTAGTAATGGGTTTAGCATGAATTAGGTTTCTTGTTTCTATAATTGTTTGTGACAGGGAATTGAAAGGTTGGAAAATAAGAAATGCAAAAGAAGAGTTTCAGCCTCATCTCATCAATTTCACTTGGCTAATTACTTCTTGGAGGGCATGGATGATGCTCATTCTACTCTCAATTTCATTGAGGTATCAGCACACAAATTTGTCTCAGAATCATCAATTTCAAAATTGCTATGCCATTCACATGAAATTTTGGTTTCATTGGGAAGCTAATAGCATGATCCAAAAGCATATATCTAGATCTGGTTCAATAATTGAGGGTTGTATTCTGCATAATGCTTGAAGATCCAATAATTAATGTTTGAAATGTTCAACAGGAAGGGAATCAGATAAGAAACAAGAAGAATTGTGGTAAATGCAGGGTTGGATTCAAGAACCCTATGAAGGAAGCTAGAAATGGAATATCTACATGCAAGAAGCTGCTAAAGGTGTTGAATGAAATGTGCGTTCAAGAGCAGCATTCATCAAGCATACCCCTCATCTTGGCAATGCGCAGTGAGCTTGATCGCGTGCGCAACCAAATCGATCAACTGATCCAAGATCAGGGCTCAAACCAGAATGACATGGAGTGTCTCATGAAGAATTTTGCAGAAGAGAAGGCTGCCTGGAGAAGAAGAGAAAGAGAAAGGATCCGCGAAGCAATAACAAGTATAGCACAAGATCTTGAGGTGGAGAAGAAGTTAAGAAGGCAAACAGAGAAGTTAAACAAGAAGATTGCCAGAGAAATGGCTGGTGCAAAAGCCTCCTACTTAAAAGTTTCCAAAGATCTTGAAAGGGAGAAAAGGGCCAAAGAGATTTTGCAGCAAGTTTGTGATGAACTAGCCAAAGGCATTGGAGAGGACAGAGAGCAGGTAGAGAAGCTCAAGAGGGAATCAGCTAAAGTCCGCCAAGAGGTTGAAAAGGAGAGGGAGATGCTTCAGCTAGCCGATATTTTGCGCGAGGAGAGAGTTCAGATGAAGCTCTCAGAGGCTAAGTATCAATTTGAGGAGAAAAATGCTCTGTTGGAAAATCTGAGAAATGAGCTTGAGGGATTCATCAGGACTAAAGAAGAAAATGGTGATGTTGATGTTAATCCTGAGTTGAAAAGATTCAAGGATCTTGAGTCTTATTTAAACACATCATGCTGGGAATTCCAAAATCCAGTGAAAGACTATAATGGTTTAGATGATGGAGATGATAGTGATCTTCAGTCCATAGAATTGAACATGGACAATGATAATAAGAGCTACAAGTGGAGTTATGCTTGTGAAAATGATGCTCAAGAAAGAGTTTCAGTTGAAAAAGATAGAGGGAGGAGATCTATCTCTGAGAAAATTCAGTGGGGAAGTATTTGCTTCAACAAGGGTAGTTCTAGTTGTAAGAAGAGGGACATTGTTACTATAAACATTCAGGGAAGTTCTGATCAGTGTAATGGAGAAAAGTCAACAGAATTTCTATATGGAGCTGAGAGACAAGATGATTATGATGATGAGGAGGAAGAAAATGAGGGCAATGTGCCAATCACGAGTCTTAGAGATTGTTTATCATGTGTTAGTCCTGCTAAAGGAAGAGTTCAACCATTGAATTTGCAGTGTATTAATGGTGAAGCTGAGGGACACAATCTGAAGCAAGAAGTTGCTGGAAGAAAATTCATGTGTTAAAAGAGTTTTGGTAGTTTAGCATCATATTCATATAGATAGATTATGCCATTTGTGTCTGAAACTGTTTCTATTTCTCTTGAATAATGTTCAAGGCTTTTCCAATGTCACTGTGTCTTAATTAAGTGATAGCAACAACAAAATGTAAGTATTGACTACAATTGAAATGCTAGCAGTTTTGGATCTCCTTATTTAGTTAATTAATTAATCAAAATGAGAAAAGAGCAAAGTAGTATATTAGTGATGGTAGTGTGAGAACTGAGAAGTGAGAAGACAAGTGAGTTGGATGAGAAAAGTAGTAGGTGTCACAGGCTGACACATCACTTCATATTATTGAATACTTTCCATCTGCCGCCTTATCCTGGATCAACCATTTTGTAGGGTAAAATACATTCTCACCAGGTATATTTTACTTTTACATATGCCAGGGTATGGGTGTTCATGATGTGGACCGGATTTCTCTCGATTTAAATTGGATCTTAAATATATATTAAATTTATTTTTTAAATTATAACTCGATTTTAATTTGATAAATTTTATATATATTTGAGTCGTAATTATATTAGATAAAAATTAAGTAAAAATTGGACCTTTAATAATAATTTATAAAAAAAATAAAATTTAATTATTAGTTGTTATGAAAAAGTTGGTAGCAAATATTAAACTTATATTTTTTCATAAATTATAATTTCATATATCTTTGTATCTTTTTTTTAATTTTATAATTTTTATTAAAAATAAATAAATTAATTTATAATTAATATTACACAATATTAATTAAAAAACACAAGTTTAAAGACAAAATTTATTATTTTTTTAAATATTAGTATGGAAGAATCTCTAAATTTTTAACAATAATTTCAACTGATGAAATTCATTTAAAAAAATTATAGAAAAATAAATACTAACCAAATTCTAAAATTAAAGTATAATCATGAATCAATGTTAATAACACCAAATATTTAAATCATATATAAATAATATAAAATATTATATATTAATCTAAAGTCTTATACTTCCAAAACACAACATTAATTTTGAAATATAGGATTGGGTGACTTGAACTATAATCCAAACCCAATTGAGATATTCTTTCAAATATTTTTTTTTTCAGGTCAAACCTAAGCTACTTTAAATCCGCGCCAACATATACAAAAATACTTTAAATCCAAACGAATCATATACACCCCTAAATCAAGATTCCCGTTATTTCTATATTCCATTCCTTATATAGTTTTTTAGTGAAATTTTAACACTCCATAAAAAATAAGGGCCTGCTACACATACAAGTAAAAAGGCCGTACAAGTTTTACAAGTTATCAGCCCAAACTTCATTAACACGCGCATTAACTCATTTTGAATGGAGCGTAACTACACGCGCCCCACTCAAACGGTTCATCTTCGTCTTCTTTTTCTTCTTCTTCTTCTCTTCTTCTTCTTCTTCTTCGTCTTCTTCTTCTTCCTCTTCCTCTTCCTCTTCCTCTTCCTCTTCTTCTTCGTTTTTTTTTTTCGATTTTCATGGTTTCTGAAATTCTTCTTCTTCTTCTTCTTGCACGTTTTTCTTCCTCTTACTCTTCTTCTTCTCCTTTTCTTTTGTTTCTGCACGTTCTTCTTCCTCGTTTTCCTCTTCTTCTTCTTCTTCTTCATTTACGTCTTTTCTCTCTGTTTTTTCGTTTTTTTCGATTTTTCATGGTAAAATCGTTTTTGAAGAAGAAGAAGCAGCAGAAGATGAGGAGGAGAAAGAGAAAGAGTTCTGAATTATGCATAAGATGTACTTCAACGAATTTTGGGTGTATTTTCTTAAATCCTTTGGGTGTATTTTCTGTAACCCTTTGGGTGTATTCCTATAATCGTTTGGGTGAATTCTTGTAACCGTTTGGGTGTATTTCTGTAATCATTTGGGTGTATTTGAGTGATATCTGACTGATATCTATGGGTGTATCTGACTCATATCTATGGGTGTATCTTACTGATATCTATGGGTGTATTTTTTATTTCAGAAAAAATGGCAAACATTACAGAAATACACCCAAACGATTACATAAAATACACTCAAGAGATTACAGAAATACACCCAAACGATTACATAAAATACACCCAAGAGGTTATAGAAATACACCCAAACGGTTACAGGAATTCACCCAAATGATTATAGAAATACACCCAAAAGATTACAGAAAATATACCCAAAATCATGCATAATTCAGAACTCTTTCTCTTTCTCCTCCTCATCTTCTGCTACTTCTTCTTCTTCAAAAACGATTTCAGAGCTTGATGTCAAAAAACAATAGAAATCGAGAATAACGAAAAAAGAAAACAGAGAGAAAAGCACGTAAATGAAGAAGGAGAAAGAGAAGGTAAGAAACAAAAGAAAAGAAGAAGAAGAAGAGGAAGAGGAAGAAGAACGTGCAGCAAGAAGAAGAAGAAGGTGCAATGAAAACGTGCCGTAACAGTATGTGGAGGAACTAACGTCAACGACGAAGAACAAACCAGTGAGAGAGGAGGAGAAAAGAACGATTGAAAAAGAAGGAGAAGAAGAAGGGATGTAGCGCGTGTAAGGAATGTAGCACTTACAGCGAATTTTGGGGGTTAGAGTTTAATTGATTTGTAATACTTACAAGTCCTAATCGCTTGTACGGAGAGTTTTTCTCTAAATAATAATACCTAAATCACTTGTCAAAATATTTTTAGTCCTATATTTTAATCTTTAACAAATTTTAATTATCAAATCAATTCTTAACATTTTATTGCTTGAGACAAATTAATTTTACATTAAATTTTAATAAAAATCATTAGACATTATTTTTTTATCTTATTTAATAAAGATATATCAATCTTAAAAAACTTTTAAAATTTTTAAATCAATTCATCTATATGAACAAATAATTTGATATAAAAATTAATTTATAATAAAATAAAACTTTAAAAATTATTTTGATATTTAAAATTTATTAAAATATTTCATTTATTTTTTTATAAAAATAATTTAAAATATTACTCCTTGTTTGGACATTGTTTGGCATCACCAAAAACGTATAATATCTCCTATGCATGATATGCACTTCAACAACTTATAAACATATCATGCATAAAAAATATTATTTTATTTTTTTTATATCAAGGTATCCATCAGGCTAGAAGTTTAATGACTAATCTCTCATATACTACAGAAATAAAATAAGTGACTCTCCCAAACAAGCAAGTTTTAATATCAAATCTGGAAGAGATGGTTAAAGGATACAAACTCTTATCTATCTATGCCAACTTATTTAGTGATGCCAAACAATGCCCAAACAAGTTCAACGAGGCCCATTAGTTTAGTTACGGCAATGGATATATAACTGGCCTCGTATTGAACAAAAAAATGGTCTAGCAGAAAAACCCATCTCCCACGGATACAGATATAAAGTTCAAGACCAAAAAAAAAATTATCCGCTATGGATTACTGAGGACAAACCAAAGATAGTTCCCAACAACAAAAAATTTAACGATGGCTTGCTTTTATTGAAATGAAAATTGATTTTTTTAATTATAAAGAAAAAGAACTAAGAAAAGAATAAACACACATATTAAAATTACAAATAATTTTTTTATTAAAAATATAAAATATTTAAAATTTTCTACTAATAATAAATATATAATATTTTTTTATTTTTAGAATATACGTTAACTAAATCTTATATATATTTAATTAGCAATTATTGCCTTTTTCATATTGTATGAGTTCCTCATTCATATCACAAATGAAATAAAGAAAAGAACAACATATGTTCACCGCTAGTTTATAATTTTCGGTGATTAATATTAATGGACATTGAAAATTGTCAACAGGAGACAACAAACTTGACCAAAAGAAAACAATTGTATTAATTAATTGACTTTCTAAATAGAAACCAAAAATTCAATCACTCAAAATATGCTTCATTTAGTAGGAACCATAGATATCCAAGCATGTTAACTGCACCTACAATCAAATTGAAACGACTAAGTTAAGATATTCTAATAGTTATTCCTAAATTCTACTTGTTTTTACTTATGATGCAAGTAGATGCTAACCTTTACTTTGTTTAAGGTATCTTTCTTTTCCTTGTCCAGAGATTAGAGCTTTTGTGTGCATGGAAAGTTACTTTTGTTACGTAAAAAGTCTGTATTACTAATCAGTAAAGAGAAATGCATTATTATTAAAAAATATTCCCGACCAAGTGGTCATCCACACATGTACTCCTGAACACAATATAGTGCTATAAATTAAACATCATAATGAGCAACATTTTAAGCTAAAATTGTGTATTTATCAGGCGGTAAGATGATAACGTATTTATGAAAGCTGAAAACAAGAAAAAAAAAGACAAATATTATACAGTTATGAAATAGATTATCGTATTTTTTTTACTATTAAATTATTAACATGTTATCTTATTGTTCAAAATTTGACCAAAATCTGATATATTTGAAATTCTATCAAAAAACATGAAGAAATTTTTAAGGTGATGTTAATCAATTTACGAAAAGATAATAAATTCAATCTTTTTGAAAATCAAAATTTTTTATTTAATTATTTTTTTAAATACAAACATGATTTTGTATTTTAATTTCGTTCACCGGAAACAAAAAATAGTGGTAATTTTTGTGTTTGCATTCAATTATTAGATTGAGAAGTAATTGAAGAATTTTTTTATGCTAATTTTGCTATTTAATTTCATGGGTAATAAGATATCAGTAACAATTATTAGAATTTTTGTATTTTTTATGGTTGGTATTTTACAAACAATTATTTTTTTTGTACTATCATTTTTAGTACTTTTTTTTAAGTTTTGATTTTTATTTTAGCAATTTTTTATTTTTTTTCTTGTTCATAGTATCGTGTTTTTGTTTAAAGCTTCTTCTTTGATGTTCTCTAATGCATATAGTTGTATTATTTTAATAGAATTTTTAATTAGTTTTATTAATATATACATTTTTTATGAAATTTTATTATTTTTTGTTTGACTTTGTATCATTTTTATTATATATTTTTAAATTAGTATGTACTTTATTTATTATTGTTATTTTTATAATATAAATTATTAATTTTATTAAAAATGTCAAATTAAATAAAAAAGAGTATTAATAAAGAACAATACTAAAAAATTATGACAAAAAATACTAAATTTTAATACATAAATTTAATTTTTTTAAAAAAATATAATTTTAAATGAGATAAATTTATATTTTAATTTTTATTTAAACATAATTTTAAATAATATAATCTAAATAATATTTATTTTATTATAATTTATTTTAATACAAAATTATTAAACATAAATTACATTAACATTAATTCACTTCTTATTAAAATCAAATCTATAAAATTAATTTTATATGAATTTTTTGTGTGTAAACATTAATACAAACAAATACTTAATCGGATTAAGACAAGAAAATAAAAAATGAGATGAAGCAGCTAAGGAAACGGTGGGATGTCAGAATGGGGTGAAAGATAAAAGCGGAAGCACTGACTAGTTGCGATCGAAGTAGATAACATGCGAATGCCACGTCACAAGAATGACACCGAACCTGCTTGGTTTTCTAGCCGACCCTGTTTCACTCAAAGTCTAAAGCCTAAATTGCCATACCAAGTTGTTGTTACTCACGAACAAGCAAAGAACAGAACAACATAACCCTCTCTGACACCAAACCCTTTTATCTTCATCTTCGAATCATGGTGGACAGGGATTCAAGCGAAGCACACATGTCAATAGCAGCTTCTTCCATATTCCCTGGCTTCAGGTTCTGTCCCACTGACGAGGAGTTGATCTCTTATTACCTCAGGAAAAAGCTGGACGGTGATGAAGACAGTGTTCAGGTCATTTCGGAGCTTGAACTTTGCACTTTTGAGCCTTGGGATTTGCCAGGTCAGTCTTGTTCTTTCTCTTTGAATGATGTATCTGCTTATTTCTTGAGCCACATAAATATTTATTATAAGAATGTTTGAAAACAGGAAAATCTTTCATTCAATCAGACAACGAGTGGTTTTTCTTCTCGCCACGGGGGAGAAAGTATCCCAATGGTTCACAGAGTAAAAGGGCAACTGAATGTGGGTATTGGAAGGCCACAGGAAAAGAACGCATAGTAAAATCCGGTCAGGATGTTATTGGTACCAAACGCACTTTAGTATTTCATCTTGGTCGAGCTCCTAAAGGCGAAAGAACTGAATGGATTATGCATGAGTATTGCGTCAATGACAAATCTCAGGTTCATTCGTTCATATTCTTCTTCTATTGATTGTGTAAGAGAATTCATGTATTATTAAGATTTAAATCAAGTCAAAATTTGATTAAGTAGCTGTGAATTAGTTAGTTAGAGTGAATCTTGGTTTCATTTTTGAGAGTACATAGCACTTTGCATGTGTTAATTTTCTGTATAAATAGCTATGTATAAGATTTGTTTAAATACTAATTTAGCATATATTTTCATAAAAACAATTTCTGTACTTCCCAATTTATTGGCTACCTTTACATACATCAAACCTGGTATTCATATAAGTGCAACAAGTAACATTTTGTGTTCTGAATTAGGATTCATTGGTAATTTGTCGACTCAAGAAAAATACAGAATTCCGTGCTAGCGATCATTCTAACAGAACTTCACATGATAGTGATTGTGGAGTCTCAGAAGGAATTACAGTTCAAGGGGGCACTTATGTGCCTATTCAAGATAAAGAAACTGGATGCAGCTCCAAGAGAACTAGCAGTAGTAATAGTTCTCCTTCTACTACTACTGGCCAAATTGAATCCAGTCATAGAGTTGTCAATGAAGCCAATCAAGCCAATGAAGTCAACATAGCCAATGAAACCAATGTCAATGAAGCCATTGAAACTAATGTAGCCAATGAAGTCAATATAGCTAATGAAGCCAATCAAGCCAATGAAGTCAATGTAGCCAATGAAGTCAATGAAGCCAATGAAACCAATCAACTCAATGAAGCCAATGAAGCCAATGTAGCCAATGAAGTCAATATAGGTAATGAAGTCAATCAAGTCAATCAAGCCAATGAAGTCAATATAGCCCATGAAGCCAATCAAGTCAATCAAGCCAATGTAGCCAATCAAGCCAATCCCAGAAATCACCCTCAGGTAACTTGAACAATTGCATAAGAAAAACAGAAAAATGATTTGATATGTTGTGATGTGTGGTTGGAAAGTGTGATGGAATTGAATAAGATTATGGTAACATGTAGGTGGATGAAGATGATTGTTATGCAGAGATCCTAAATGATGATATCATCAAGTTAGATGAATCAACACTCTCACGGCCATCGCCACCACAAGGGACAGCAAACAGGAGAATCAGGCTAAGGGTTCCCAAATCAACAGTTCCCAAATCAAGGGTTCCCAAATCAACGGTTCCAACAGGAAATGGTTGCCAATGCTCCAAGCAATCATCAAACAAAATTAACACCTTCCTGCCGTACCCTTTGGTGGTCTTCACTTTCTTCGTTTTCACTTTGTTAGCTCTAGGCTTCTTTCTTATTAGGAGGTCCCAAACTACTGCGCAATATTCTCGAGACCTCTCTAGAGTTAATTATGACTATTAATTAATTAGTGTTTAGTGTTGCATAGCCTTTGGATCAATGTTAGTATGTTACGTTGTATACAAAATTACAAACAAATATGCACTCTTCATAGTGAAATAGTAAGGATAAGGATTATATTATTCGTTACCTTCCTTTATTTTGCATCTGAATACATATTAAACCAACGTTGAATGCATGGACATCATTATTAATATTAAATAACTAAATATATGATTAAGCAAGCTAAATCAATTGATTAGCACCTTCCTTATTCATACATGCTTGGATCGCCAATCAAGTATGAAGGTGTGGGCAATGGCACGTGGCTGACGCTGCAAGGAGGATCTTGGGATAGATGGATAGATATGGCCGTATGGGTATGTTGTTAATCACAGATTTGGCTCTTATATATGGGAAATTGCACCATTTCCATTATTTTGCGTTTATTTTTGAAGGCTAGTACCTGTCCACAACCACAAATAACAATATAACATATAACCGGGAACTTTTAATGGATATTCACTACTTATTATAAAGTGCAACACCGTTCTAATAAATGCCACTTATATTATACTACGTCACACATTCTTGCCCATACCATAAACGGTGTATTAATAAATTAATCATGTAGCTATCAACTTGGTTATGTAGGTAGAATATATATATATATATATATTTTAAAAATAAATTAAATAATATATATTTATATATAAATATATGATAATTAATTTGTTAAGCCTAATTTAAGTAAAAAACTTAATTAAGCTTCTTTTGAAAAAATAGTTTAAATAATAAATAATTATATTAAAAATAGCTCATAGATAAGTTATTTTGTGTTTGGATTTTTAGTTCTAAAATTGCTTATTTTATAAAAGTATAATAAAAAAATAGTAGTATTATGATAGAAGTTATTTTTTTAACTTTTCTATAAATTTCAAAATAACTTTTTAAAAAGCTATAATTTTATTTTAAAAATTATACCAGACATTAATACGACTACTTTTTATAGATAAAAAATTCAAAAAAAAATTACTTTTAAAACTTTTTAAACCGACTCTTAGTTGATCTTTTATAATATACATTATGTTACACTTCATGTTTTAAAGAGGCAAAGCAGCAAGTTTCTTCCTTAGTTCCCACCTATTGTGATAAAAGCAATTTTACAAAATCAAACAAAATTGTTTAAAAAAAATCCTAACTAAAAGTTTAAGTCAAAGTTTAGATTTAAAAGCAGATTCTTTTCTTATTTTAAAAGAGATATTTTATAAAAAATAATATCATCAATCGTTAGATGATTAATTTAAATTTATATAGTCAAATATATTAAATTATTTAAAAATTTACAATATCGTCACATAAAAATATTTATCGATTTTAAATGTACTTGTAAAACTGTGAAGGAATGAATAGCTCAAGTTAGAAAAGAGGAATAGTCCATTTAATAGCAACTTCTATTATTTTAAAAAAATAAACATGCTAATTCTTCTCAAAGTTTAGTTTGATTCAAAATTGTTAAAATTAAACTAAACTTATCAGGCAAAGGATTCGGTGGTCCCAAAACATTTGGACCATTAAATAGTCCCATAACAAAATATGTATTTTAAGTTCTTTTAATAACTACTAAATAATCTTTTTCTAATTTTAATTATAAATTAACCCCATATATTTTATTTAATTAAAAAAATTATTTTTTTATAAATTATTATTTTATGAATCAACTATTATGTTTATTAACAATAAAAAACAATAACGAATTAGATCTTCCATTGATCGTAATAAAACTTTTGGCCATTCCAATGAATTAAAAATTTATATGTGATCCGTGACGTTCGTCCAAACCGTGAAATCGTATTTCCTTAAAAACCAATCGATTAAATTATCAAAACAATCGATTGAATTATAACTCAATTGATTGGATTACAGTTTATCACAAAACAATCATGATTTTCGCATAAATCAATCAATTAGTCATAGTATTTCAATCGATTGAAATACTATGATCAATCGATAATTTTCTTAAGCCTCTCTATAAAAATGAGTTCATTAATTTTCTTAAACATTTGACCAACGAGCACGAACCTTCTCTTCCAAAAAAAGGGTTAAGCTGCGATAACATTAGAACAATGATTGGTGTGTTAAGAGAAATTTCAAATGATTAGAGGGTGCTGTTTACTCTACGATATTTAATATAGTTTTAAGTAAATATTTTTTGTCTTAATTTACATGGGACTAATCGATTGAAATACTATGACCAATCGATTAATTTATGCAAAAATTATACTGCCTTGTAATTTTCAATCGAATATAATCCAATCGATTGAGTTATAATTCAATCGATTGTTTTGATAATTCAATCGATTGGTTTTCAAGGAAATACAATTTCACGGCCAACGTCACGGATCAAATATAAACTTTTAATTCATTGGAATGGTCAAAAGCTTTATTACGATCAATAGAAGATCTAATTCGTTATTGTTTTTGTTTTTTATTGTTAATAAACATAATAGTTGATTCATAAAATAATAATTTATAAAAGAAAAAATAATTTTTATAATTAAATAAAATATATAGGATTAATTTGTAATTAAAATTAAAAAATAACTATTTAACAATTATTAAAAGAACTTAAAAAATATGTTTTATTATGGGACCATTTAATGGTCCAAACGTTTTGGAACCACCAAATCCTTTACCAACTTGGCCAACTTATCAATAACCTATAATCAAGGTAAAGAATTTAAGTTGAATTAAAAATTTTAAAAATTGCTAGAAGTTTCATGAATTAAAAAATTACTTATTCAAATTGATAAACATGGGTAAGACATAGAAATTTAAAAAGAAAAAAAAAAACAAATGATGTTTACTAACAAGTTGATAATAAAGAGTAGAGTCAAAAATTGAATGAAACTATTAAATATGATTCATTGGTCAAATGATTAGATAGTTTCAGAACGTTTAAACTATTAAATCGTTCTATAACAAAACATATTTTTTAAATTTTTTTAATAACTGCTTAAATAATTTTTTGGACAAAACACTCAATTAAGTCAAGGGGTGGATTTATTTACAGAAATTCGCCAAACTAAATTCTAGTTCATGAATCAACAAATGTACGTTTATATGTAGTTCGAATAAGGTTCATTCGAACTCTATTCAGTATTCACACATAATTCGAATCATGTTGATTCGAATTATACACAAACGTGCACACACTAATTCGAATTAACCTGATTCAGTTTACACCCAGTAATTCGAATCAGGGTGATTCCCTTATTCGAATTACACTTCCACTTGCTGCACATAGTAATTCGAATTGGCCATATTCGAATTACTCATCATTTAATTCTGTCCATTTTTTTAAATTAATAATTAATTAAAAAATTAATAATTTAAAATTTAAAAAAATATATATTTTATTTCATGCATTAAAAAAAACTAACAAAATATTTAATTACGAGATTCTTTAAAATATTAATGAGCTATCCATTCGAATTTTATACCATACTCTTTTGCACATTTTTAATAACTCAGGAATATTTTTTATAAAAATTTTTAATAAATTTATTTAAATTATACCACAAAAAAATATTTTATTCTATACAAAATAATGGCTTAAAAGATGTTAGAAGTACTGTAAAAATTTGTAATATCCTAATGACTTAGGACATTAAAGAAATACTCTACATAGTCAATAATAATTTAGAAATTAAAAAAAAATATAGTTATGACCAGTATTTACTTAAATTACTAGAATATTACAAACTTTTTTAGTACTCTTAATATTTTTTTTAAGTCATTTTTTTAAAATTATTTTGTCTAGAAAACGGCTTAGAATGACTTCAAATGGCTTAAAATGCCCTTTATTCTAGGCAAAACAATTTAAAAAAATAGCTTAGAATGACTTAAAATGCCTTTTATTCTAAGCAAAACAATTTTAAAAAAATGACTTAAAATGACTTAAAATAGCTTAAAATGCCTTTTATTCTAGGCAAAACAATTTAAAAAAATGGCTTATAATGGCTTAAAATAGCTTAAAATGTCCTTTATTCTAGGCAAAATAATTTTAAAAAAATATCTTAAAAAAATATTAGAAGTACTATAAAAGTTTGTAATGTTCTAGTAATTTAGGTAAATACTGGTCATAACTATTTTTTTTTAATTTCTAAATTATTATTGACTATGTAGAGTATTCTTTAATATCCTAAGTCATTAGAACATTACAAATTTTTATACTACTCCTAACATCTTTTAAGCCATTTCTTTAATTATTTTGTATAGAATAAAATATTTTTTCTAGTATAATTTAAATAAATTTATTAAAAAATTTTATAAACAAATATTCATGACCTATTAAAAAAACGCAAAAGAGTATTGTATAAAATTCGAATTGATAACTCATTAATATTTTAAAGAAGTCTCGTAATTAAATATTTTGTTAGCATTTTTTTAATGTATGAAATAAAATATATATTTTTTAATTTTTAAATTATTAATTTTTTTAATCAATTATTAATTTAAAAAAATGGGCAGAATTAAATCATGAGTAATTCGAATCTGGCCAATTCGAATGTGAGTCTAATTCGAATCACCTTTATTCGAATTACTGTGGGTGTAATTCGAATCAGGTTGATTCGAATTAGTGTGTGCGCGTTTGTGTATTATGTGTGAATAGAGTTCGAATGAACCTGATTCGAACTACATATATAAACGTACATTGGTTGATTCATGAACCAGAATTTGGTTTGACGGATTTCTATAAATAAATCCACCCCTTGACTTAATTGAGTGATTTGCCCTAATTTTTTTATAATTTTAATTACAAATTAACCTCATATATTTTATTTAATTATAAAAATTATTTTTTATTTTATAAATTATTATTTTATCATTAATCTATTATGTTTATTAACAATAGCAAATAAAAACAATAACAAATTAGATCTTTCATTGATAGTAATAACTTTTTGGTAATTCCAATCGATTAAAAATTTATCTTTGATCCGTTACATTAATCGATTGGATTAACAAAACAATTGATTGTCAGTATGATTTGCTCAAAAATCAATCAATTGGTCTTATTACCCAATCGATTGAACTCATCAAAGCAATCTAGATTTAATTAATTTAATCAATTGGTTATGTTTTGAAGTTTGTAGGTGACTAATGACATATTCCAATTCAATTGATTGGTACAAAAATTTAATCGATTGAAATGTGACGTAAATAAATTTTTATCTGCATCCAATCGATTGATATGATAATCTAATCGATTGAAATTTAAAACGCGCTATATATTAATCTGTCCACCAAACCAATATTATTAATCCTCAACAATACTCACTGTTTGAAGTTAAAATTTGTGACTAGAATTTATCACAATTATGTTATCATGTAATGAAATTATTATTAAGTCGTAAAATTAAACGGATTGCCAATCTGCTATGCGAGAACTTTGTAGAAATATCAGTTGGAGTTGATTAGCCATGACTTGGTGATTAAAAAAATAGCATATTCAAATGTAAAAATACACATCATGTGTAATAATATCATTTAAGCGAAGTTCATAATACAATATGAGCTTAGAGTAACAGTTTTTGCTTATTCTCTATTAAGAGAATATAATCAAGAGTAGAGTTATATCTTATTGTTATTATGTTTTTTTTTTTAATATGTTATACTATTATTGAAAAAAAAATTATATTAAGGTTATGTTATATTGTTGTTGAAGTGTTTATATAAGTGAGTTATTTTAGACAAAATCAATTGTATTTATATTTTGAAAATGTATATATATATTTTTTAAAATAAGGTTTGGATGATGATTGAAAAATTTCGATAGAATAATTTTAACTTATGCGAAATTATTGAACAAGTCAAATACTCAAAAAAAAAAACGTATAAAGAGATCATGAGAATACTAAACGATGTGAATAATAGAATAAAAAAATTTAAATTAAAATTACAAATTAAATTATTAATTAATTATTTTTAATTTCAGATTTTGAATTTTAAAAAATAAAGATTTGCAATTAAACAAAATCATAATTAACAAAGTTTACTCCCAATATCACACTAACCTTTCATTCTCCATTTGCGATCTCCGGTCCGCCAAGTCACTCCGGCGCCGCTACACATCCCCGCTGTCAAGCCTCTCCTCGTCCCGTTTGCATTCTATTGCGATGCGAGATCGCGTGCGCAGCCCCGTGCATCCTCCTTCCCGCTGTCCACCCGCCGCCGGCCGTGCAGGTCCCATTGCAGCGTCATTGTGTGTGGTAGTGTTTTTGACGTCCAACGCCATACGTTGCTACATTTTCATACATGCATAATAGTCACTTGTACGTAAATGGAGTCTAACTTGGATGAACTGCTTTGTGATGTCCCATCGTCATTCACCAACGACAATTTCTCTCATTTACTTGTAGTTACTAATGGATAATAAGCTAAATGTTCAGTTCATTAGGTATACTGATGGTTAGTCTAATATTTATGCAGCTAGTTTGATTAAGTAGTTACTAGTAAGATATGCCGGATGTTCAATTCAATAGATACGTAGATGATTATGTTGATTATTAATTGGATACTTATTCCTTTTGATTTGATTTATTCATGCACAGTTAACAATAGTTGGATGTTTAATTCACTAGATTTGCGAATAGTTATCCTAATATTAGAATTTAGGAGATAATTTGATAATAGATTGCTTTTTTATTTTATTGGGTCAATTCTAAAACCAATTACTCACAAAAACTTATTATCTACTTATTAAAATTGATTTTATTAAATGTTTAATTAAATTTTCAAGTGAAAATTAGATAAGCATAAGAATAAAAAGAATATCATACGTTAACATCTATGTTTAGAAAATTAAAAATATTATTTATATATTAAAATTAATTACTAATATATTTGATATATAAAAATATATTTTAATTTATTTTTAATATATATTTATATTTTAATATATATTTTATATTAATGATTTATTTTAATGATTAATTTAAATGTTCATACAATATTCTTGTTATAGAATTGACCTTTACCTTTACTTTACTCTCTTGGGGGTATTTCCCTGGAGGGTTTGTAGCTAATCACAATAAGCCTTCGTCTCCCAAAGTTACCACTGTAAATTGGTGAGCAGCTATACGGAAAGAAGAAGAAAAAGAAGCAGCTGAAACTTCTTGCTCCTTGGTCCTTCACTCCTTCTTGTTCCTTACTTACGTTTCTCATCTTCCCAATCCCTAAAACCCTAAATTACTACCCAGAATCCCCTTTCCGTTTTCCTCAATCACCTCTAACTGTTTCCATTCCCATTTCCGATATTCCCACAAAACTCGCCTTCTCTCTGCTTCCTTTAATTCTTTTTAGCGCTTTTACAAACCTCTCCCTCACAGGACAGAGCACGTAGGTTGCAGATCCATAATGAATTTCGGGTTTTCTCGCTCACATCAATCTGTAAGTTCTTTTCACGCTAATCTCGATTTCTTCCCCTTTAATACCACTTGAGTTTCTCAATATAACCCTAATTTCAACGACCTTTATCTGATTTCGCTCATTGACTTCCTTTGACTTGTCCATTTGCAATTTGGGATTTTTAGCTACTTATATTGTACATAAGCATAACTATGTAAGAATTCCCAAATTTCCCATTCTAATTTCAGGAAGAAGCAACTGAAGTAATTACTATTGTTTTGGTGTTTCTTTATTTAATGTTAAGCAGGTGTTTAGCGTGTAATTAGCTAATTGGGAATCATGTCGAGGCCCATGTTGCTTGTTTTTCTGCTGCTTATACTCATAATCACTTCGCAGTTCGAGTGGAAGCAACAGCTAGTGGCCGATGTTGACTCAAATACCGCTCTATCTCAAAAGCAGCATCAGATTACAAAGGGTGAAGAAACTGTGAAGGAGAAGGTGTTGTTTTGGTTTATCCCCATTCTCCACTTTGTTTGGTTTTTGTGCATCTCTGTTTTATAATTTGTAGCATTTTAGCTATGATCCAGTATCTCTTTGGTGTGTTGTTGTTCTAAGTCTGTTAGGTTGCACTTCGATTCAAGATGCATGTTATCAACTTATGTTACGAGAGAGATCTCCGAGAGAGGGAGAGAGAGAGAGAGAGAGAGTAAATATACATGGCACCTACTTCAATGAAGATGCCAAAAACATCTTCCCAACATATGTACCCTTTTTGTTTATGGTTATTAACCTCACCAAGATTGGTGACTCAAACATCTGGACATCAGAAGTTTATGAATTTGTTGACAAGAAGATAACTTTTGCCGGTCTGGCAAGACTGGCCGCACTGGTGGAAGCTATATTTTGCTTAGGTTACCATTTTTTAGCTCTTTAGCTTAACAAATTGCTTTATATATGTAAGTCAAGAAATTGTGTTGTTGCTCCTTTGGTCTTCTTTGCTTATAGCCGATAAAATCTATTCACATAAGGTTAGAGGATATTCTTCTAGTTGTATAATATATTGCTTTGATTGGCATCTCTCTGCATATTGGATCCTTGTTTTGAGCGAACATATGGACTTGTTGAAGACCATAGTAAGCCACTAGGTTTTTTCTTTCCCGAAAGCATAGTAAACCATTAGTTAGTTGTTTGGGAACCATTAATGACGTTGCTTAGTGGTACATACATTTTGTCTCTCACCAACAATGACATAGTCTGAGTTTATGGTGGCTATACTAGTTCTTTTAAACTAATCATAGTAGCACTGTTAAATGTTTACATAATCACATACCTTCTAGCTTTTCTTTTCCATGTATTATTCTATGTAACTCTAATATTTACTCATAAAATTATCTGGTGTAGCCGTTCTATCTATTATTTACTTAAAGTCTTCTTTTAATGGTTGTTGCTTCTGCAGATCATTTTAGTACAAGAAAAGAATATTCGAAGACTGAACGAGCTTGTGCGGCATCTCCAGGAACAACTGCAGCAGTGTAGAGGAAGCAATGGAACTACAAATGGCACTGCAAGCCCTCTAGCAGAGCGGATTCTGGAGCTCGAGCGACAACAGATTTTAGAGGATTAAACAAAATGTGGCAAGTATATTCATGGTGTTCATCTTTCTGCCTCATTTGTAAAGTTGTATCTTTATAATTCGTTACAAGGGAATGTTGTAAAAGATTTGCTCCCTGTATGATTTGCGATTTTGAACTCCATCTCAATGCGATTTCCACATAATCTCATTCAGTGGAAGGTGCAAATTGTTTGAATCATCTGTTAACCAATGAATAACAAAATATGGCTTGGATTACTATGATGATGTGATTCCAAGTTCCAGCTATTGTCGGCCAAGTAGCTGGAAGCAGGAGATTAAGAAAGCATAAATGTAGGATGCGAGTAAAAACTAAAAAGTAGTTATTATTATTTAAACATTTATTATTATTATTATTATTATTATTATTATTATTATTATTATTATTATTCAAATAACTATTCAACTTGTGAATTTAAAAAGTAGTTAATTTTATTAATAGGACGATGTATGATTAAGTGTTTGTTTGGATGCTATTATTTTGATAAAAAAGATCTTTTTAATTTTTTAGCGTGTTTGGTAAATTTTTAATAACAAAAGAAAAAGTACTAAAAAAATAAAAATATCTTTTTTGAGAAGTTGTAATTTATATCTTTTTTTAAAAGATCTTTTTTTCTTAAAAAATATTTTTTATGTAATAAATAAATTAATAAGTATTTTTATGTCGTTATACCTAAACATAATTGATAGATAAAAAGATATTTTTGTATGAGATAACCAAATATAAAATTACTTTTATTTTTCCCTAAGATCTTTAAAAAAAAACTGAAAAAAGATATTTTTTTAGAAGTTCACCCAAACATATCCTAAACGTCTCTTTAAAGTTTAAGCTATTTTTAAGTTTGATTTGTTAAAATTTTTCGAAGAGGTGTTTGTGCTTTTTAAAAGTATAATATCTTCATTTTGTGTTTGCTAAATTAAAAGATTGAAATACTTTTGAAAGTATCTAAGGTAGAATTTTTCAAAATTTAAAAGTCTAATATAACCTTATAAATTAGTTAATATATAAGGTTATATTAGGCTTTTAAATTAGTTTAATATATAAGGTTATATTAGACTTTTATAATCGATTGACTAAGAAACACGATTTTCCAAGCGTTTACAGATGTAACAGATCAAGAACAACAAAAAACTCGTTAATTCGCATTGTCAAAATATTTATGAAGGTAACGATTAATGGAAAATCTATTTTGTTATTTTTTTTCTAATTATTAATAAATTTAATAGATGAATAATAAAATAATAATTTATAAAATAGAAAGTAAATTTAATAATTAAATAATATATAAAAAATTAAATTGTAGTTAAAATTAAATAAAGACTATTTAACAATTATTAAAAAACTTAAAAAAATATATTTTATTATTAGACTTTTTAATGATCCAAATATTTTAAGACTATTAAATTCTATACCAAATTAATTTTTATAAATTATTTTTAAAAAATAAAAACTTTATCAAATTAAGTCATACATAAAAATAAAATTTCTTTCAAAGGGTAAATGCAAAATCGTTTCAAGATAAACAGTGCATCGGTGAATTGTGACTTTCACTTTTATTGGGAATTTGGGATCAATAAGATGATTTTTATTTATTATTAATGTATGGTTTCTCTATTCTGTACGGAATAATATATAGAATTATATAAAAAATTTATTAAAAAATTAAATAAAATATATATAATAATAATTATTATAAAAATTTTACAAAGTTATAATCAAAATCAAATTAAGTACTTTTAATTAGGGGTGTTCGCGATGCGGTTTGGATCGGTTTTGAGTCAAAAACTCATCCGATCTGAACACTAATTTTACTTGCGGTGCGGTTTGGATTGGATGATGTTTTAAAAAAAATCCGATCCGATCCGATCCAATTTCAAGCGGTTTGGATTGGATTGGATTTGCGGTTTTGTAAATTAAAAAAATTAAATACATATAACAAGTCTTAACATCAAATTTTAAATAATTAACAATGACATAATAAGTCTCAACAATATCTTAAAAAACTAACGATAACATAACATAGAAATAAAAGTATAGGTTAGTTAAAATAAATAATAAATAACATTTTGAACATAAACTATTTATTAAATAATAATAATACATGAATAATATAAAAATATATAATAAATTAAACATGTTATAAGTATAATTATAAATATAATAATAAAATAATAATATTATAGTACATTGTGCGGTTTGGATTGGATTGGATCGGTTTTGAAAAGTAGATCCAAAATTCGATCCGATCCAGCGGTTTGTAAAAAATAAAATCCAATCAGATCCAAATTAGTGCGGTTTTAATCGGTTTCGGTTTGGATTGGATTGGATGAGCGGTTTAATTTGGATCGGTTTGGATTTGAACACCCCTACTTTTAATATTAAAATATTAAAAATAATTAGTATTTTTAATATTAAAATATTAAAAATAATTAGTATTTATCTTAATCAATTTAAGTTTATTGAGTGATCATTTTATTTGTCCGTTTAAGCAATTATTACAAGTTAGAATCTCGCCTTGTGTGTGTAGCAATCCATTGACTAACAGTAAACTCTTAATAAATAGAGTATCAATATGTGGTTAGACTTGGAAGGAGTACCTGAATACGCGGGTACCCGACCTGTCCATCCTGATGAGGAGGATAATAACTTGATCCGAATCGAGACAGATTTTGCTTAGGAAGGGACATGATCGGGTTTAGGGTGTACCCGCCCCGGATATGGATATATACACATAAACACTTTTTATGAATTAGGATTTGTACACATTACAGATTCAGTGATTCACAACTTCAGTCCATACTCTATAGCCATGCAAGAGAAACCCAGTCATCCTCACCCAAGTCTTCTTCTCGGCTTCTTCACAAAAAATCTTATAATTCCCGTCATTGTTATTGCTGAGCCCATCACCGCCTATCCCCTCACAACTCCTATCTTCCTTCAACAACTCATGTCATCATCGCTGCTTATTCCGTTACCGTCGTTGTTGAGCCCGTCGCCACCTTTCTCCTGACGAGTTCCTTTTCTCTAGGTAAACTCTCTCTCTCTCTCTCTCTCTCTCTCTCTCTCTCTCTCTCTCTCTCTCTCTCTCTCTCTCTCTCTCTCTCTCTCTCTCTCTCTCTCTCTCTCTCTCTCTCTCTCTCTCTCTCTCTCTCTCTCTCTCTCTCTCTGAGTCTGTTAAGTTCTTCACTTCTTCTTCCACAAACTCATCACTTAGTCGCCGTCACTATGAGTCCAGGCATTGCCGTTGCAGTTTCATCTAAGTCTATCATCGAGTAAAATAAATTTTTTATTCAAGTTGGACCAGGTGGAAATAAGTATGCATGAGATCATCTTTGCATATAATTTCTGAATTTTCTCATCCAAATTTAATCTATATGATTGAGTATTTTAGTATGGCGATTATCGTGGTTTCGTTGTGATACAAATGTGATAAAAGTTACGGTAATTTCATATCTAATATATGAGACAGACCATATTATTAAAGTAATCAGAGAAATAACATTCAGATGTGTGCATAAAATTTATAAAATGTGATTATCTCAGAAAAATATATATGGATAGTCCAAGTGAAGATTGTTAGGAAATTATTATTTTTTAATATATTTATGGACAATACATATATTAATTATAATCGAAAATTAAGAAATTTCACATTAAATGACTTATATAACGATAATCTCATTTATTGTTATAAATGTTGAATTAAATAAGTCATTATTAATTTTGATTTGGATAAATGTGATTAAAACCATAGATACTATTTTATTTGAGTTTTAGGGTTTAATGAGTGTCACATTCAAATATAAATAATGACTTTAGGATTTTGGTCTCTAACGTATCAAACTCGTCTTCGTAACTCTTTTCCCACAGTGGAGTTGTGATTCAGCCCTATCAGGGATATAAAAAATTTTGGTTGACAAAAATCAAAGAACCACAAGAGCCAAATTCTTTGATCTCAATCATGCTCTCGAATAAAGGGACACTTCCGTGCTCTGAGTTATATTTTTTAATGATTTAACATTGATGATTTTGATATTGAGAAATCTTAAAATTTTCAAATAAAATAGATTTTTTATTCAATTAAATGATGATAAATAATTTTATTGAATTAAATAATATTAATATGATATGATAAAGAATGTTAGAAAAATAAATAAATAATATTTTAAGAATATAAAAATATTAAATTGTCATTTCAATTTACTTTTTTAATCAACGACAATAAATATCTTGAATTAATCAAACTTTTACAAAGAATTGTATACCTAAAATTATTTTATTTCTTCAAAAATCTTTTGAACATACAATGATTCAATGAGAGGTTGACCATTGAGAATTGAATATAATATTTTTAAATTCATATTTTCAATAAAACGATGTACTTAGTTCTATCCATCCTAAATAATTCTATATTCACTATTACTTATCTATCTCAATAATTCTAACATTGATAGAATATTATTTTTAAATATAAAAAATTTAAAATATATTTATTTTATTTCAAAAATCAATATTCATATTTAACTTAGAATTTCAATAAATATGACAAAAAATTTATATTTTTTAGTTAAAAAAAAAAATATCTATAAATATATTTTTATGCTTTAGCTTTAGATTTTCAAAAAAAAAAATTGGCAAGTTAATTGAATCAAATCATACTTCTATAATATATATATAAGAATGTATATTATATGTAGCACCCTAACTTTTAGCACCTCATGATCGCACTTAAAGTCCGAGCGTTACTTACTTCTATTCCTTTAATTATATACTATGTTTTGAGATTTCGCGAGTATGAACTAAAAGTTTAATTAAGAAAATGTCAAGTTTTTATTTTTAATTACTTAATCACAAAGATATATATATATATATTCACATAGCATTATATACGTAGACTTATTTCAAGATTTTCAAATACAAGTCTTATCCCCTCTAAAATCTAAAAACAATAAACGACGAGTGGAAAATAAATTCTAAAAACTCAACTTGTGAAAATTATCTTCTATGTTTCTGTAGCTCCACACTAAGCCTTCGCACCTATAGCTGAAAGGGTGGAGATAGGGGATGAGAACTGGGGAGTTCTTAGTAGGGTCGGAGTTAGAAATTAAGTTCATTTTATTATGTTTTCAGTCAATAACAGCAGTCAACAAAGTATAATCCAACTCAGCAATTACAAAATATAGAATCCAATCACAAGCACACACAATCATAGAAAACACAATAAAAAACAAATATGCGCAAACAAGTATGATGCATGTCTAGTTCTATACAGCCCATGAGCTCATGTGTGGGTTTGTTGCCTGATTTCCGATACTAGTTTTGAGATAAGCGTTTCGTACTGCCGTCCTTATCTCAGCCAACGTCCCCTCCATGAGCGTTACGCTTCGCCGTCCTCATGGGAGAACCTTCCTTTCGGTGTTCAGTGAGTGTTACGCATCGCCGTCCCCACTGAGCCATCTGTAAGTGTCAAGTGAGCATTACGCATCGCCGTCTCTACTGAGCCGTCTTTATAGTTTCAAGTGAGCGTTATGCATCGTCGTCCTCACTAGACACTTGACACTAAAGTCTAAACAGCACTCAATTTTCTCAAAATACCACATCATAACAGTCCCAAAA
The DNA here is from genome assembly GCF_014773155.1 of Arachis stenosperma. Taxonomy (NCBI): domain Eukaryota; kingdom Viridiplantae; phylum Streptophyta; class Magnoliopsida; order Fabales; family Fabaceae; genus Arachis; species Arachis stenosperma. The sequence goes on from NC_080384.1 coordinate 31,134,193, forward strand.
CTATTAAAACAACCACAATTGAGCTGTTCCTCACAACCAAACTAACAAATCACAAGCAACAACAACAATTCAATATAAACTCATTAAAAATCAACAATAATCAGTCAAACCAACATTCATTTATCAAATTCACATTTAATTATTATAAAATTACTAAATCCTACCTCCGTACGAAATTAAAATACTCGAAATTTTAGAAAAGATTTTCGACCGAGCTATTAAAAAAAATGTCAAAAATCGTCTGTGCCTCTTAGAATTTCAATTGGTTAAACTCAAGAAAAAAAGAAACTATATCACCATTAATTTCTACCGAACAAATAAAAGAAAAAAATATAAATACTTTTATTGCATTAAATTTTTTATTAAAATTATAAATTTCAAAAAATCTAGGCCGGCAGAAATTTTCACGATCTCTCTCTCTTTCTTTTCTTTATATTTTGCTTACTGAATTTCGAAACAAAAATATCTATCTGAATGTATATATGAATGTATCTATATATATGTATATAAAGAAGCATTCCGGATTGAAACTACTTTATGAACGTGTGTATATATATGAAGAGGTGGCTATATAAGGTGAACCGTGGCACTTTCTGAAGTTATAAGGATGGATTTTATTAATAAAATATTATTAAAAAAATATTCGTATTTTTAACACTCTTTTATTTATATATATATATATATATATATATATGTGAAGAGGTGGCTATATAAGGTGAATTGGGTTTTGAGTTTTGATATTCGTATTTTTGATACTCTTTTGTATATATATAATCTCGTATTAGCTTATTCTTTATCTGTTACGCTACATTATTAATTGGAGTGTTGCGTTTTTCAATTTATTGATTTTGTTTTACCCCTTTTTTTCAAAGGCTCCTAGTTATGAATATTATTCACACTACTATACGTATTAAATTTTATTTTTAGAGGTCGTAGTACTTTGCTATATCTATTTTATGACTTAAGCATAAGACTCTGTATGGTAGGGTGTTACATTTTGGTATCAAAGCAGTTCGTTCCAATAGAGTCTGAGGGACTGACTGACTATGCTTTTGTGCATTCTCTGTATGTATGTTATGTGTTATTAGTATATCTACTTGATATAACTGGCATAAACGTTCATGAACATGCATTTGGGACTTTGAAGCACTAAACTTCTGATATTAAGACTGATCAACTTGATATCGATTCTTTGGTGTGTATCGGAACCAGATGGCGCCTCATGGACGCGGTCGAGGTCGTGGGAGAGGTCGTACTAATCCTCAAGGGCCAGGGATCAATCCAAATGACCCAATAAACTTTTTTGATGGCATTGGAGAACATGGCTGCTGCTATGCAGGCCACTGCAGAGACTCTTGGGTAACAGATGAACAACCATGACAATGACGGAAGTGGAGCTCAGGGTCCGATGACATTGGCATCCTTCTTGAAGATTAATCCACCTAAGTTCAAGGGAACCACTAGCCCGACTGAAGCCGATATCTAGTTTCAGGCTATGGAGCGAGCACTGCAAGCGCAGATGGTACCTGAAGGGCAGTGTGTTGAGTTTGTTACCAATTTGCTCACTGGGGAAGCATCGCATTGGTGGCAAGGAGTCCGACATCTCATGCAGTAGGGTGATGACTATATCAGCTGAGATGCCTTCCGGGAAGAGTTCTATAAGAAGTACTTTCCAACTTCTGCCAGGACGGCCAAGGAACTTGAGTTGCTGCAGTTGAAGCAGGGTACTATGTTCGTATCTGAGTATACTAACAAGTTTGAGGAGCTGTTCAGGTTTTCCCGTATGTGTCAGGGGACTCCAGGAGACTATGAGGAATGGAAGTGCATTAAGTATGAAGGAGAATTCCGGAGTGATATCTTCAGCTCAGTGGGACCAATGGAGATCAGAACTTTCTCCGAGTTGGTAAATAAGAATAGGGTTGCTGAAGAGTGTGTGAAGAAGGCAGCTACAGAGAGAGGAAGTCACAAGGGACCATTCCCACAGAATCGAGGGAAGAGCTTTGCACCTAGAGGTCCGCCTTTCAAGCGGGGAGGTTCTGGATCACACCAGACTCAGTGATAGAGGTATTTTAGGAGGTCCAACAACAACAACTCCCAGGGTAGAAAATTTGGGAAGCAGCCTCAGAACGAGCAAGCTTGTGCTAGGTGCGAAAGTCACCATCTGGGAGCCCCGTGCAAGGCCGGGTGGGGCCTATGCTATTCTTGTGGTAAGGGGGGATATAAAGCCGCAAACCGTCCGGAGAAGCAGAAACAAGGTGCAGGGAGAGAACAGGAGTCTGGTCAGGTGTTCACCACATCAACTATAGGTGCCGAGGGATCCGAGACACTTATCCGAGGTAAATGTGAAATGGCTGGTCAAACTTTAAATGCTTTATTTAATTTAGGAGCAACACATTCATTCATTGCATTCAAAAAAGCGTGAGTTAGGATTGAAGATTGTAGTTTTAGGTCATGACCTAAAGGTGTATAATGCCACCCATGAAGCCAATGGTAACTATGCTAGGATGCCTGCAAGTTGCATTTAGGGTCAAGCAATGTCACTTTGTCCATAATTTTATCTGCTTGCCGATGATCGGTCTTGATTTTATCTTGGGATTGGACTGGTTATCAGAGAACCATGTCTTGCTCGATTGTTTGGCAAAATCGGTGTACTTTATGCCGGAAGATACGGAAGGACCGGTTGTATTGAATAGTTATTACTTGAATTCTATGATGGTGAATTGCTCTGGGACCGAATGCCAGTGTATCTTGTTGTTAACCGCAGGTGTTTCAGGCGATGACCAAAGATTGGAGCAAATTCCGGTTGTGTGTGAGTTTTTGGAGGTGTTTCTCGACAATATTGATGAATTTTTACCTAATCGAGAGGTTGAGTTTGCAATTGAGTTAGTGCCTAGGGATGGACCAATCTCGAGTGCTCCTTATAGGATGTCACCATTAGAAATGGCCGAGCTGAAGTCTCAGTTAGAGGATCTGTTGGGTAAGAACTTTATCCGACCAAGTGTTTCTCCGTGGGGTGCGCCAGTGTTACTGGTAAAGAAGAAGGACGGGAGTATGCGGCTTTGTGTGGATTACAGGCAGCTGAACAAGGTCACAATAAAGAATAAGTACCCTCTGTCGAGGATTGATGATCTCGTGGATCAGTTACAAGGAGCCGGAGTTTTTTCAAATATCGATTTGCGATTCGGTTATCACCAGATAAGGGTGAGAGGTTAGGATGTCCCTAAGACCGCTTTCAGGACTCGTTATGGTCATTACGAGTACACTATAATGTCTTTTGGGTTGACAAACACTCCTACAATGTTTATGGATTATATGAATAGAGTTTTTCGTCCGTTTCAGGATAAATGTGTTGTTATCTTCATTGATGACATACTGATTTACTCCAAGACTGAAGAAGAGCATGCGGAACACTTGAGGACCGTGTTGCAGATACTAAAGGAAAAGAAACTCTATGCGAAACTATCTAAATGTGAATTTTGGAAGAGTGAGGTGAAGTTTCGGGGTCATGTGGTGAGTAAACAGGGGATAGCAGTAGACCCATCTAAGATGGAGGCGGTAATGAATTGGGGGCGACCAACCTCAGTAACTGAGATAAGGAGTTTTTTGGGCTTAGCTGGCTACTACCAGAGATTCATCAAAGGTTTTTCACAAATAGCGTTGCCGTTGACAAAGTTAACCTGCAAGGACGCACCATTTGTGTGGACTCCTGAGTGTGAGGAGAGCTTTCAGGCGTTAAAGAAAAATTTAACCACCGCGCCTATGTTGTTGTTACCTACGCCAAATGAGTCATTCGAAGTGTACTATGATGCCTCACTGAAGGGTCTAGGGTGCGTGCTAATGCAGCATCGTAATGTGGTGGCGTATGCCTCACGGCAATTGAGACCTCATGAAGTTAATTACCATACGCACAATTTGGAGCTCGCTGCGGTTGTGTTTGTGCTAAAGGTGTGGAGGCATCACCTCTGTGGGATTAAGTTCCAAGTTTTCTCTGATCACAAGAGCTTGAAATATCTCTTTAATCTGAAAGAGTTTAATATGAGACAGAGGAGGTGGATGGAATTATTGAAGGACTACGACATTGAGTTGAATTACCATCTGAGAAAGGCAAATGTATTGGCAAATGCGTTAAGTCGGAAGTCGTTGTATGCTGCTTGGATGATGATTCGAGAAGAGGAGTTACTAAAAGAATTCGAGAGTCTAAAGATTGGTGTTCAAGAAGTGTCTGGAACTCTGTGTTTGAGTCGATTACAGATTTCAAGTGATTTTAAATCCGAACTCCTAAAGGCTCATGAAAATGATGACGTGTTACTGAAGGTGCTACCAGCTATCGAGCAAGGGAAGCAGTCGAGAGTGTCAGAGGATCAAGATGGGTTATGGAGATTCAAGGGTAGGATCATTGTGCCGGATGTTGGCACTTTGCGGCTAGATATCTTAAAGGAAGCACACAAAAGCGGATTCTCTATTCACCCGGGGAGTACTAAAATGTACCATGATCTAAAGACGATGTTTTGGTGGCCGGGTATGAAGAATGATGTGGCGGAATATGTTTCAAAATGTTAACCTGTCAGAAAGTAAAGATCGAATACCATAGACTTTCCGGGACGTTGCAACCTTTAGAGGTTCTGCAATGAAAGTGGGAAAGCATTGCAATGGACTTTGTGTCGGGATTGAGAAGGACTAGTGTCGGTTTTGAAGCTGTCTGGGTGATAGTGGACCGACTGACGAAGTCAGCTCACTTTTTACCCATTCGGATGACTTACATCCTTGAAAAGCTAGCACGATTATTCATAAAGGAGATTGTGAAACTTCATGATGCACCTGCTACTATAATCTCTAATAGAGATTCTCGTTTCACTTCGAGGTTTTGGGGTGTATTTCAGAAGGCTTTCGGGACCTGATTAAGCTTGAGCACAGCTTACCATCCTCAAACAGATGGTCAATCTGAGAGGACGATCCAAACCTTAGAAGATATGTTGAGGGCTTGTGTTCTGGATCAGCCGGCGAGCTGGGATCGATATATGCCGCTAGTGGAGTTTGCATATAATAATAGCTACCATGCGAGCATCGGAATGGCTCCGTATGAGGCTCTATATGGGAGGAAATGTCAATCTCTGCTATGCTGGTATGAAGCTAGGGAGAAAGGTTTGTTGGGGCCAGAGATGATAGGTGAGACCACTGAACAAGTCAAGAAAATCCGAGATAGGATACATTCTGCTCAAAGTCGTCAGAAGAGTTACGCCGATCAAAGGCGAAATCCCTTGAAATTTGAGAAAGGAGACCATGTTTTCCTTAAAGTCACTCCAACCACAGGAGTAGGTAGGGCAATTAAAGCGAAGAAGTTGAATCCTCGGTATATTGGTCCGTTTTAAATCCTGGAAAGGGTTGGACCGGTGGCGTACCGGATGGCTCTACCACCTCACCTTTCGAATCTGCACGACGTATTTCACCTGTCGCAGCTTCGGAAGTATACTCCTGATGCTAGCCATGTGTTAGAATCTGAATCGGTTCAGTTAAAAGAAGATTTGACGCTTCCAGTGGCTCCGGTCAGAATTGATGATACTAGTATCAAACGGTTACGTGGAAAAGAGGTTTCGTTAGTCAAAGTGGGAAAGAGTCGAGCCGGTGTTGAGGAAAACACTTGGAAACTTGAGTCGGAGATGCGAATTGACTACCCGCACTTATTCTCAGGTAATTGAATTCGAATTTTGTGAGCAAAATTCCCAATTAGGTGGATAGAATGTAAAACCCGGTTAATTAATGACTAATTAATTCATAAATGAGAATTTATTCTAGAAGGCCAAAAATGTTATTCTTATGGCTTAATATGATAGAGGAGATTGAAACGAGAATTTCGATACCAATTTTATAGAAATCGGACCAAGATTGGACTGAACGGGCCAAACCGGCCAAACCGGACAAACCGAACCCATATTGGGCCTTTGGCCCACCCTAACTAAACCTAAAGAACCCTAAAACAGCACTCTCTCTCCTCACTAGACACTCATACACGCTGAAAATGGAAGCAAATGGGGGAAGAACACTCTCCAAGGTTCTTACCCTTGTTTGATCTTCAAACCACCATAACTTTTGATCCGGAGCTCTGTTTGTCGCACCGTTTGTGACCACACATTCACCGCAAAGAAATCTACAAAACCCACTACTTTATTCTTGAGGTAAGTCACGATTTTATCTCAGTTCCTCATCCCTTAATTTCGAATGTTTGGGTAAAGAGTGTTGAGATTTTGGACTCTTTGATGTTATATGGTCCAACTAACTTGCAGGAGAAGATTAATCTTGTCTCCTTGATCCTTGGGTGTGGTAAGATTCTCAACCCTGGTGGTATTTGTTGATTTATGATGGTTGGGTATTGAGTTGTTGTGTTTGGATGTGATAATTGTGGCTTAGGTAGTGTGTATGTGAATATTGAAGCTTGATTGAGATTTTGGAAAGCTTGGAAAAGGGCTTTGGTGTACTAAAAATCTGTTCTTGGAGGTGTTGAGATCTTGAGAGCTTGTGGAAAAGTGATTTGGAAGTGTTCTGGTTGAGCGGGAGAAATCGGCTAAGGTATGGTCTTGGTTTTCTGTATCTAAAATGTAATGTGGTGTGGCTAGAGGCTCTAAGATAGGAATTGAATTTTTGATGTTGTTGAATAGTTGATATATATTGTATGGTTATATGTGTGATTATGAATATTGATTCTTTGATGGTATGATGCATGAGAGATATGCATGTTGTGATATATGCTTGATGATTGATTGATGTTGAATTGTGGGTGAGACCATGTTGATAGTGAGTATGATGTTGATTATAAGTAATGATGGTTGATTGGAAATGGTGTTGTTGGAAATTGGTATGAGAAAGAGTATATGACATGAAAATGTGTTTGAGATTGAGTTAATTGAGTGAAATGGACTAAAATGATGGGATGGTGGTTTTGTGAATTTTGGTAAATATGTGAATGTATGAGTTGAGGAGGATTGAGGTTGATTTTTCGTATGTTTTGGTTGATTTTAAAAAGGGTTGAAATTGGTTTGTTTGAAAATCGCACCTTGTGGTTTTGTATAAAAATGTGATTTTTGGGCATACTTTGACGGAGCATAACTTGGGCTTGGATCCCCGATTTTTGCCAAACTCATTTAGAAATGAAATTGGATCCGGGATGTTTATGCTGTTTGAAGAACGGGTGAAAAATGATTTGAAACGGAGAAGATATACCCGTCGGAAGATTGGGATTTGAAACTGTAAATTCTGCAGCTTTTAACTTAGAAACATTTTTGGCAGAGCGCGCACCCACGCGTAAGCGTGGCTGACGCGTATCCGTCGTTTTCACTATCCACGTGTGCGCGTGGCCGATGCGTACGCATCGGTGCTCTGCATCAGATGCCCAGCCAACTTCCCGAGAGTTGTGCGAGAATTGTGCTGGTTTTGTTTGTGGGGCACAAAATGCACCCACGCGTACGCGTGGATGACACATAGGCGTCACCTGCCTTTTCTTCCATCCACACATGCACGTGGACGACGCATACGCGTTGATGTACTTTTTGGCTTTCTACGTGTGCGCGTGGGCGAGACGTACGCGTGACCTTGTTTTCACCTCAAAGTTGATTTTTGAGTTTTAAAAGCCAAATTTCATACTTATAAGCCTCCAATCTCACCCCTTATGTCTTAAATTGTTATGATATGCCTAGCAATGAGAAAGGAGTTATGGAATGTGGTAACTTGTGAATGAAAAAAGGGGAAAATTAATGATCAATGATGATCAAATATGATTGTATGAGATACGGAGGATGGCGGTGAAAGTGCTTTATGTGCCATGAGTCGATGGGCTGTATTTGATAAAAAATTGGCTGGATATGGATTGAATTATGAGTCGGATGACTGAATTATTGTCGAGTTACGGCAGAGCCATTATTGAATTATGGCCGAGTATAATTGAATATATGCTATTGAATGAAATGTGAATGTTTCACTTTCTCTATCTGAGATACGAGTTTTCCTGGAAGAAAGCAATGGCTAGCCACCACGTGCTCCAGGTGGAGACTCGATACTCTGCTGACCCTATGTCGTAAGTGTGGGCGGACACTGTGAAAGTTCCGGATGAGCTCACCCCGTGAATATACACCAGTGAGGGTGTTGGATATGAATTATGAATTATGAATTATGTTGAGTATAACTCGAGTTGGGGATGCACAACAGAGGGACAGTCCCATGGTTAGCTACCAGGACTTGTCGGGTTGGCTTTATAACCGACAGATGAGACTCATCAGCCATTAGAACACGCATACATCATATGCATATTATGTGAATTGTTTGAGATTGCCTAATTGACTGCATATTACTTGCTAATTGTCTAAATACCGTATCTGTTTCCTATTTGTATATCTCTTGACTGATATAACTGTGTTTGCCATCTTATACTCCTGTTGGTGGTTGGGAGGTCTGAAGAAATTGGAAAGGGAAGTATTAGTTAGACTGAAGATATTTAGTCAGTTGCCAATTATGGTTTAGCCTGTTTATAAGCTTTTATTTATCTGTTGGAAGTTCTAGGATTGCCTTTGGCTTTCCCAGGACATTACATGTTAGATGTGTGGGCACTGTTATCATACTAAGAACCTCCGGTTCTCACCCATGCGGATTTTGTGGTTTTCAGATGCAGGACGAGAGGCTTCTCGCTGAAGCATGCTGGAGACTTCTAAATTAGCGAAGATCCTTGGTTCTCGGGATTCTGCTTTGGTTTTATGTTTTCTCTTAGATACTTTTATCTCCACTAAATAATACAAATTGTGATCACTCCTCTTAAAGGTGATTTTGGAGAATAAGTTTTCTGTATTTTTGTCCCTTTGGGGTTTTCATTAGGTTCCTTGCTTTATATATTTACATGTATATATTCCTATGCTTGGACCAGTTATCTTCGCAACCGGGTCTTGAGTTTTGATAGTCGTGTTTTTGATACTCTTTTGTATATATATAATCTCGCGTTAGCTTATTCTTTATCCGTTACGCTACGTTATCAATCGAAGTGCTGCGCTTTTCAATTTATCGATTTTGTTTTACCCCTTTTCTTCAAAGGCTCCTAGCTATAAACATTATTCACACTACTATACGTACTAAATTTTATTTTTAGAGGTCGTAGTACCTTGCCATATCTGTTTTATGACCTAAGCATAAGACTCTGTATGGTAGGGTGTTACATCCCCTCCATGAGCATTACGCATCGCCGTCCTCATGGGAGAACCTTCCTTTCGGTCTTCAGTGAGTGTTACGTATCGCTGTCCCCACTGAGCCGTCCTTATAGTGTCAAGTGAGCGTTACGCATCGCCGTCCTCACTAGACACTTGACACTAACGTCCAAACAGCACTCAATTTTCTCAAAATACCACATCACAACAGTCCCAAAACTATTAAAACAACCACAGCTGAACTATTCCTCATAACCAAACAAACAAATCACAAGCAATAACAACAATTCAACATAAACTCATTCAAACTCAACAATAATCAGTCAAACCAACATTCATTTATCAAATTCACATTTAATTATTATAAAATTATCAAATTCTACCTTCGTACGAAATCAAAATACTCTAAGTTCCGGAAAAAAATTTCGACCGAGATGTTGAAAAAAAAATGTTAAAAATTATCTGTACCTCTTAGAACTTCAATTAGCCAAACTTAAAAAAAAAAGAAACTATGTCACCATTAATTTTTATCAAATAAAAATAATGTTAATACATAAAAAAAAATACAAACATTTTTATTGAATTAGATTTTTTATTGAAGATATAGATTTTAAAAAATCTAGGCCGGAAACTAAGAGATTTTCACGGTTTCTCTCCCTCCCACGATCTCTCTGTCTTTCTTTTCTTTATATTTTGCTTAGTGAATTTCGAAACAAAAATATCTATCTGAATGTATGCATGAATGAATCTCTATATATATGTATATAAAAAAGCATTCCGGATTGAAACTACTTTATGAACGTGTGTATCTATGAAGAGGTGGCTATATAAGGTGAACCGTGGCACTTTCTGAAGTTATAAGGATGGATTTTATTAATAAAATATTATTAAAAAAATAATTATTAAAATTAGATATATTAGATCATATATATTTATTTATTAAAATAAATATATGAATTACTAATATATTTAATATTAAAAACATAATTATTTTAATTTTTTTAAATTATAAATTTTTTATTAATATTTTTTAAATAATAATTTATTTATTAGTTAATTAGTTACTAATTATCTAGAATTTATATTATACATAAATAAAAAATATTAGGTGTAATAAGAATAAATACATAAATTAAAATAAAATTTAGAAAAATAAAAATTAATAAAATATTAAAAGAAAGAAATATAAATAGAAAAAAAATAAAATTATTAGATGAAAGAAAAATAATTTAATAAATTTTATATGTATATAAAAAAAATAAAAAAAAAATACAGTATCTTATTTAATTTAGTAAGATTTTATAAAAATAAACACATAAAATAAAAAAATAAAAAAATTAAATATTTGAATTAATATAAAAATAAATAGTAATAACATAATAATAATCTATTATAATTTTAATCTTTTAATATAACTAATTAATAATAATATAATTAGTCTACTAAAATTTTAATCTAATCTTTTAATATAATTAATTCTAATTGAATACTCAAATAAATTAAATATAAATACGTCTAATCTAATCGTATAAAAAAAATAGTAAATTTTTTATAATTATATATATATATATATATATATATATATATATATATATATACTTTAAAATGAGATTTTTATTATTAATGATATATAAATATTAAAATTGTATTAATACATTAATTAAAATATATTATTAGAATAAATAGTTATAAGAATTAAAATAACTAAAATTTATTAACTTTAATTAGTTAAATTAGTTTAAAATAAGAAAGAAATGATTAATTAAATTAAATAAATTAAAAATTATTACTGAGTAAAGCAAATGTCACAAAAATTATATTACTAATTGAAAAAAATTAATTCAATCCATTCATATTTTTATTTAAAATAGACAATTAAAGATCATCCATGAATAAAAATGACTAGAATATATAATAAAAATAATTTTGGTAGTATAAATAATTAAATTAAATATTATATATAATTTTTATTTTTTATCTTATTATAATTTAAGTTAACATTAATGATAAAAAAATTAATTTTAAATAGTCCCAATTTGTATTTTACAACATAATTAAAGCACAATTCATATTTTTTTTTAGTTTGAGATGATTAATTAACATATTTTATATTTTTTGGTTAAGTCTTCTGTATTTTATGATTGATAAATTTTTTTTATAAAACACAAATTTGTGATGAATTATTACAATCATAATTAATTAAGAAAATCAAGAAAAATTATAAAAAAATTAAATAAAGGATAAAAATAGAGTAAAAATTTATTTTGAAATAAAAATTTGTCAATTATGTTAGAAATTCTAAAAATTTGTATCTTATTATATAATTAATTTTGTTACTTATTTCAACTTTATTATCTCTTTGTATCCAAAAAAAGTATATAATGTCACACTTATTTTAAAAAAGATAAAACTCTTCAAATACACCGTATAATATATAATTTAAGAACAATAAGATAAAAAATATGTAGAATTTTATAATAATATTTAAAATTTTCAATGACGATAATACAAAGAATTTAAATCTACCAAATGAATTCAATAGTTACCCTTTACACATCTTATTTAAAAATTTGAATTTTAAAATTTAATTTGTATTTTTTTTTCTAATATAGATTATTTTTTATAAAAAATAGGAAAAAATCTATTAGGCTAAAAAAATATTTTATCAAATTATTATTATAAGGAGATTTATAATTAGAGAAGAAAATAAAAAAGCATTAATAATAATAAAGAAAAAGAAATGAAGTTCATATTAAAGAATGTTAGAAAAGAAATAATAAATTTTGTATTAATAATAATAATGTTGAGGAATGATGTTGTTTTAGGCTTTTAGCCTCTACCTTTGGTCATCATTTTTTTTCTTTGTTTATTTTTTTATTTAAATTATCAAGTTCTAAAAAATAAAGAACAAATCAAGAAAACGAAAACAACAAGATTAATAGTAACTATACAAATCAAGATACATAGAAAAAAAATAAATTATTATATAATAGAATTAACATGAGTACATTTCATCGCTAAATAAACAAAGTTAATGCGAAACAAAATTACACGTAAAGAAACAAAAAATTAAAATATCCAAAGTAATAAAAAGATTATTTTTACAATTTTATTCTGTCATGTTTTATATATATATATATATATATATATAAAAGATTATAAAACAATGAACTTATAACTAAATTAAATTGTATTTATTATTATTAGAAAGGGTAAAAAAGAGAACAGTAGAGAAAAAATTTGTGTATTTAAATTTTGTAGAATGATACAATATAAAAGGGGATTTATAGGTACTAAGAGAATCGAAATAATAAAGACATAGTATCCTATAATAAATATTCAAATATGTTAATTAATACTAATTGATCCTAATTATACTCTAGTATCTTTCCTTTGAAACTTATTTAAAACAACCAAATAAAAAAATGCATAAACTAATAGAACAGGTGGAGACGGAATTGACTGAAGAAAGCGCATATAGAACTGTCAGAAAGAAGTACAAACAAAACTGCTGGAAGGAAGCACAGACGGAACTGCCACAAGGAGTCGCAGACGGAATTGCCACAAGGAATCGTAATCGAAACTGGCGGAAGAGAACGCAGACGAAATTGCCACAAGGAAACATAATCGAAACTACCGGAAAAGAACGCAGACGGAACTGCCGCAAGAGTGGCCAATTGCTGAAAAGATGGCAAATTGTCGAAAAACTGTTGAAAAGTGACAAAGTGCAAAGAGATGGACAAACTATCGGAAGGCAGGTGACGAAAAATATATGGTTTCTCCATGAGAATAAGTAGTGGATGAGCTAATCGGTAAGGTCAGAAAAGCGTCAAAGCATTGATAAAAGAGAAGAAAAAAATGACACGGAAGAAAAGTATGAAAAGTATGGTGATTTTATCAGAACAAAATCAATTTATCCTCTTCAAGGAGGATACTATAGCTCTGATACCATGTTAGAATGGGGAGAGGAAGCAATAGGAAAAATGTTTATGAGTATTCAAGTTGTGTAGAATGATACAATATAGAAGAGTATTTATAGGTGATAAGAGAATTGAAATAATAAAGATGTAATATCTTATAATAAATATTCAGATATGTTGAATAATGCTAATTGATCTAATTGATCCTAATTATACTCTAATAATTATATTTAATTAATTGATATACATAATATTAAATTGTATGATACTTAATTAAATATCTAATCAAATCAATTGATTGATATAATTAAGCCATCGTAATGAATTGTATTTAATGAGTTAAAAGAAATAAATTAAAAAATACTCTCAAAAATATGTCACGTCAGTTTTATTATTAAATACAAAAAATTTAATTTTTATATAATATAAAATAGATAAAATAGATTATTTTGTCTTAAGGAATTACCCAAATTAAATTAGCATCTAACATTTTTTAATTATCAATTTTATAAAAGTAGTTATGTGTAAATTTTTATTTTATTTTAAATATCTGAAATAAATATTAATATTTTTTATTTTTTATTTTATTATATTCTAAATATTTTATACCTATTCAATTCTATTTTCACTATTAGGTAAAAAAAGCATTAATAAATCTCTAGACTCACTTAAGAGGTCGTGAATTTGAGTTTTCATATCTTTGGTAAAAAAAAAGATATATTTTTTGTCCTTGAAATTTGATAAAAGTTTAAAAAATATTTCTAAATTTTATTTTGTTTTAATTTTGTCCCAAAATTTTTTCATTTATTTCAAATATACTCCTGACGGCTAATTTTTCAAAAAATTCAAGATCGATTCAAGAACAATTTTATAAAAACAACTCTCAACACAAGAAAATGAAGCATAATTTTCATGCATTATTATTGCATTTGCCTTAAATTTTTTAAAAATTTAATCGTCGAGAATATATTTGATATAAATCCAAAAATTTTGGGATAAAATTGAAACAAAATAAAGTTTAAAAATATTTTAAAAATTTTAGCCAAACTTCAAGAACAAAAAATATACTTTATCCTATATAAAATAAATGTCACCTAATAAATTCTAATGATATAACAATTGAGAATACTTAAATTATGAAAGCTACATCCTCTCACATCCGCAGTCAACACACAACAGGTTACACACTCGATGACCAACTAGTTCTTGCCATTCGGTTGTAGCTTCGTAAAATCACAGCAATAACTGTTCAACTACTTTGTGTACTACGCGTTTTAAAGTATTTAATTTATTTACCTGGTAAAGTAAATTGCCTAACCAAAACCACAAATTAACATCTACCGTAAGCATTAAAAATAAATTAATATCCACTCTCACCAATGTAAAAATAGGTGACTGCTAGTGCTATTCTTAAACCCAGCACTTAACGCACTTTTACTATATTTAGATGGATTAGATAGACGGTGAAAATAAAATTTATTTGTGCACAATTTTATATCTTGCGTAGAAAAGGAAAGACAAAGAACAAAACAAGTTACTGGAGCTCTGGCCGGAGGAAGCATAATTTGTCAGAAGCCATACATGGTTCGCATGAAACATAGTACTTATGCTCACCTGAATATTGTTGAAAGCATCCAATGTCTCATATAAAGGGCAGAAGTGTTCAAAATCAATCAATTTAATCGTAACTATTAAGTATTAAACTAATTTTACAAAATAAAAGATTAATTAAAATTACAAAATTTTGAATTTGATTACATGTTTTCCCTTTTTTTTTTGGTTAAATCAATGCCATTAATTGAATGAAGTTTAAATTTAAGTTTATAAATATCAATTCAGCTTAATTCAAATAAAATAATATTTACATGATTTTATTTACTTTGTTATTAGTTAATGACCTGTATGTGTTTCACTTTCACTTAAATAATATTTTAGGAACATTCGATTTGTATCATAAAAGAAAATTGACGAACTTGTTATTTTATTTTCTACGTCTATATATCTTTCTCTTTAATATTAGTCACGGTAAAAATTATATATTTGCATTGAAAGATTTAATTGAACAACGTAATGTAATAATACATTAATTTTTTTTCCCCAAAGATGGTGAATTTCATTAATAATAATACATATTTATACACGGTCATGTTATATATGTTTTAAATAAGTATATTAGATGTACATTAAAATTAATTATTGGTATAAAATATATATTAAAATATAAAATATACGTTAAAAATAAGTTAAACTATACTTATATTTTATATTTACATACACAAATTTATAATAATTGGTTTTAATAATTGATTTTAGTATACACTTAAAATTTAAAATTAAAATAAAATCTTAACTATTTTAATAAATGATAAAAATATATCAAAGAACTAAACAACAAAGAAAATTTGTTAAACAACAATACAACATTACTTCAATTAAAATTTATCAGTTTTTCTAAGTGAATAATAAGAGGTGTGAACAACATGCGGTGATTTAGGTCCACTAACAATTTAATTTCACTTCTATCCTAAACTTATCACTTTTACCGAATTTCACTTTGATCTAATTACATCATATTCTAATTCAAACCTCATTTTCACTGCAGTCAGTTGTTCGTCACCTATCCTAAGGCCCCCTCGCCGGCGAGAAAACTCTCTAGCACCGCCGTCTTCCACCGTCACCAACCTCGAATGTCGTATTAAAAATAAACATGACTTTGCGTGAAAAACAGACATTCCATTTGTATTAAGAACAAACATCCCATTTGTATTAAGAATAAATATCTCATTTACATAAAAAATAATCATTTACATGCGTATAAAATTTTCACGACATACCTTTCACCCTTTGATGATTCCATCAACAGTCTCAATATCATGTTTTCAACACCAAAAACGTGTAATGAGCTTGGGTTAGCGGCGGCGGCGGCACCCTCAGTAGTCACGAGCCAGCAGCTTGCGGTAGCAGTTTTGGTATCGTGAATCGCAATGACGACAGGAGCACAGGTTCCTGAAAAACGCACGGCTGCGACCGCAAGGTTGCACAGAAATAGCGGCAGCGGAATAATAGGGATACAACACGATGACGTGCAGGCTTCCTGCAATGTCGACATGATGAGGAGAGAACGCGAGACAGCTTCAACAATGAGCGTGGGTGCACTACAGGCGAGTGAGTGGGAGGCGCATTGGGCTGAGCGCCAAAAAGAAAGGCGCGTCAAGTTGACCGGTGAAAAAAGAGAAAATATAGAAAAACATCGTATTTTTCTAAACAATTTAAACAATAAGTTAAAAAAATAAAGTTAATTTTTTAAATTAAGTAAGTTTATTCATGTTTAGTGAATCTAAAATATAACCTATTATTTACATTATTTACAATTTTTGTTGTCTAATTAGCAGAATTATTTTAAAAATCGTCATCCTTCTTTTACCCTCTCTTGTATACTATTATTGCTTACGTCTGGCTCTTTAAGAGAAGTTATCAAATTAAATGTGATTATCATGAAAGATTTGGTACATCAACATTATATATTCATTTATCTACAGCATCGCCACCAGTTTTAGAGCCTATATAATTCAGAAACTAACAATCTACTTTCTTGAATGATCACTAGCTTCAAAAGCAGTAGTTGTGGTTGATGAGTTTTGATCATGGCAAACCCACCGGCAGATGCATGCCAAAGAACAAACCCCTCTACTCCATTTTAATTAATTAGCAATTCAATGAATTGAGTTGTAAGGTATTTACTGAGTTGGTAACCCAAGTTTAATTTGAACTAACTTTAGCTGCAAATAATTAACATCATCAATCTATTGATACTCTTCAATCTTCATTCAATAAACCACTTATTTGGATTCGGGTTCTCCACGTACTATTTTTATTCAAAAAAGATCGAAACTTACAAAGAGCTAATTATAATTAAATCTTTTTAAAACACCTAGCTAGCTAACAATAATTATTGTCTAGCTGGAATGTTTAATTTCTCTAGGTAATCTTTTATCTCTAAGTGCACATACAAAGATAAGAGGATTAATTAGTTGTTAGTTGTGATCTATAAAATTATCGTGACTGCTGACATTGGTCATATATACTATTTCAATGTGTGTAAAACATCTTCTGTTGATTTCATTAATTTTTCTTTTCTTTTGTCTTTGTACTTTCTGCGTACTTTATTTATCAAGTTGGAAGTTAATTTCAACACTTAAAACAAGTTTACATATGCACAATTAACATATGACTACTCTTTGTTTGAAATCAAAGTTTCGTTGAAAGAAATTTTTTGCAAGGGAAATTATAATTTACACGTTAGTTTGTTGGTTATTGAGGGTCATTAATTAAATACGTTAATTCTTTTTTTCCCTTTTTAAGGTTGAAAAAATTATATTTAATCGAAAATGTATAAAAACTAATTTTTAGTTTTTCAATTTTAGACAACTTATCAATTAGTTATAACTCAAATGACATAATCTCTCCATACTCATCAAAGAGGCCGCGGGTTCGAGTCTTCCTATCTTTGATTAAAAAAAACCTTAGCCAAGTTTAAAATTAGTTTATAATTTAAGATCTTTAATTTAAGATAAAATAATTTTAAAATAATTAATTGATGATGGCTAAAAAGTGATTCTCTAACCTTACTCTATTTAATTGGATCATTATAAATGGATTAAATCCGACTTAAAGCGCAAGTAATGTTATGTTCTAAACTTATTTTTAAGATTTTACAAAAAAGAATATTTCTTATACTAGTTTAAGGTCAGAATCTATTTTAGCATGTGTTCTATAGTGCTTACAAATTACACATGTTTCAACTTGATAAAAACGTAAATTTCACTTCCCAACGTTCACATTTAAACAATTTAGATACAAAATTTATGAGCATGACAGAATTGTCCTTCTTTTACATATGCTTACAAAATTTTCTAGCATTACTCTATTTAATGGGATCATTATATATGGATTACATCCAATTTACAGCGCAAAAATATGTTTTTGTTCTAAACTTTCTCTTTAAGATTTTACAAAAAAAATATATATTTTTTCTATACTAATTTGAGTGTCAGAATTTTTGTTACATGCAAAATCTTCCAAAAAGTCTACGTCCTAGACAAGAAGAGAAAGACCTATCCTTTCAGGAAGCTGATGATATATAATTAACTGATTAGGATTAACGGAGCAATATTCAGATACCTTAAGCTTTCGACCTACTTTGAAATATGATATTTACATATTCAACCACTTTGAGAAATGAATAAATGAATGGGAATAGCATAGTGAAGTGAGTTCAAGCACATTTAGTTTGAAATAAAGTTAAAAATAATAATCTTACTACATTAAATCGGCACCGGCACACATAAAATTAAGTATGACAGTTTCTAACAATTGAGTTGACTGCAACTCCTTCAACTCTATGATCAATATTAGTAATTAGAACTTAGAAACAACACGCAATATGAGCACAAATTGTGGACGAAAAATATAAAGGAAAATTAATACGAGAAACTCAACAAAGACACCTAATACTTTTTGTATATATGTATGATTATAACTCAACCAAATGTAGGTGCAAATTTTAATTATTTGTGATGACAATTTGTATCTTGTCAAACTCTCTAACTGAAGAATGGTCAAATTTCGCAATTTATGGATGATATTGGCCTCAAAACAAAATATCTATTATATTAATGCTTTGATTATTCCTGATTCAACGTGTATACCCCCGGCCAAGTTTTTGTATCATCGTTCACTATATATTATCATCATTCCATAAATACTAAGGAGACTTTTGGTCTATTCTCCACTTAACATGTACAATGCATTAATTAATTAAGATCCGTGATGATGTATAAAAGACTCTATCGTCATTGTGGAAAAAATATATTGGGTATTAATAGAATATCAGATGAATTTTACTTTATTTATTTACTTGCTTTTTCATAAAATGATATATATATATATATATATATATATAGGTGAGTTCTACCCAACCCCCTCTATTTCAACATGTAAATTACCCCTCGTGACGTGACATACTTTAATTGGATGCTTAGTTTTAGTTTGAGTTAATTTAACTCAATAAGAGCTAATATGTTAACTAAAGTAGGATAATTTTGTAATTAAATATTTTTATAAGAGAGATAAATATATAATTTCTATAAACATTAAAAAATAAAGTTATATTTTTATCATTGTGTAGAAATTCAATTTACCCCAGTCCCATTTCTCTCTGAAATTGAAAGAAAAAATCAACTTATTGGGTGTTCCATATTTTGATGAACCAGGAAATAAGGGTGTGTTTGGCAACCACGTTCAAAGAGAAGAAGTACGTTTAGATATCTTGAAAGCTGTAATTTTTGGTTTGGCAAATTTTTGATTCATGAACGCAGAAGTGATTTTGCATTCAAAACCAAGTTTTCAAGAAGCAACAATTTTAAGCTTCTGCGTTTCACCAACGGGCTTTTAGCCATCAATACTCAATCTTTATTTATTTTTTACCAATTTTATCCTTTATGCATACTATTGTATTATTTATATTATTTTTGTTTATATGAACTATCTTTTTCTATTATTTACTATTTTTTTATTAATTATTTATTTGATATTATACATTTTTATAATTATAATTTTTTGTATTATTTTTATTTTTTTTAATATAATATATTGATCCTATTAAGAAAGTAAATTAAACAAAAAATTAATTGTAAATAATAATAATAAAAAATTATAACATACTAAAAAAGAGTACTAAGAGCACTAAAAATATACTGTATAAAAAATATCATAATTTTTTTTTGATTTATTTCAATTACTATCAAAATAAATATTTAATTTTTTTATTATTTTTAGTACTCTCTAAAATTTATATTTTGTTAGTTTTAATTAAAAGTATATTTTGCCAATTTTTATATATTATTTTTATCTTAGTGTATAAATATTAATTTTATTATAGAATTAATTAATAATATCTATTCAAATATCTAAATTAAAATAATATACAAAAATTATTTAAGTTGATGTCTATTTTAGTAATTTTGTATCTAAAAGTGATTTTGAATAGTGTAATCCAAACAACATTTATTTTACTATAATTCATTTTGATATAAATATTGCCAAACATAAACCACTTAATACAAACTTACTTTTCATCAAAATCAAGTTTGCAAAATTAATTTTATTCAAACTCCTGTTTGCAAACTGTAATCCAAACATACACTAAGTATTTAGAGAAAATAACTAATTAAATGGCCAGGAAAAAAATATTTGAGTCTGCCAGAACACCGTGAGACCATCTCGACCACAAGGTTGTAGCGCGAACGATCCTCCACCGTTCAGATGGCATGCGCTTTGGAAGAATTAATCACGCTCTGACCTCACGGTCATAGTTCAACCAAAGTCTTTTTAGAACTCAAGGATACAGATGTACGAGCCTATAGAACAGATCCTGTTCAAGTAAGGTCGTGTTCTGTGTTTTGTGTTCTTTGTGTTTAGAGTTTAGTTATAAAAACTGCTTTTGTTTTGTGAACCTAGCCCAGGTGAGACTAAGTTTACGTTTGCGAAATTCAGAAAATCTTAAAATTTAAGAACGTGAAATCGATTATGATGGCTTTTTATGACGATAGTGTAGAAGGGGAAGACAAAAAAGAAAATGAAAATAATGATGATGATGATGATGATGATGATGGTGATGGTGATGATGATATGGGATTTCTGGATGGCATTGAAATTAAATTTGGAGGTATTTAATTACATAATCACCCACTTTGGGCTATAATTTAATTACCAATAATTTAACCATAGTTAACATAGCAACCAATTAAATTACATGCTATTATAGGAAGGGTAGGCTAGAATTTACCATATATATATATATATATATATATATATATATATATATATATATGGTAAAGTTTTAGGATCAACATTTTTATTAAAATTTAGTTAGCATTTAACTATAAAAAAAAATATGTAATTCTATACTATTAGATATAATCTTATACTATTAAAAATATTAATGATAATTACAAATCACAAAATATAATTACTTCTAATAATATGTATATATATTATGGAGAGAGATATTTTATTATAACAAAAAGATATTCATATTTAAATAAGTACTTATAATAGTAGAAAGGGTATAAGAAATAAAATTACGTAAAATTTTTATAAAAATTTCTTTTAATTTTGATCTAACAAAATTTAAAAAGTTTTTAATTTAGTTTTTATCATTAACTTGTTGAGATTGAAATGCATTAAATACTAAAATGTTGTCACGTCATCCCATTGTAAACAAAGAACAGACTTCTAGATCTTTTAAATTTTACCAAATTAGAACTAAAAAATATAATAAACAGGAGGGATAAAAGAACTAGTGTTTGAAGTTCTCAGCTTATAATTACATGAATAATAGCGTGTCAAAATGGGAGAAGAGGAAGCATGTTTAGCAATTAATGAAAGGGGGTAGCTGGCACACCATAAACTATCATCGTATCTACTGCATACATTGCATTTCGCGTGGTATAATGTTCTTGACATTTACCTTTCATTAAATCTTGTTTCCATATTTCTATGCCCCCATTATTCAATTCAACTATATAACAATCACCGTATGAATCAGAATCACTCACACAAAACCTTCTATTCATATTGTCTTTCCGCAAGCAGGTAAACATCTCAATCAATCAATCAATCTACACATCTATATCTATCTATCTTTCTTTCTTTTCTTTGGATGATTGATTACTCATGTTTTCTTAAGGAGATGAAAGGGGATACAACAAAGAGTGGTGCAGAGTTGGAACTGAAGCTGAACCTGTGTTTCCCAGCATCATCATCATCAACGACAACGGATGAATCATCATTGGAATCTTCGAACGCGTCATCAGAGATGTCGTGCGTGTCTTCATCAGAAGAAGCAAAGCCAATGGTGCTGGTAGGTTGTCTTGGGTGCTTGATGTATGTTCTTCTTTCAGGTGCTGATCCCAACCCTAAGTGCCCCAACTGCAACAGTAGGGTCCTTCTTGATATCCTCAAGAACGAGAAGATCAACAACCCAATTCCATAGCTACCTACCAACTTCAAAAATAAAGTGCATGCATGTATCTCTTTCAGATTATTTTATTTTTCATTTGTTACTGCTTGTTCATTAATAATAGTACTTAGATTATATTTATTTATATTACTTTTTTCGTTGTATCTTGTATTCAATTCTTGTGGATGATGAAGGGAATTGAAGATCAGGAGATTTGATTTATAATATAAACATGATTATATATGCTTTGTTTATTGATCAGAATCATGCGGACCCATCACCCAATTTTGTCTTTTGCATATACAACATGTTTTGTTTAAATTTGTTCCAAATTTTCCCTCAATATGTTTACAAGGCCTTTTATCAGATCAAAGGAGGAGTTGTAGTGCCGTATGGTAAATTAAATATACTTGTTAATTGTTTACTTAATGTAGAAACTTAATTATGTAATAATTTCAACTACTTATAACTTTCATTAAGCCCATATGTGATATATGTACTAATTGCAAGTCTTTAACTGTTATTGTATTGTTATGAATTTCTTATACGATAATATTAAGAGATCAACATATTTTGTGTTTTATAGTCATTAATTAATTATTATTAATATTTTTAATGATATGAGATCACATATTTTTTTATTAATTAAATATTAACTAAATTTTAATAAAAATACTATTTTTTAGACTTTTCTTTTCTCATATATCTCTCTATTATTTTGTATTTGTTGATTGTTTATCTTCATCACTTTTTGGCATGGATATTGAATACGTGCAAGGCTGCAAACTAGTTTAAAAGATATTAGTTTAGAATCAAGTTTTGAAAGGTTTGAAAAATCGTCACTCTAGCTACCTCTCTTCCTTATTACTTACTGTTTCATAAAGGGTAGTTTTTGCCGTTACTAAATTTGTCCAATATAAAAGTATAATTCGATTTTATTAGAGCAATCATATATGTCATAAGTATCAATTATTTTAAACTCTAAATAATTTAGTCCAAATTATTATGGACATCAAATTTAAAACTATTAGTAAATGAGTTATCCCCGCAATACCATTAATTATTAGGCAATTTCTTAAAAAATATTTATTTTACCCATTTAATTTAATTAAAAAATAAAAATTTAGTCAACTCTGTTAATCTAAAAAAAAAAAACGCCAACCACCAGGCACCCGTAAGTGAAAACAAACTTTGTTTAGCCGCCTATTTATTTTTAACATTTTATTTTAGAAAATGAGTATAATGAATATCATTATTCCTATTTTAATTTATAATGTCATCTTTTCTTTTAATAAATTTATGCAAACATACAATACAAAATATTATATGTAGAATGATATTATTAAAAATAGGAATAACTATATCATTATCTTTTATTTTTTAAGGATTAAAATTTTAATTATTTTCAATTTTCTTAATAAAAAAATGTTTGATCCAATTTCAATTATCTAATTGATTTTTATATGTGCTTCTTTTTCAAAGTCATCTAACTAACTTAACTCCTGCTACTTAAAATTTGTTTCTTTTGTTTTTCTATGACATAGAAGCAGACTAATTAAGAAATAAAAAATTTATTTATTTATTATGGTTTTTAATTTCATAAAGATGGTTGGCGGACGGCCAAGTTAGTTGCTGGATGTTTCCTTTCACTT